>NW_022145610.1:2792206-3227206 GCF_000002235.5 Strongylocentrotus purpuratus
TGAACTGTTTTGATTAAAATAACCATACAGGAATACTTTGAGAAATTATCCTGAAAATTGTTTAAGTAGTAAATACAAACAGACAACTATTTTTACATTTGTTATCATTAAGTTTATAACCTATTGATGAAATATTGCTAATAACCATAAGCAATAAAAAAGCACTGCACATAGAGACGATAACATGGGACTAAGCAAACAAAATGTGGCATCAGAGATTGGTCTTTGAACAATGTTTCTTGATATTAATTGAAATATTAGAGAACTTCATGGGCAAACCTTCTCATTTGACATTTTTACTGTGATCATACTTCTACATTATTAACATGTAAGCCCCAGACTCCATCGAAACAAAAATTAAAAAAATGAATAAATAAAAAATGTATAAAGGAAAGAGTACTGGTAAGCTCACAAAATTATATTTACATAAAGAATTCAACTCTCTCTCTTTAAAATCCAAGATGGGGTTATTTCAAGACGATAGGATCACTTTTACATGGTTCAAATAAAAAGTATCAGGCCAGACATGGAGGGGTCGAAATGATAGTTATTTATAGAACTATAGAAATTTAGAATATGGTGGTTTTTATTTATATCGTTATTCCTAAGAACACAGTTCCCACGACTATACCTGTCTCATCAACTTCCACCAAAACATGCCTACATGTATACAAGTACAAACATGGATTTTATTTAAAGAGAAATCCAACCTGTATAGCAAGCTACTGTGAATGAATGAAGAAAATCAGAGAAGTAGACTGGTGAAAGTATGAATGAAATTGGACAAAGTTGTAAAAAGAAAAGAATAAGTATGATTATGAATTTTTAAAAGTTGTAAGCATATTACATAACATAAGGTATATGCATGGAGTCTAGATGGAGACTTCATATTGGCTGAATCAGTATAATATCTCTGTGATTTAGTGGAGGACACCTTCCCTAATTGTTCCAAAACACAAAATGACTACAAATGTACAGTTTTCTAAATGTACGAATCAGGAGGAACTTTTCTATAATAGTATGCTATCCATAATAGGCCCATATTTAAATCTGTGCCCCAAGGGAGACCGGAGAAGGCACTTACAAGAAAAACAGAAGTTAATGATATTGTTGTACTCGACAAACAGGAGAGTTGACCATGACTACGTCACAATCCACTGACCAATCTGCCAATTTGAGATTTGCCTAGATTTAGTGAATCTCTTATTTTGACCATTCAAAACTCAATATTGGTCCAATTCGTTTCAAACTTTCAACAATAATTCTGATTCTCTTATCATTCTGCTCTCATACAAATGACCTTACTAATAAGGTCGGATAGCCCTATAAAGTACAATGCTTTAAAGAAATTAATTCTCTGTTCCTGAACACTTAAAATAAAAGCCTTAGGATACTTCAAAAGCCTCAGTATTGTGGAAGGAAGTATGGCCACTATATGTGCATGTCTGATGGCTGGCTGGCTAGGCTGGCCAGTCAATACAACGGATTACCTCGCTAATGACCCCTTACTCAGTTTGACAGGATGTGGTTTAAAGCTATTTCTTCTTTTACATATTTCTTTTCATTGATTATAATCGGTGCACAATGGCATTATTCTTATACCAACAATTCATGTTTCTACAAGCTCCAATTGACACCATAGTGACCCTATTATTCCATAAACTATTGAATATGATTTAGTAAGCCAGTCTGCAGATACAATCTGAGCATGGCCAGATAAGGTAATTTTTACTGAAATAGTGAAAGCCTACAAGATGAAAACTGGATACATGCTCATGAAAGTTATGAAAACATTATTCATTTATGCACCAACAGTACAAGGTTCTACTTTGGCAGTGTTTATTCTAAAATGCACAAAAATAGTCCAAGAGCAAAAGAACTGTGAATATTTAGGGTTATTTTGAATATTTGTTCTGTGTGCTAACTACATGTACATGTACATGTAAAAACCGGTCTATTTTGTTACAATATGCATTTCCAAGTCCATATACCGTACTCCAGTTAACTATGGTCAAGTAATTAACAGGCTTTAGGCCCAATTACATTTTCCAATTTAGGTTATTCTGCATAAAGGTCTTTATTCGATCTTTGAGATTGCTCTATTTAGAAATATAGTTTGGTCTAAATATATTGATGTTTCTTTACACAATAAATAACAGATTTACAAAGTTATTTGCATTGGGTCTAAACTCTACAGGTATTTTATTAAAAAAAACATATCAATTTTTTCAAGAAATCTGTCTGCCAGTATAATATTTCTTGCATTATTTTCAAAAAGGTTACTCTAACTGCAATATGCAATTCAATAGTTACATGCATCTTGATTTATATTAGACATACATGTATACTTCTACATTGGTAATATCAATATATTTCTTAATCTTTAAAAGACATGTTTTATGCTATGGTCACAAATCAGAGCAGCGACCGACCGATCAGTAGCCTGCTCGGTCCCTGCTGGAATTAGGCATCGCCCAGCGATTAGGTCGGTGCCCGGGCGGCGACCGCCCAGGCACCGAGCGTATTTTGGTCGGAGAGTGAATAGTGAGCAGGCGCCGCCCAAATTTTAACTCCGCGCTAAAACTTCAGCGGCGACCGAGCAATGCCCTAAAAACGAGCGGTGCCTGGGCGGCCGCCGCTCGGTGCCCGGGCAGCCCCCGGGCAGAATTGGTTAAAAACTCGCCGCTCGGCCGCCGAGCAGTCTACTTTTGGGTAATGTGACCATAGCATTACTTATTTGGGGAATCTTTTGTAAATTTCTTGCTTAATTATCTCACTGATAAAGTAACGATATGACATGTTTTTGCCATTTCTGCAGTCTAATATAAAACATGCTACATAGTACAACAAGTTAAACACTAAGTTGAATGCAAGCTCTATAATCAGTCATGACATGTTCATGCTGCTATCAATATAGAACATTTCTTAATCCTACTTCATGTTCTACTATACTGCCCTTGCGAAACAGCACTAAAAGGGGATCGAGTTCACAACAAAATAGGCTTAACATCATTCATTACATCTATAAGGTTATTCAACTGATCTTACACCATAGGGCCCACATCTTATCCCCAGCTTAGCACTTCCGCTACTTCAGGAGCTATCATGGTGCACAAAGGGGGACAGGAATCGCCCCACAAAGGGCCAGAGGGATCCCATACAAATCCCCTGGAATGCCTTGAGCACGGACAAAAGGGGTGGACAGTAGGTCTTGAAAGAGGGAGGGGGTTATTCATAGGTTACATCAAGGAGGTCCTTGGTTACATGTATGTCCAGTCACACCTATTACATGTAGTTTAGCAGGCAAAAACCCTTGAGATTTTACAATGTACTTTATAGTAGAGAGGCTGAAGGGTTTTCATGATCGCTTCTTATCAGTCCAACATGACTGTGTCTGGTCTTCACACATTGGTGAGCTTTCGAAAACAGGACAGAAGGCGAAGAGGACGGTAACCCTAGCAAAAACATCGCTCTGCGCATGCGCAAAATCACATACCTCACCGTCCTGCTGATTTTCAGGACAGTCCTAGGCCAACATAACTTCCGCTCTGTAAACAGGATGGAGCAATGTGTCCTGTAAATGTGGATATTTTTGTTTTGTCTTGTTACAGTTTACAAGAAGTAAAAATTACCTCATGATTTGGAGAAAAGAAGAAAAATAATGTTATCTATAATGTTTTGAAAACAAACTTGTAGCCTTAGGCGTCACATACCATGTGAGTCATAGGAGACAGTCAGATGAAGGGGGAGTCTACGATATTTCCAATTCTTTTGCCAGATATTTTCCAGGTAGACACTCATTTTTCTCAACTAAAAAGACACAAAAAAGTCCAAAAAGAGATTGTGGTTATAAACCACATCCCAACAGTGACTAACAGATTCACACAATCACAAACACACAGACTATAGTGATGTTCACATGGCAGCGATGAAGTTTAAAACTTCAAGATTGTGAATCCTCGAAGTTATAAACAATGATCCACCATTGAACAATGACAAGGGTTTTAAAACACAGGACCAAAACAACAAGTTTGGAAAGATTTAAACTACAAACCGAGGAAGGCATTTTTTAATTACAACTTTCAGAGAGGACGACCATTGATTTTAGTTATCGCACTGACCTGAAGATCATTCATGGTTGCTACAGTAACTTGAAGTAAAGTTAAAGTTTCGTAACCATCTTCACAGTTCCTAAAACTACAAAATAACTTGAAAGCTTAAAACCATGACCTAAGCTTAAAGTTAGCGGACCGCCGTATGAACCTCACACACAGACTACATGGAGATGCTCCCCATAATACCACAAAATGCTGCCCCATTACAGAAAATGGGGTTCTCCTAACCGCAAGACTCTACACAAAGCCCCATTTGACAGCCTTCTTGAGGGAGTAGATGCCTCAATGCACTGGGATCTACTTTGCTTAGCTAAATAAACATGAAAACTAGAATAATACAAGTACCCTATAGGCCCGTCTTCACTATCTCGAGATTGCCAAAAATCCAGCTATTTGAACTATCCCGATCGCAAACTATCCAGCTATTTGCGTCTTCATTAGAACGAAGTAGCAAATTAGCTGGATAGTTGGTCGGGATAATATCCCAAGATATCTCAGTCTAGTTTGCAAAATATCCCACTATTTCCGAACAAGCGGGATAGTTTGCGACCGTCTTCATTAGACCGAAGTCCGGAGTCAAATATCCCGATCCCATCATGCACAACGATTTCCGGTTCGCACATGCGATCTATACCACTCAGCGCGCTAGTACAACCACTGACCTCGAGTAAGCACGGAAAACCGCAAACTAGACTGAGATATCTTGGGATATTATCCCGACCAACTATCCAGCTAATTTGCTACTTCGTTCTAATGAAGACGCAAATTAGCTGGATAGTTTGCGATCGGGATAGTTCAAATAGCTGGATATTTGGCAATCTCGAGATAGTGCAGACACGCCTTATATGAACAACAAATCAAAAGAAATCTGAAAGCTCAAGCACTGTCAAATCAGTACCGATAAGTCTTTCCAATAAAAAATGTTCATATTAAATATAAAGACCAGTTACGGTCATTCGATTGCATTGTGAAAGAAACGTTATGAAAATCGATTAGAAAAGGTTGATCATCTAGCATAGATATATACTGCAAGGTTCTGGAATCATCAAAATGATATGAAATTTTGCCCAGTCTTCATAAAGTTACAAGCACTGTACACAGAAAGATGTATAAGGGACAACGCACACGTGCGCGACACATGCGTTTTTATATCTCACACACCAATAGATAAACTAATTTACCAAATATATCAATTAGTAGGCGGTTTCCCGGCAAATTTGTTATCATCATGTATTAGTCAAAACATATTCTTTCACATGATTGGTAATGAGAGCTTCCATTTCATTTTTTGAAATTGGGGTGTTTCCAATACTGGTCTTTACCTTTAAAAACCCTCTAGCCACATCTCTTATCTTTCCATATCAGTCAATGAATGTAAAGATAGCCAATTAGTCATACACAGAAACCTGCTACTAAAGTACATTTTATACTAATTTACAGACAAAGGAATGTAAAACAAGAAAGTGTCATGCATATTTGATTTCATGAATTTCATGAGTAGTTCAGACTCATGAAAGTGTCTGAAACACATCTTTTCTAATTTGTATCAATATTCCACTTTGAAACTAAAACTTTTTATGCTAATGTTCTTTTTCTCTATTTGTTTGTAAGTATTTCTGTTTGATGCGCTTTGTATCATATGATATCTGCTATCCAGTATCCACTCAAGCATTCTTGCTTATAATAGTTGGCCTCTGCATTTATCTTGATTATTTTTACTTACCTCTATACTCTCAAGCTTTCAATTATATATATATATATATATATATATATATATATATATATATATATATATATATATATGCATTATTATGTGTGTGTATTTAAGTTTGCACTCTTTATGTAAATCAATTAGATTATATACTATTATTGTTATTTGAGTGTTTTATATTTGATTTATCAATAAATGCAGAAACATCTGCTAAAAAAAGAAAGAAGCACTTTATAAATAATGTTATCATTACGAAAGTTTCATACCATGGAATACAGTAATCTAACCACAACTGACACAACACAGATTTTTTTTTAATTCGCAAATGTTTCTTGCTTTGAAAATGGCCATTACAGGTATTACAAATCACAAAGTTTTTTGTTTCCCAAACGTTACTGATTTTCACCGTGATTTCTCAGGGGCACAAAGATGGGTCTGTAGTAGTATCTCTGGAAGAAAGCATATCAAGATTTGCTGCTGGTGTGTGGTTTTACAACTGGCATTTATCAGCAGTGAATAATGCAGGGCAGTGAGTTACATGTAGGGAACCCATTCAAAAACTTGTCCTATTGTCCGCAGCCCCTCTGTTCACCCCATTCAGGGTTGAGCGAAGATGACACTCTAATGTTAACCTGATCACACAGGCATAGTACCGGTCATCTAGTTTAGAAATACAAACCGTTTCTTCTTTTTCTCTTCTTTTGTATTAAAGATGAATATGAGTTCTGGTCATGCGATTGCATTGTGAAAGAAACGGTGTGGAACCGACCAGAAAAGGTTGATCATCTCGCATATAAGAATTTGTGTGTATTGCAAGATTCTGGAATCATCAAAATGATAAGAAATTTGGCCAAGTCTTGGTAAAGTTACAAACACTTGCACAGAAAGATGTATATGGGACTACACGAACACGTGGCGTAAAAAGCCGGCCCCCCGATTTTTACGATGTTACATGTATATTTAGAATATGAAGGCATTTGAAGAGCCATGCTTTTCAGGGAACATGTCTTAACTGATGTTCTTCCACACTTGCATAATAAGAATGAGTAATGCTCACAATTTATTTTTCACCTCTTCCCAGAACTCAACCTTCTCTTTAAACATGTTCAAGTCATGTAACACTACAGAATTGAATGCAAGATACAATAGACAAAAACTGTTTCAGTTTAAATTTATATTACAGATAATTATAAATCGAATTCAACTCCAGATCCAATCCAACACACAGTTCTACACCAAACAGCTTTGAACTATGATATACCAGTACTTCAATTACATGGAGAGCCCTAAATTATTCATTTTGTTGGAGAGAACATTGCAGTTCCTGAAAGAATACAAACAGGGAAGTTTATGTTTGGGTCTAACACGACAAAATTTGGCTGGAACAAAACGTTAAGGCGCTATCTCGTTTTTTTCAACGGCTGGATCAAATTATTGAATATTTGTGGGGCACCACACCAGAAATCGTTATATTTATGGATATTTCAGCTGTCTCTAAACCGATTTTGATCAAACAAAGCTGATTTTGTCATTTAAATTGTACGTTCTTTCAAATTGGACACTCAGTTTTTCATTATCTCACAAAAAAATTATGTAAGATTAGATCCTCTATCATATAGAGGAGAGCAGGAATGGTAAAGACATTCATAACAGTATCTCTACTTAAAGAGAAGGTTGAGTTCTGGGAAGAGGTGAAAAATTATTTGTGAGCATTACTCATTCTTATTATGCAAGTGTGGAAGAACATCAGTTAAGACATGTTCCCTGAAAAGTATGGCTCTTCAAATGCCTTCATATTCTAAATATGCATGTAACATTGTAAAAATCGGGGGGCCTGCTTTTTACACCACGTGTTCGTGTAGTCCCATATACATCTTTCTGTGCAAGTGTTTGTAACTTTACCAAGACTTGGCCAAATTTCTTATTATTTTGATGATTCCAGAACCTTGCAATACACACAAATTCTTATATGCTAGATGATCAACCATTTCTGGTCGGTTCCACACCGTTTCTTTCACAATGCAATCGCATGACCAGAACTCAACTTCATCTTTAATTCTACCCCCGTCCTAACAATTTGCCGAACCTTATAACTCAACCTAATTCCCATTTAAAACCCAATTCAAACCCAATTCAAACCCAAAGCTCTAACCCTGTATTGTGATGAAAGAAAGCCAATAAACATAATAACAAAGACAAAGCAAATATCAGATTCACAGAAATGCCCATCGATATTTGTTAATAAAAAGTCTCACTACACAGACTACGACAATAGGCCATACCTATTTGAATAGGAATCCCCATCAAACTGACTAAAAAGCCAGGAATGGGATTCTTTGGAGGCAGATTTTTTTCCTTTTCTCCAATACAATGAAATCAACAAAAGGATGTTAAAGGCAACTCAAACAGCAGTGCCTGGTAATAGGCAGAGAGCTATTTCAAGAGTTGAAGTATCTGTGTACACACATTCTTTGTTGGACAAATTTCACCACAGAAAAAACATTTCTACTAAAGTAAAAACGTGATAATCCCTGAAGTCGGCATGACAAACCTTTTTTCTTAGATAGAATCACTGATCTGTATTTTTATAGCAAAAGTTTGTTTAAATTCATTCCTATTATGTAAAATCAATTTACTTTTGACTTTTGAGCTGTGTAAAATTTAACCTCATTAATTTGACATAGTAGCAGTCTAGCAGATTTGTGTGTGTAATGTGTATGGGGGGCTCAAATGGCTTATGCAGCCCCTTCCCCCTTTGAAACCTACATGTAAGTGACATACATGTACATTTACATGTACCTCCAGTACACAAGTCCCATATTGCATTTGCAAATTTTAGGAATGTTGAGCCCCCCCCCCCCCCCTCACTTACAAAATCTTGGAATCGCCCCTGATTGACATACTAAACTGTAAATATGTAAAAAAAAAAAAAAAATTAAAAAAAAAAATTGTACAGCATGAAGCTGGTTATTTATTTCCTTTAAAAAAAGTCTTCTTCTTTGTATCAGAAAGTATGCCAAAGTAAGAAATCTACCATGCAACAAAAAACTTCATTAAATAAGTACAATGTAGCACTTATACATGTATCAAGCTCCCCAGGACAATGTGTGTACCGGTATACCAAAAATAGCAAAAAAGACAATACATGGATTTGAGATGTTCCCCTTCCCCAAACATATACAACAGTTACAGATGCACAAAGTTTAATTCTTCCCTGGGGAGTTTCCAAAAATGACACATACTTATTGGTGTAATCTTTAGCCTCAATCATCTTTTCATCATTGGTTATGATAAAGAAGGCAGCGAATAAAGCAATAACGGGATATAATAGCTTTTAGATGAAGTAAAATATACCTCAAGGCTATCAAAGAAGCAATTGTGGTTTTAACTACAAAAACATATAAATTGCTTCCAATCCTTTGAAGTTCTTTTTCATGCCGACACGATTACAATTACAAGTTTGATAAAAAAGAAATAACAGAAACACAGACAAAGAGTAAACAAAAAATGACCTTTTATCACCTTTTATCACTAAAAGGAAACGAAAACCTTAAAGGTACAACATGGAACTTTAAGCACAGCAAACCTTATACATATATGTGGTTCCCAAGAAAAGAAAAATACTATTTGTTCATGATTCAATAGACAAAATAAAGTAAGGAATCCTTTCATATGTACATAGAACAATTTATACAATTACACACAAAAAATGGGTAAGCCTACAGGCATAATAAAAGTGAGTCATTCTTAGAGTAGCTTTTTTACTACACTGTACTTGTTAAATGGATCGCTTTCAATTACTGCTCTTAACAAGACCAATCTAAATGCTTTATATTTCTGCAAGGGGAAAAAGTACAAAAGAAGCCAGTCAGTTTTTAAACACACCAGACCAATTAAAGATAATTTACCCATTTCCTTTCTTTGGGCAATCATGTTTCAATTAATTGAATAATAAGTAGATGATGAATGAGTAAGAATTAAATGCATGCATTGCAAACGTGAATGTCCAGCGTTTCTTTTTCTCTCTACCTGTATTTGATCTACATACAACTGTTCTTCTATCTCTCCTTTTTTCACTCCCACTCTCTCTCTCTCTCTCCCTCTCTTTCTACTTTTACTCCCTATCTCTTTCTTCCACCAATTCAATCAACACCAACTACATGTAATCACGTCTCCGACCCCCATCCCCCCCCCCCCCCCAAAAAAAAAAAAAAAAAAAAAAAAATGTGCATAAATGTATATACATGTATCTGAACAGGCTATCTTATTTATCTTTACTAGTATTACTACCCTATACAAATTTTGAATCGTTCCCACAGACAAACTTGTGTTCTACTATTTTACAGTATGAAAAACATATGGAAGTACTTTGTTGTTATTGTCACAGCCAATAGCAAAACAAGATGCGGCCCAAAAGTAAAAGGCTGGAGTGATTCTACCATGGACCAGTTCGTAGTTGGCTTTGGTACAAATGACCCCCAAATATCTAGAGATACGTACATATACATGTAGGTGTTGCCACTCCTTTTAACTAGGCCTGTCCTCATCAGCTCAAGTTTGCCGAACAACCCGCTATTTTAACTATCCCGATTGCAAATTAGCCCGCAGTTGCAATTAGGGGGATATAAAGTCAAGAAAATATCTAGAGAAATCTTGGTCTTGTTTCCAAAATAGCTTGGTCCGGTGAAATGCAATTTTGGGCTTCGGGATAATATCCAGAGTCTAAAAGTAGCGGGTTACTTGGCAAACTCCAGCTGATGTAAACAGGCCTACTGATCCCAGAATGGAAAATGGAACAGCAGTTAAACATTGAAAGTGTCACTTTCTGTGATAGTTGATCTGATCCTAGATCAAATAAAGTTACCACCTTGAATTCCTGATACAATTATCAAAAATACTAGAATCACAAACGTAATCGGTAATATGTAGGACAATGTACCTTGGTCTTGACCCAATGTACATTGCAGATTCAATTTCAAGTACAATTGATAAGGAACGAGTAGGAATTTGCTCATAGTACATCTGTATCTGACTGAACAGGGCTCTCCCTACCCTCATGCCTAGCTAGCCCTAGGCAAGGGTAGTGGAGACCATTTTTTGAAGTGTGCTTTACATTTGACCTTTCCACTTGAGCTGAGATCTAGCTAATACCAACCATTACCTCCACAAAGGGAGCAGTAATTGGCTCCATTTCTCCCTCCATTCACCTGTAAGGGGATATACATTTACCCATTTACTTCCCTGGTTTCTTTGTGAACTTGGGTGGACCGGTGCTGGGCTGCTGCAGTATCATGAGGTTACTTCTCTAAATAGTATGGATTCATCTGCTACAAAGCTGGGTAATAAGTCAGAGTTGGAATCAATTTAGGAGTTCCAATGGAAATGGTGATGACAAAAGGTGATTTGATAACAATTTACTGACATCAGATAATCACACATACATCTAGGTAGATAGCCTGGGGAAAGAGGGTGAAGGGGGAGATGGGTAAGGGTAAGAAGGGGGGTCATAAGGGGGGCAGGGGGGCAGGGGGGAGAGGGGATATAGTAGTAGCCTTTTCACCATCCTTTATAAAAAACTAAGCAAAAATTCCTATAATTGAAAGATTGTTTCAATTGCTAATTTATTGTCTCACTAACAATTATCCTAACCTAAAATTAACAAGTACAAAACTGTACTTTCATTTTCAAGGCAAAGATTATATTTTGCACACTGCTAAAAAGTAGTGTCATAATATATGTCATCATTGTCATGTTTCAATTTTTTTTTCACTACATGAAACTTTTGTGAATCGACATGAAGATCACTTGCAACAAATTCATGCAAGCAAACTTTTCTGGTGTCAGAGTAAACGAATTACAAGACTCCATGACTACACCTCACTTACATATAAAGTAAAATCTGCATAAATTGAAGTCGCAAAATTCAAATTTTCCATCAGTTAAATCATGTTTTGGGGGCCAAACTACCATATGTATTAAAACATGTGTCATTAACAGTTTCAAAGTCAAACTTTGCGTACCGTTAAGTCAAACTATATTTTCATGGTCCCAACAGTACGGTGTGTGTGTTATACTATCACTGGGCATTACAAAGGCATTGCAGTGCCTCAGTCGTAGTTATAGTATAGGCCAGAGCAGTAATTGAAGTAACTGTAGTGGGACTGTAATACATCCCTGTCATCTTCATTAATGAAGTGACATCTCTGATAAGTTCAGGGGAGGCGGGTTACCTGACAACAAAGAACTTTCTTCAGTGTGATGATCAGATGTCTTCATCTAGTCTGGTATCATCTAAGATAAATTGGTGCAGGGCAATAAGCATGCATACAGGATACACTAGCATTTAAACCTCTATGAATTAGTATACAATCTATAGCCTTCAAGTAGCTGTGTTCCTTAGGAAATTTCTAGAAAATTTGTATGAAGAAATGTCACATAAAGAAACATTGGATAGCGAGAAGGGCATACCAGTACCTGTACATGTGCATACTTGTACTACATGATAGTAAATGTGAGATGTCATATAATTTTTTTTTCTTTCTTTCTTTACCTCAACATCTTGACTTTAAGTATTCATAATATAATGAGGTAAAAATACTTAATAACAACAAAAGTGTGAGGGGTAAAAAGAATAAATTCAGGATCAGTTTTATTTCAACTTCATGGATGTAGGTCAGTAATTTGTCATCATATACCATGTATTTCTTTGTACATACATGTACATGTACCGCTAGACATTGTCTATTGCATCATATTATGAATGTCCCCATGTAGTAAACAGAACATATATTGTAGGCCTATTAATGAGCATACATCATATACATAAATACATGTATGAGTAAGCTTACTAAGCCCTATTCCCACAAAAAGTTAGATTGAAAACAAGATTAAAAATCAAACGCTTCTGCTTCTTTCATATATTGTACATAATACATTGAAAAAGTTGATTCATTATCTCACTTCAACCAACTGACCTTCATTGTGACACAAAAAATAAGTCACTTAGTGAGATTCAAATTTCATTCATTATCACAACTTTTTTATTAAATCACACATCTATGAGGCTGTTCACACCGCAATGAGATAGCGCGGTCTATCGTAGCACCCCCTATTTTCTAGCGCGCGCTAGACCGCGCTATCTCTCGTGGACCACCCCCAAGAGGTGCTCCAGTGGCACACCGTTTTGGCTCGCCATGGCTCGCTGTTGGGCGGACCGAAACGACATTGTACCTTCCAAACCGCGGAGATAGCGCGGTCTAGCACGCGCTATCTCTGCCGGTGTGAACAGCCTCATACATGTATCTTGATTCTTGATCACATTTGTGAGAACTACATGGAGTAGATCAGTCGATGTGTTCACATACTACATTGAAAAGTATCAGTTTGATTTGACTTATTTATACTTTTTTTCTTTCTTTTTCCTCTTTCATATGTTGTATCCTACATTGTAATTAATTTGTATATTTTAGTGTACATTTGTTTCATCCCTTGCACAAGTGCACCTTGAGCATTAATTTCCAGTGGATTTGGCACCTATTATTATTATCATCAAAATTCTTATGATCTTGTTTCAAATTTCACAATTTTTCATTCTCACTAATTGCTCTGTATGTGAACGGACCTATTGTATGATCAGTGAATGTGAACGACTCCTTGCATAATTGGCATACCATGGTGACCAAGATGCACCTCTCTGAGTAACCTCGTCTGGGCCCTAAGGTAACTGATATCATGACAGAGCTATTCAGAGAGTATAGATTGCCTCGTTATTCTGCCACCCCACCTCCATGCATCAGCGTGTCCACACACAAAACAATTTATCCCGGAACTCTATAATGAAACGTCGTATAAAGAATCATCGTATAAATTTCAGAGTGTCCACACACAAGAAACGTTGTATGAATAATCATCGAATAAATTCCAGGATGTCCACACACAGAAGAAAGTAATCCTGAAACTCTACAGCGAAATGTCGTATACATGTAGGTGCGCAGTTTGCTACGGCGATCATGAAATGGAAGCGGAAATGAGAGGTCTGGTCTCCTTTCGCTCGAGGTCACGTTAAGCCCCGCCCAGTTAGTTACACTACTTACACTAGTTACGTCCACACACAACACCTTCCGTGATTAGGCGTGATTAGGCGTGATTCTTTATTGAGTTCTAGTTCGAAACGATGCCCAAACCTGCGTTTTATTATACGATGTTTCATTATACGACGTATCGTTAGTGAGCGTCCACACACACAATTTCATCGTAAAACTATCGCGAAACTGTCTATCGCGAAATGGTATAGCTAATCACGCCTTATCACAGAAAATGTTGTGTGTGGACAGGGGGCATGTTGCATCAGGCGGGTGCAGAGTAAAAGGCCAATGCAAACTGGTGGAATTATCTCTTATGCGAGAGCTTGTTTGTGAGGATGATAAACATGTAGATAGCAAGCACACACTCTACTAACATGACACTCTACTACAGTTCTGAAAGCCTTGAGCAGAGCCTAACTCCGTACAATACGAAGTTCAGTCTAGAGCAGGTCCCTGATTCGTAATTAGCGAGTTTTTTTCTCCAAAACAACGCTCAAACACGCGTTTCGTTACGCAGCGTTCAAACTAAGAAAAATTAAATTAACTATTGTATATCTTTACAAGATTTGTATATCTATACAATGGATGTTGGTAGTTTGAACGCAGGATAAAGTGCAGTGAGCAAGCGCTACACAAGCTGTTCATATGTATATTTGACAGTCTAAGTCAAGGCCATTTGGTTTGGAACCCGTTTCCTTTGAGCCATTATTCAATCATTTGTATTTCCTTTGCACAATCACAAACAAAAATATTTCTGATTTTGGAAAGGAAAATTACTGACCTACAAGTAAAGAAATATATAATACATGTACTAGGGAGGACTAGGGTCGATTAGAAGAGGAAAAATAATCTCTACTGATAATCAAAACATATTTCAAGCGTACATTTTGATAAGTAATCACTTGACTAATCAGTAGTGTTGGTGATCCTTTTACAAATTGAACGATTCTCAATAGAAGAGATAAAAAATTAACCTCAGTGGTGGAGTAGTCTGCAGGCAAAAACCCTCGACAGTCATTATGTGTCACAGTGTCTGCGATTTGAGACTAGGCTGACATTACCTGCTATGGACAGTTTGAGAGACCGACAGTGTAGGCTTTACTCAAGGCATTAGGAATCAGACTAGGAGTGGAGATGGGAGGGGTTGACGGGTGCTTTACGCCCATGTCTGTAAAAGAGCCACAATAAATAAAAAGAGTCTCCCCTAGTCTAGTCAGTCTCCTCCCCCCCCCCCCCCCCTGGTCATTCTGTCAATAATTGTACTTTGTAGTAAAAATAATCACCAAAAATTCATGAAAAACAAAATACTCTCCAAGTATAAATTGTATAACCCTGTTAATATAAAATTAAGTTCTTGCTGTGAAACATGAAACGTACATTGTACTAGTTCATGTTTAAGGCATTGCGTAAAATCATTGAATGTTTTTATCACTGAAATAGCCTTTAAAAATATGTGCTAATATTAACTCATACAATGTATACTTTTACAAAACTAACACCCTTAAGGCTCTCTGCAGACAAAAGGTTTTTATGTACATGTTGTACATCTACCAAACACCAAAAATATTACGCTATTAAATAAGGAGCAACTTTTATTTTTAAAAAAGAGTTTCTGTACTTCAAATTCTCTACTTAAACTTTTATCTTTGTTTGAATAGTTTTCAAGTAAATAAATCTGATTGAGTTCTGCTAACTTTCCTCCACCACCGTTTCTGTGTCAACAGTCATAAACTTTTATTCATTTTGACAAAAATCAGAGTCAATTTGCCTTAAAATTTTGACAAAGATTTCCGAACGAAAAGAAGCGAGGCCTAAACAAGTGGGTTTATAGAATCACACCTGGGAAAATATGGAACGCTTTTGGCATTCAATTATACTAATCATCTTCATACATTTATGGGCATTAACCAATAATTACTGAATCGGAAGAGTGAGCCCAATTAAATACTCTGGGAGTCACGTTGTGAAATTAAATGGATTATTTTCTGATTTGTACAACAACAAGTAACAGACTCCATTTCATTCATAGCTTTCCAAACTTAAAAGTGTATTATATGTACTTTTAAAAAATTACATATTTGGAGTGGACAGTAGAAGCTCATTAAACGTGAACTGAAAAGTTCACTTTATAATTAATGATTGAGAAAAGAAAGCTGGATCGATCAAAATCGAATGCTGGATCAAAATGGAATTCTTTATGATTGACTTCATGAATTCTCTAACAGCCTATTGACTTCACAACATTAGTTATTTACTTTGTTAAACCTTGGATTAATAATGATGTTGACATACACTGTACATGTGTGTAACATAAAAAAGAGAGGAAACCTTCATGATATGTAATGTGACCCAGTCATCAGGGAAAAGGTTTGGTTTAGTGATTATTTCATCTGACTGCTAAGAATTAAAAAAAGCATGTGCATGCTTGTACATAAAAGGAACCAGGGGACCAACGGCATTAAGTCCCCTCTCTGACTAAGGGACTTGGTAATGAGGAGTAATCACAACTGATACAACACCGATGTTCTTTCCTTTTCAATTTTGCAAAGGTTGCCTCTCGTGAAAATTGATGTATGCAAAAGTTTCATATTGTGAAAGTTTCTGCTAAAAATAGGTGAAACAACCTAGCATCCCCACCACTAGAAAAAAAGACACTTGAGCGTTGAGAGTAGACCATGGAGGGTTTACTGAGGGGGGCTGGTCCGCGCCCTTGGATGAGGTCAGGGATTGGGGGTGAGTCTATGGTCAACCCTCAGAGGGACTCCAAGGAACCACCTGGTCACATTCCACTCACATGAGCTCAGCCAGGCAGGTAAAGCCTCACTGCCATATGACACCACCACTCATATAATGTCCTCAGACCAGGGCAATCCAACAAGAAATTTCATTCAAGAGCTGCATTTACACTGGAACAAAAACATTTCACATTCTGGTGATTCGCAGGTACCGGCAAATACGAGGAAAAATCCAAACTGAAAAATCCACCAAAATCTCACATTCAGGTGTTTCGCAGATACCAGCAAAGTGGCAAACACAAGGAAAAATTGAAATTGAAAAATCCATCTCTGGAATTTTTTGTTTAAACACTTGCCACAGTTTAACCGACTTTTACAGTGTAAATGCTAACTTCTGTTATGGATACCAATTTTGTGCTCATATGACTCTTCTCACTTCTGTGCTAACGCTTGCAGGGCACCGACGAGTGGCACATGCACACTGCTCACCCCAATATCGGTATGAGCAAACTTTTACAGTTTTTTATGGGTTCTTCCTGTAGTGTAAATGGCAGTCAAAATAACGTATGAGTTTTCAAAATGGCGTTTGGGATCCTGGGATGTGTAAATGGGCCTATTGATCCAAGTTAAGAAAATCATTCTATTTTCGTTTCATTATTGGCACAGGTGTATAGATGATGATGTTTGGGAAAGGATAGGAGACAGTGAGTGACTGGAGGGCAACATGATTGGAAACATGAGATTTCAATCATAACCCGTATCATAACATTCCCAGCAAGAATCCTCCCAGGTGGCAAAGGTCTGCTCAGGAAATGGGTGATACCACGTTAAAGGTACGTTCTCTCCCCTCTAGGCCTCTACCTTCAGTTATTGAACTTCTAAACTTGTCATTTTATAAATTCATGATATCAGAACCAGTCCAGAGACACCTTAGGCCTTTTCAAAAAATAAACATGTTTAGTGTCCCCACTTCATTTTTTTTTTTTTGAATTTTTTTTTAAAAAGAAAAAAAACATGAAAAACACTGCTAAAATGGATCTATTTTTTATTTTAATTTTTTTTTTAAAAAGGTCGGCGGCCATCTTGAAAAATAGCCAGACTGTCAGGTAAATTATACCGAGCGGCCATTTTGAGCGGCCATTTTGGAGAAGAAAAAAGGGCCTCCTTCCTATTTTTCAAAAAAGCAGGACATGGTTGTTGTTGTTGTTTTGTTTTGTTTTGTTTTGTTTTTTTTTTTTGGGGGGGGGGGCCGTAGGAGTCGGAGGACCAAGGCCAAACCATCCCATACCCAACATCATTTTGAAAATCGTTTAACAGTGTTATTTTAAATGGAAAGAAAACTGACTAAAAATGACTTTTTGTAGTGGAGGCGGAAAATGAGGGACACAGAAGAACGGAATCTTCAAAGTACACTGTATACAATGTACATGTACCTATTCTTAAAAATGCTTTAGCTTGTTACAAAATATCTACCTTTAGGGTCTATGATCACAGCTGAAAGACCTTCTCTATATAGTTAGTACTATTTCGACCAACTATCTGTCAGGTATGCAGTAAATACATATTATATACAGAAACTTTTGCAACTAACATCGTCATGAACGGCACAACGATAACGCCACAACAAGAGCAGATGTGTCCCTTAAACGTCTGCTCTCATCACAGCTCACAACAATAAACATTCCACAACCCTGAGACTCTCCCACTCTGCTAGCAATCTAAATAACAACCTAGACATGCCCACTCACTCTCTCTACATCAGTAAGGGTAGGCCTACATGTACATCTTTTCCGTGTACACATCTAACTATGGAAATGCTAAAGGCTACAGAGTAGACCAACACCCAACATCAAATCCATTTCATCAGCTATCTAGTGTTCACTGTTCACCAACTACCATATGCTTTTTATACCCTGTAAATATTGTTGGCATTACAATAAAGAACGAACGAATCCATACAGTAACAAACAGTATGTACATATGTTTGATCCTGACCAGGACCAAACATAATACATGTATGTAGCCTTAAACCTAATACGCAACACTTTATCATAACCAATCCTACATTTGTACTACGTCCTTCTGTGATGAAAGAAAAGCCTGGAGAAATATCAGTAAACCATAGACTGGCCTCAATCATTTTTGCTGTGCCCTTTTTGATAACTTTTCCTATTTCTTTAGGATACAACTATGTATATGAAAGCCAACAAGTAGAATTAAAATCTGTGCTTTGTATACCAGTAATATATTTAGTATCACAGTTCTAAAAAACAAGATACTTGTACAGATGTAGGCTTGCCTTCAATTTTGATGATGATGATGATGATGATGATGATGATTTACCACATAAATTATAAAGCACTATACATGTACATGAATTTCTATCAAATATTTTAAAAGAAATTAATTCCAAGGCGCAGGTTCCTCCAATGAAGTGATAGGTAAGTCTTGAAACATGATTTGAAATGTCCTAAACTGTCAATCTTACAAAGAGAAGAAGGGAGTGAGATTTTCAAGTACATTAAGCTTAGACTATTAAACTTCTAAAGCTAGTGCATAAAAATAGCACAAAAAAACACCACAATGAAATGGTTGACCTAAAAATCCACTTGATTTCATTCTCAATGCCATCCAAAGATATTGAAAAAAGTAAACAATATCAAGGTGAAGTCATTCACTAGGAATCCTAACCATTCTCTTTCACATTCACACAAAATCCTATCTGAGTTCACGGCCATCATTCTCAACCTACCCAGGACTCGTCACAATAACTGCCTTGTCTGAACCGGAGCCAGAAAGTCTACAAATCTTGATGATATTTAGAAATCCCCCCAGAGATTTTGAGTATTTACACGCACCCTGTAGACCATGAGTCATCTGGTATTATGGGGGAGGATCACTGCAGAGCTCAGGGCCATATTCTTAGAGTTCTTTTGAAATTCAACCACATCTTTTGATTGTGGAACATGGGAGGATATCCTAGTTCTACATTGTAGGGGAAATCAATAGTTGGTTTCACTGAAAAACATCCTCCTACTTGAAATACCATCTACACAGAAAAAAAGCTTTGGAGAGACTCCATCTCGATTTGAAAGAAGTGACATCTTAAACTCTCAAGAAAACTATGTTACAATGTATAGTGTAAGCCCTACTTGTAGATTCACACTTAACATGATGTAATCTTAGATATTCCATGACACATCAAAGGATTGACTATGTCTAGAGCCTGTTTCAAGAACAGGATTATCAGAGAGGCTGTTCACACCGCAATGAGATAGCGCGGTCTATCGTAGCACCCCGTTTTTTCTAGCGCGCGCTAGACCGTGCTATCTCTCGTGGACCACCCCCAAGAGGTGCTCCAGTGGCACTCCGTTTTGGCTTGCTGTGGCTCGCTGTTGGGCGGACCGAAACGACGTTGTACCTTCCAAACCGCAGAGATAGCGCGGTCTAGCGCGCGCTATCTCTGCCGGTGTGAACAGCCTCAGAGAAATACAACAACCAATGTAGGCCTACATGTACAATGTACAGGTGCATAAAGGAGCAATCATTTTCAACCTACATTGTATACATGTCCAGTATGTAGCCCAACATGTACACATATTTGTCTAGATTTGACCCATTGCATTGTCTGCGGGAACTGGGTGGTCCCTAAAGACTCCCTATATTCAAAGCCTAAGGGAATTAGAGAATACTAGTCAAAAAGTTAAGAAACAATTTACTCAGGCAGGAAGATTTCTAATAAATGTTTATGTTGTGACTCCCTCGCTTTTAAACATCAAGGGCCAGTACATGAAGGATGATTCAGGCAAAGGCCTACAAGTATTACACTGTAGCCTACACATGTATGTGTAGGTACCCCGGTATGTCATGCCGGTAGATACATGTACAACAAAATGCATTCCTTCTTGTCATCGACATGCATGCTTCATATACATGCAGCTCTCATTCTACACTGGGGAGAGTTGACCAATGAAAGTTACATCAGGCCAAGGATTTGTAAGTTACTTTCAAGCCTGAAACATTTATTAACCTCTCCACTTTTCACAAAATCGTAATATAAGAAGTCAACAAATGCATCAAATTTAAGCTCTTCTGAGCCACACAACCAAAAACAAAACTAAAAACAAAACAAAACAAAAAACAGATTCTTGCTGTTTAGATAATATGAACTTAAATCTAGAATTATTTAATTTACAGAGCCTTGGAGGAGACTATCATCAGTACAACTGAATTTTAACTGGAGAGTTTTTGTAAGTTCTCAAACAAGCCGTTGTGTGGATAAAGGATATTGTGTGAGAGGGGCATACAATCAGTGCATTCATTACAGTGAGCTCCCTATTGAAGAGAACCCTCATCAATCTCCCTAAAGCTCATCTCCTCTCCAGGTCCAGTCCTCACTGGCCCACGCTTGCAAATTGGCCTGTTAATTCAATTCTGATCTGCGGGAGGGGGAAGGGGATTGCAAGCAACATGTACAGTACTTTAACAAAAGATCCATCTAGCAGACTAAATGTAGTGTGCTTGCGACATTCAAGATTTAAGTAATTAAGATTCAAGATTCACTTATCAGTTCCATATCACTCTCCAGCAAACTAATATGCACATGTATATATAGGGATCGTTTGTTTTCAGTGATTGTTTGAGAATACCGGTAACTTTCTATATTGACTTCAGAGCATACATGTACATGTACCATGGAGTCATTTCATCTTCACTGCCAAATTAGACGGCTATGATGAAATGACTCTGTGACACATGTATGCTCTGAAGCCCATACAAATTCCTCATGCCAACAGGTATAACTTAAATATGGCTAGTGGAATCAGAGAACTTCAAACTCTGGTTTCTTTTTTGAGAAATACTGATAGATCTAATAATAAGCTTGTCCGGAGAAAGGGCATTCAGACTACATGCTCTGAAGCTTAGGAAGTTAGGCTATGAGTAAATGTACAAGAAGTACTTCAAGCAGAGATTGCTCAACCTAAGGGTATGGTGACAGGGAATTTCAATCTTCAATTTATTTCTGAGAAGAGCCTATCATACTTTTATATTGCAAGAGCTCAAAGTGAATCAATCACCAAAGAAACTAATTTCTGTATACTGGTAGCTAGAATTGGGGAAATAAAGGGTAACAATAAAGAAGCATCAACTATTTGTAGTCTTCTCAAAAAGTTGCTTTAATGTTTATTGAGAGGGTATATGGGTACTGTACCTGGCAGGAATTAATTCCTTGAAATGCTAGAGCGCCGTAATGGCAGCCGTGATAAAGCCAGGGTAATAATCGGGAGCGCCAGGAGTGTCAAGTCTGACAGACATGAGAGCTATACAAGAACCCACTATTATTTATATTTAAGATTAATAATAATCTTTTATATTATATTATTATTATTATATAAACGGTAAAACATGTACATGTATCTCTATGTAGAAGTAATATTTGAAGCATATATTTTTAATACAGTATAGCAATATGGAACCCCTGACATCAAGAGCAAAACATATTTTGTGATCAGGATGTCAGTGATTGGTACACAACTACATCCTTAAAGGTAAAGACCAGTATTGGAAATGCCCCAATTTCAAAAAATGAAATGGAAGCTCTTATTACCAATCATGTGAAAGAGTAGGCCTATGTTTTGACTAATACATGATGATAACAATTTTGCTGGGGAACTGCCTACTATTTGATATATTTGGTAAATTAGTTTATCTATTGGTGTGTGAGAGATAAACGCACGTGTGCATAGTCCCATATACATCTTTCTGTGTACAGTGCTTGTAACTTTACGAAGACTGGGCCAAATTTCTATCATTTTGATGATTCCAGAACCTTGCAGTACACACCAATACTTATATGCTAGATGATCAACCTTTTCCGATCGATTCCACAACGTTACTTTCACAATGCAATCGCATGACCATAACTGGCCTTTATCTTTAAGCTTGTTCAGCCTAATATAAACGCACCCCTGTTCTGCTTGAGCTCTTTTAAGCTCCGGGAGAAAAGAATAAAAGAAAAGAAAGAAGAGGAAATCCTTTATCCCCTCACCATACCTAGTCTTCCATTCATATACAAATTTAGTTTGGTGGTGAGTGGGTAGGGGATTGTGGTATATCGAACGAACAGTGTCAGTGTGAATCTATTTGTCTCTCAATTTGTTGGTCCAGCCCCTATTGACGGCAGGTCCTTTGTGTTGTAATTTCCCGTCATATACATGTACATTGTAATTGTACATGAATGTAGACCTACATGTACATTATGTATGAACCATTTTGGATACTGTCTCAAAGACCAATGTCAATGAATATGTGTTTTTTTAAAGAAAAAATCTCATATTGTTGAAAATTAGCAAAAGCAAGTGTAATATTTATTATATACCTGTAGCTTTAGAACACTTGAAGTAAAACATTTTGTACACAGAGTAGGTTACATAAGAGTAGAATTTGATGTTCAACTTGCAACAAAATGTGGGCTTACTTGGGTTGGTGCTGTTTTTAAAACGTGTAGCTCATTCCCCCCCCCCCCCCCCCCAATATATTGTACCAATTTCAAAATCAAGACATCACTTCAATTTTGTCAAACTAAGTGGATTACAAAATTTAAAACTCAATTTAAATTTATGAATTCTAAATCATTCATGCCCTTCTCTGGAATCTATCTGCTCACGAACCTCAGCCAGTATCTACCAGTACATTGTACATGTAAAACACCAACTTTATGAACAATGAAAAAAAATACATCTTTGGCAAAAGGGTGCTCCTCTTTCCAAACTACAGGAATCAATTGTGGGAAAATAGAGAATGGATGGTAAATAATCAGATTATTTATGATAACTTATGTTTCCTCACCCAACACGCACACCCTACAGACGAGACCGTTTGTAGTAAAGTTTGACATTTCCTCTAGATAGCCCACCTGTTTATACATACACAATACCCCTTTCACATTGTCAGGGAAACTAATAATTTCATGAAAAATATATTCCTGAAAAAACTAATCCCTGAGAGGTTTTTCGACTCAAGATATATACATGTATGTACATTATAAGTGGCTCCAAATGCCGCTAAAAATGCATATGAAAATGGGAATTTACTGTGCGGTGTATGGAATGACAGTTGAACATTGTAAATAAAATATTGTGTGAATAGGTAAATTTAAGCAGAATATGTATGGAATTGATGAAATTTACAATTTTCTATGATCACTTGAACAACATGCAGGTCATGCCATGATAAAGGGTTCTTTGATAAGAAAGAGACTCTGAAATGTCGGAATTAGTCACAGGTCTTGATTTTTTACAACACCTGTATGAAACAAGTCTATTCTGTACATGTAATAAGAAATTGAAAATTTATGAAATTTTCTGTACACAGCAAATTGGAGAGGAGCTCGCAAGATAAGTCAGTGTTGCCAATTTATGTTTCACTGATAACAACTTGAACAATTCATAACTTTCCTATTTTTAATTGGATATTGCCCAAACTTCCGCTTATTTGTTTCTCTCATACATTGTATTCTGCTTTTATTAAAACCAAGATAATTTCAGGGTGGACTTCCTCTTTCTAATGGCAATACCAACTATATCACAGATGTTAGTTTTATTCCATTTAATATTTTAACAAATTACTACAGCTTGGGTCAGCCCAATGATTACACGTGTATTAATTCCATCATTATTCCATGACAGCTGGTTCTAAAGTCTTAAAGAAAAAACATACATACTGTAGGACACAATATTTTGAAGCATCCCAATAACCTGGAATTTTCATTAGGCTTGTAATCATAAATTCAATTATTTTTAGCTCATGTGAAATGGCCCCCAGAGTCTGGTTTGGTCGATCCAACTTGTTTAGTCTGGTTAGCCGAGTTTCCGTTAGGTGGGCAATAATAGCGGTAATATCCATGTCTGTCTGAAGACCCCACTTCCTTTCATACTGGCCTGGTTTAACTATTCAAGCCTTTGTACTTTCCTCTCATAACCTCTCCTCTGACAGAAATGTCAATTTAGTAGCTGAAAATGGTTCACAACTCTCTATTCTGTTATGTCTTATCCCCCCCCCCCCCCCCCCCCCCACTACGAAAGGGAAATCATCTAGCGTACCCTCATCAAAGCTACTTCTGTTTGGGTTTTAATTTCCTCTGCAGCTCTAAACTTTTAATTTGTTATGTATACATGTAGTGCATTGTATCTTTTGAATTAGAATATTAAGTTTAAAATCTGGCAAGTACATGTATAAGTAATATGTACAAATTTCGGGGAACATTAATTCTATCTCTATCTCTTTGTACACCATCTTCACTAAATAATCCATTAAGTTGGTGTGTATTTTGTACATGGATAATAATGGGTATAATATGGAACATTAGCATTATACAAATGCAAGCCGCTGAAATCAAACTGGCAAATTATAACCTAATACAGTTTTCATTATTTTAAGTATACTTTGTACAATTTACACGTATCATTTGACATAATTCTCAGACATATTAACACTTTTTTAAATGCTATCAAGGCTTTCTTTAAGTTACTTACTTACTAAATGTACTAACAACAAAGAAGGCTGGATAAAATGTTAGCTGTAGACTACCTTAAAGCCAATCAGGTCATTGAGAAAGATGTCAATGAATGGAGCCCAAATCACCACAAAGGTGATAACTAATTCCAATTACAAAACTAATTGTGTGGTTACTGACTGTTTAATGGGATAGAATTCAGGAATTAGGTTAACAGTTGGTGATTGAAATTGAAGGCTTTGCCGAACATGGTTGAAGCTGAACTTCCTGCGCTTATTGTTTTTACGTAATTCTAATCTTTATCTTGTCTAGCCTATATGTTTGAGATTGAGACAAAAACATTGTCCAAACAGTTTCCTGTGCCTACTGTGCATGAGTCATTAGGGGACTTGTCAAAACAATAAATTTACATATTGAAATATAATTGTCTATGATCTGGTGTTCTTGAATACTGTGTTTACAGTACACCTGTATCATCATATGAGAGGCAGAAAGAGCGTATGTACATGTAGATGCCTGAACAAGGATGTCTAGGGCCCATCTTATAAAGAGTTGATATCAATCGCAACTTATTTGAGATTGATATCAATTGTAACTACATGTTTGTACATTGTAAGAGATAGGAGACTGCAAACTTGCGATTGATTGGAGGACTTACAATTGATTATCTTCATAAGACGGGCCACAGGTCTGGCGGAAATAACCTGTTCAGATTGGACAGCCTTGAAACCCAATAGCAACAACAACAATTTCATGTCCATTCTGAGAAAAGTGCACCCACAATTTCAAATGATCATTCTCTCACTTCATCTACACAACACATTTCGGTCAGCCGCACATCGTCCACATTTTTAGCGGTAGGCCTACAGTACTACTACTACTTCTGCGATCAAAACTAAGATAGATATTTCACACACCCAAAAACAAAACTTTCTCCTGGCATGGGCAAAGGATCTAGGCTGCTAATATTTTGGGACACATCAAGTTAAGAAATCTATAATCTAAAGAAAGGTATGCTTACATGTACGTCGTAGTTACTTATGTCTACATGTTAAAATGAGTGAAAAAGTGCACTTCATAAATTATGTATCACTTTATATCAGGCTTTATGAATTTATACATTTTCTACTTTGAAAGTTTTTTCTGATCTTAGCGTTATTTCATTTAGAAGTACCGGTATACTGTAAATACCATACAACAAAATCAAATTTAACATTTTAATGCCCCTTCTTTTCATCTGTTCTCCCTCTCTCTCTCTCTCTCTCTCTCTCTCTCTCTATACCTCATTCTCTTTCTGTTGTGTCACTTCTCAAAAACATATTGATTCTCATAGCTTAGTTTCACATGTACAATATGTAGGTGGTTATGTACTATTGTAGTCATCAGTTTACATCAACATGCTTACTTCTGCTACATCCCACATTGTAAACCCCCCTTTTCTTTCTTTGTTCTTCATTATTTTATTTTATTTTATTTTATTTTTTTGAAGAGAGAAAATACAGGTACATACCTAAATGTATGGTGAGATTGACTGAGTTTGGATACTGAATATCTTCATACATCGTTTCACTCTGCCATCTCGTCATCCTTTCTTCACTGTGAAAATCCGTAAGGTATCGAGCGGGATGCGAGCCGCTCTGGCAGTTATAGCACTGCCCACGGCCCCGGGCTCCCCCCTGCACGCCTGTCTGCCTACAGTACCGGGTGTCGCGGTATTCTCCGCAGGTATTCGTCGCCTCTACGCTCAAGTTGAAAGCTGCATTTTCGAACTCGGGAACGCATCTTTGAGGTCTGGATAGATCGTCATAGCAAGGTATAGAATTCTGGTTGGCACGACAGAGTGCCACCATACCAAGAACTAGGAGAAACTTCATGATGACTCTGTAAAGTTCCAAGGAACTTCCACTATCAGCACATTAATCCACCTGCCACAGGAACCAATCGCATAAGCTACCCTTGTATATTCGGGCGAGACTGGTGCGAGTACCCCTATTCAATTCTGTGTCGAGCCGAACCACCAATGCAACTCTACAGCGTTCGCGTTACGTTAGCTAGCATGCAGCGAGCGAGTTGTGATCGCTTGTAGCTAGGTCGCTGCTAAATAAAGTTTTCTAACTTTTTGTACGCACGCCATATAGCGCAGAAAAAGTGCGTGCAGGTGTACTTTAGTCCCATACCAATTTCAAAGCTGACAAATCAAAGTAGTGTTAATCGCCAAACGTTAGGGTACTATTACGTGTTTATAAACTCCATTTATCATTTCATTTCTGATAAAATTATTTTTCGAATTGCACATTTACATAGGTATCGTCTTCCTGAATCCATATGTTACACTAATTTGGTTTAAAATGTCCCTTTCAAATTTATAATGGAAATAAAAAAGCGGTCTGTTTGCCCGTTTTCATAAAAATATAATTAAAGGCAGTTTACAATCTCATCATGATTTTTTTATTTGAGGAGAAAATGTCATAAGCGTCGTAAATGTTACTAGAAACAGATTTAAAAGATGATCTATACTGCATTGCTTGACGCAGAGGCGGCGGAGCGTCTTTCAAAGTGGGGGTACAAATACAAAAGGGGCACTTACCTCAAAGCGAAACTTGTAAACAGTGGTATATATACCCCTACATTGTAATTACATTGTCAGGGTTGATTTTTGTTTCACTCTTTACATGGTTCAAGATACTGCTGAAGCATCATGCTTTGCGGTCTGAATATTCATCTGCGAGCGAGCAACAATTTTAAGATTTGTGAGGTCGCAGTACGAAAAATTACATCTTTTAAAAAGGAAAATAACAATCCTGATGGGAGTATGAGCACAATCTAATCATGAAAGAATGAAAAGACCTTTCATAAGAAACAACATTATATGAACTTGTGAAATTAAATACAAAGTTGCTCTTAGTCGATTTAAATTGAGTACATTTTATGGTAAAAGGAAAAGGGGACATTTATCCAAAGGGAAAGGGACACTTATTAGAAAAGAAAAGAAGCAGGTTTCAAAATAAAAAGGGGAATTGTCTGAGGTGAAAATAAGGCACTTCCCTAACCTAATAAGAGGCACTCACCAGATATGAAAAGGGGCACTTATCAAAAGAAAGAAAAGGGTCACTTATTAAAAGAAAGAAAAGGGGCATTTATCAAAAGAAAGAAAAGGGGCAATTATCAGAAAGAAAATGGCACTTATTAGAAAAAATAAGGGAGTACTTTTCAAAATAAAAAGGGCACTTATCATATATAAAAATGGGCCCTCATTTCAAAGTTAAAGAGAGCACCTCGCAAATTTAAATAACCGAAGAAGAAAAGGTGCACTTATAAAAATGAAAAGGGGGTAGTACAAAAAAAAGGCACTTGCAAAATATAAGGGACAACTCTCAGATTTGAAAGAGGCAATTGACGTGAAGGGGCACTTATCAGAGATGATAAGGGGCACTTCTTGTATCTGAAAAGGGGCACTCACCTGGGATGAATAGTGGCACTTGTGAGAACGGAAGGGGCACTCATTAAAAAGGAAAATGGGCACGTGTCAAAGGAAAGATGTTCCTATCAGATTTTAATAGAGGCATTTCATCAGAAATGGGAAGGGGTGCATTTATGTAAAAGGGAAGGGGCTCTTTTTTTTTTTTTATAGTCATTTATCAGGAGGAAAAGGGCACTTATTAAAAAGAAAAAAGGAGGCACTTTTCAGAGGTCACAAGGGCACTGATCAGAAATGAAAAGAGGAACGTATTACAAAGGCACCTCTCAGAATTGAATGTGGGCAATAATATCATTGGTGAAGGGGGCATTCAAATGTTGGAAGGGGCATTTAAAAGAATGTGGAATGGGCACCTATTACAAATAAAATGGGGCACTTATCTGCAGTAAGAGGATAACTTTAGGGGTACTTGAACACCCCCCCCCCTCCCCTCCCCACACCCCCACACATCCGGGGTGGCTTGACGCTAGCAGTGGACCAAGTTCCTTCGTCAGTGCAACCTGTATTTACATAGTGAGATATAAGGAAATACGGAGCACTAATTTTTTTTTCCCCAATTCGTGAGAATTTTTTAGCGGCGAGTGGGGAGGGGCGGGGGGGGGGGGGGGAGAGGGTGTAAGCATCATTATTTTTTTTTGGGGGGGGGGGCTCAACGAGGGGGAAGGAGCCCCCCCCCCCCCCCCCGCCTGGATCCGCGCCTTGGAATGTTAGGTGTCCGGACATAGATTCAGCTCAAAAAAGAATTTATGCCTCGTATGACTCTTATATCGGAGACTGAATTTCCACTGCTCACTATACGATCTGACTACAATCCGATTTTGGAAGAATTGCAATTATAGCATTTTATTCGAAAAGAAAAAAACAACGAACAATTAGTGCTTGCAGCTTCCTTAGAAGAGGTAAAGCCAAGTCGGCTCAGAATCGTTGTGACATCATAAATCGCACTAGTAATGCGATTGTATACGTTAGTAGAATTGCCTATATTGAAACCGAATTTAAAGTACCCCCTCTGTTGTTGAGGTGATCGCGACGCATATACCGTAATAATAGGCAGTAAGATGAGAGGTAATATAAAGTTTTGGGAAATTTGGGAAATTGGGTGGATACTGATTCTTTACAATTTTGATATATTTGGATGTGGATGTATTATAAGCACAAGAAAATTTAGCCCCTAAAACGCTTCTGCTTTCGAGAAAAATTGACTTCTTCTTCTTCTTTTTCTTCTTTTTCTTCTTCTTCTTCTTCTTCTTCTTCTTCTTCTTCTTCTTGATCTTCTTCTTCTTCTTCTTCTTCTTCTTCTTCTTCTTCTTCTTCTTCTTCTTCTTCTTGATCTTCTTCTTCTTCTTCTTCTTCTTCTTCTTTTTCTTCTTCTTCTTCTTCTTCTTCTTCTTCTTCTTCTTCTTCTTCTTCTTCTTCTTCTTCTTCTTCTTCTTCTTCTTCTTCTTCTTCTTCTTCTTCTTCTTCTTCTTCTTCTTCTTCTTCTTCTTCTTCTTCTTCTTCTTCTTCTTCTTCTTCTTCTTCTTCTTCTTCTTCTTCTTCTTCTTTCTTCTTCTTCTTCTTCTTCTTCTTCTTTCTTCTTCTTCTTCTTCTTCTTCGCCTTCTTCTTCTTCTTCTTCTTCTTCGCCTTCTTCTTCGCCTTTTCGGGCCGTGGCCTAGTTGCCACCAAATTTTCTTTCTGGACACGCCCATTATTCACAAGTCTAAGTCAAGGACGTACGGTATTATTATTCTTTTTATTTAATTGTTGAGGATTGAACCAGCTCAAAAAAAAATATCACAATATATTTTATGTATTGAAATCTTTAAAAAAGGATAAATTTTTTCCAAAATTCAAATTTTTAGCCCATTTTAAACATTTAAAGATGGTGATAAAAACTTTACTCCTAAAAATAATATCTAGAAACCATAACAAGGCAATCGTACGATACTTATTTTATCGACCAACTCTGCTCTATATCTGTATTTGTTTCTGTGGCGAGATCGAGAATCAGGGTCGCGGCTCCAGGGCAGTGCTACTTCTACTGTAAGTATTACTTATCTTCCTAGATTTACTATTACTTAATACATAAATTGAATGAATATATGAAATGGAATGTAATTAGCACCTACTTGTGTTGCCTTTTTGTCAGGAAAATTACACGTTACTTAAAAAGTGAATCTGCCCGGCCCAGTATCGTACTCTTTGAAAAACCTAGCCCGCCGTGTCCCCGGGATCGGGAACAGAGTTTGGCGAAAGGGTGAGCGGCTACATGGGCGTGCATGAGAGTTGAGGTTGGTGGCTGCTGACTGACTAATTACTAAGCTCTTTAGTTTTCTTCTTCGGTACAGTTTGCTTCCTTCAACCTTGAAGAGGCTTGTAGGGTGCATGTGCATGATGTCTTGTTTTATTTTACTGATGTAGATCTAAATCTTCCAAGCCAAGGCCAGGGCGTTTCAATTTTCATTCATGGATGGAGCTTGGATTTTTCATTTGGAGTTTTTTTTTTTTTGGGGGGGGGGGGAGCAAACAAACAAGCATATTATTTTACTTCATTCATTGCCAACACCGTGGCATGAGGTGACAATTGGTCTTTAGTTTGCCAATGGTTTAACTATTTTTTTTTAAGAGAAAAAACAGACTGTGCTATTTAAAAACTGCTGTCATCAGTCAGCCAGCAATGTTGTAAGTAAAGCCTCAGTCACAAATGCCTTTACAAACTGCTACGAACGCCGTACGAACGATTTTCAGACAATGGAAATTTGGGAAGACAATGTAAAAACAGGGAGATTCGTACTAAAGTATCGTTCATACGAAGCTTTGTGATCGTAACATAAGTTGATTGAACACAAGTCTTCAATAGGAACTTGTTTTTTTTAATTTTTCTTTTCTTTTTTTATCAATTGTCATTTGTGATAAAAAAACTTGTGAATTTGATTCTGCTCTTGTATTAAATTTTGTATTTTTAATACTTTTCAGGGCTCTCACTTAACTTTTTTTCTTGGTTGCCAGCCGGGCATCCTATACAGTTTTTTAGGTTGCCAAATGGCAGTTTAGGTGGTCACAGTGAATATGTTTAAAGGGGTTTGTGTAATGCATAAATCTGCCATCGGGTCTGTCGCAATTGTCGCGCCATCGAAATTACCATCCTCCATGGTAACCATGGTAATCATGGTACCAAACAATAAAATACATTGTTTGATGACCCTATATTTATCGTTTGATACTATGGTAACCATGGTGGATGGTAATTTGGACAACAAAATCATGGTTACCATGGCACTTTTTTTTGTTATAAGGGGCGCTACTTGAAATCTTGAATTAAAATATTAAAACTAGAGGGTCTATAAAAAAATCATAATTAACTCAGTGCCCGGTACAACAGTCAGGGAAAAAATTAAGTTTTTCATTTCAGGGGCTCCATTTCAGGTTTTGGGGACATTTTTGGGGGGCTACTTTTTCAACTTCCGAGAGCTTTTTTTTCATTTCGAGGGCTCTTTTTTCTGGGGCTACTTTTTCATTAATTCATAAAAGGATAGTTTGTTGAGATTTTTTTTTGTATGCTAAGGTTTAATTCGGGCTTCCTGCGTCATAATTACCCATTCAAAAAGAAAGCATTTATCTAGTTAAAAACCTAAGTTTTAATGCATTTGACTGTAACATAATAGATTGTGATTATTCTGGCCATGACCATGTTCAGATCTTCTACTGAATTTCGATAATCATTTTTTTCAAAGTAAAATTTTCACAAGAAAATCAGACAGTCGTTTAAAAACTAAGACATAAGTAACACTTTTACTAGTTCTAAGCTCAGGTTTCATACCTCGATTCACGAACCTACTTTGAAATCACGGCAATAATGATGCAAACAGATAGCAATTTCAAAGTGTTGTCAAGTCTCTTCGACTCTAGCTCAGCTCAGCTCAGCTCACACAGCAGCTGCAGTGACACTGCACTGTGCAACTGAACTGTCAGTTACGATCATTTTCTCCGATTTTCTTGTGAAAACTTATTTGAAAAATGAATATCATGGCGAGAATAATCACAAAATAAGCTTTGATTTCATACCTCTATTCACGAAAACTATATACAATAGCGGCAATCATGATGGAAATTGATTGCAGTTTGGCGATCTTTTTTAGCAAATGGTCTAGGTTCAGCTAATATGATCTATCGAAACAAAATCGACCGCAAAAAACTCGATCCCTGCGCTCCGTCTCGCAACCGCGAAAATGTACGTGTTTTCGCGTACACGTGCGTGCGACATGGTAAGCCAGGTGAATCAAGTTTTTTATGACCGAATTTGTGTATACAATTTTAGACGGAGATTCAGCGCGCGTGTGCGTGCCGACCAAGAAATGCACACAATGAATACAAAGCTAGTAGAGAGCGGCCGCTCGTAATCGTTACGGGGGCCGGGGCTATTTGAGATCATTTCCTTTTTTTGACATTTATTTTGTTGGTTGCCAGCCGGGCAGCCAAGACGGGACTTTTAGGTTGCCCGGTGGCGTTTTAGGTGGTCAATGGCACCCGGGCAACCGCTAATTTCGAGCCCTGCTTTTATACTTGATATACTTGTACCTATCAATGCTAAGTTTAAATTGTTAATTCTATTTCAATAACTTCATTTGATTTCATTTTTTTTATATCTGTGACCCTACACCACGGAACCATGATTAAGTTGCCAAAAATGATTTATTATCCATGTGAAAGATATTGATCTCAGTTTTAAGGGGATCCGGTAACTTTGTCTCAGATTCTAAAACAAAATCCTGGATTTAGCTCATGCTGCAATGATAAGCATAAACCTTTATAGGTTATACATGAATCCAATGACTTTTATGAGCCAATCGTCTGTCTGATTTACAAGATATCTATGATTGGAATTAGAAATTAACACTGCAGTATATTGGGGAAAATGAGTATAGTAAAAACAGACCCTCAAAGATTTTTTACTTTTTTGAGGCACTTTATGATTATTTTGAAGGGCAAAGTGTTTTATAGGGCTTCAATATTACACCATATCACAGCCACTAATAACACGTAGGGCCATGCATCTCAGATTTAACATTGTTAAACGATGCCTTTAATAATTGAATGTTCCTAACCTACCGGTGTGTTGGCTCAGGCAGTAGAGCGTCCGCCTCACAACCAGGAGGCCGCGTCGTACCAAAAGACGTTGAAGACGGGAGTTGCTGCTACCTTGTTTGGCGTTCAACAATAAGGGATAAAGCAACGTCGATCTGGCGCTGCTCAGTGGCTGCCAGGCTCACGATCAATTGGTTTAATAAAATTTGGAGTGGACTTTAATTAGATTTTTATTATTATTATTATCATTATTACAGGGATGAAGAGATTGTTCTACATGCGGTTCACATGAATGTTTGACCCTCCTTTTCAGATCACAGACTGTTTAGAAGACTTTTGAGAGGATGGGTGAGATGAAGGATGTGATCATTGTAGGCGGAGGTCTAGGAGGGCTCATCGCGGCTCATCTCCTGCTGAAAGAGAGAAGTGGACTCAAAATTCAAATCCTAGAGGCATCAGGTAATAAAGCAGCGACATAGTTAAAGCAGGGCTGCACTACTTTTAGTTACTTGCGCCCTCTATATAGCAAACAATGCCTAAGCGGTACCCGTTGGTACCTCATGATCCCCTTTTTCTAATGTTAATTGAGAGCTTATTTGTTGAGATTGACCACCTGTCAGTGACCATGCAGGAGGTCTAACCCCTCCTGGCCAAACTGGTGCAGACAAGCTTTAATGGAAAAAGAAAAAGAAAGAAAGAGTGAGAAATCAGAAATGAGAAAGGGAAAGGGAGAAGGGGAAAGGCTGAAAGGGATGAGGAAAGAAGATGCCTGGACCATCTCTCCCACCCATCTCCTAATCAGTAACCTTACAAATCTGCATTTTATTTTCTAAGTAAGGCCGGCGCCACTCCCCCCCCCCCCCCCCCCCCCGCGTCTTACGTAGACGTATTATACCCGATTAGCCCCTGAGTCAGGCCACGGGAAAGACACATAGTCTCGTCATGCTTCACCCCCTTTAAAGTACCTGGCTAGAGACTGAGACAAACTGATGAAAAAAAAGGGGGATGACACTTTTGTGGACGATCTGAGACTGCCAAACTATGTTTATATGGATCATGCGATACACCACATTGCGTAGATTACATTCATATTTTTAAATCCCTTTTTGCTCATTTCTCAACAGTTTTAAAGTTTCTACCAGAATCATTTATTTGAAGTCTTGAACATTAAGAGCGATGGTTATTTGATGCAATGTTTGAAGTCAATTCCCTGTCTTTACCGGAATTCAAGATTTCATGAATGTTTAACGGAAGCTATTCACAATGTATCCACATCTGTTGGCCTGACTGGCAGGAAGTCTGTTTTTTCATACATTTCAATGAATATATCTAGGCAGGCTATTTTGTTCATACATGTATTCTGCATTTTGATATATTTTGCAGGACATATGCTTACAGTGTATGATTTTTTTAATAATAATAATAATAATTACATTTATAGGGCGCTTTATACAGACGTTTCAAATCGCACAAGTGGAACTGTCTAACTTAGTATAATAATTCAACATGTTCAATACCTTAAAAGCAACAAAATCAACAAAAAAAATATATGTATTATTAATACAATATAATACAGTTGAGTTGAATGGAATTAACTAATTGTGTGCACCTTCAGTAAACTATAACTGATGAAAAAGGTGAGTTTTGAGAAGGGTTTTGAATGATTCAATATGTGATACCAAGTGAGGACAATGGCTTCTCCAGACAGTAATCTTAATGACCTTTGGGTAAGAAAGAAAGAAACAGAATTATGTAGGTTTAAATACCTATAGAGTGTGCATTATAGGAAATGATCTCTCATTAGAGATTATATCAGATGGACTTTGTTCTACTTAGAGGTTAAATTATCTTAAGCACAGGTCAATGTACAAACTGTTTGCTCATAAAATTAAAGGGGAATCAACATCTTCCTATAGACAAATTCAACTTTGAATTAAAAGGATTACAAAGTTTGAAAGTCAGAATAACTCAGTCATGATATGAGAAATTTCCTTTTAACATTTCACTGTGTATATAGTTGACCATGTGTTGCATTTAGACCATATATGTTGCATTCAGTCCATTTTGTAATTTCTACCCGAAGTTTATTGGTACCTACTTTCACCATTGGATTTGAGGAAAGGCAAAATTTGAGTAATTTTGGATAACAAAAAAATTAAAGAGACGTATCATGGCAAGCACCAGCGCAAAATAACAAGGTCATCATATGCCAGAAAGATGAGAAAAGCATTGAAACAAAAATTGAGCTTCAAACAAGATACCTACTGATGTTTCTGGTGCCCGTCATCTATTGTCCATTCATTGTTGTTTATCATGTGTAAACATTAAGATTTTAATCTTCTTTTAATCCCATGGTCAGAGTTTTGCAGACTTGGCAGGAATCATTCTTGAGTGGTCACTGGTGAAGTGTGACGTTATCAAAAATCTTTTTTATGAATTTCTCAATTTTTACTTCATTTTCCGAAAGAGCATAACAAATTGTGTCCAAATGTCGAAAGCCAATTGATAAGTATTGGCTGAGATATATATGACCATCTGAAGATATAGATTTCCTATAGGAACTTGATGTTATTTGCTCTGGTTTATAACATTAGGAACCAGAGCAAAATAACACTGAGCTCCTATAGGAAATCTATTTCTTCAGATGGTCATATCTCAGCCAACACTTAACATATTCAATTGGCTTTCGACATTTGGACATAATTTTTGAAGCTCTTTCGGAAAAATAGATTTGTATGACGTCACAGCTTCGGTACTCTATGGACAAGGGTTTCAAAATTCTATAAATGGTAACCATGGCCCCCTTGGGACCAGGGGCATAATCATGTCTTGTCCATGTACGCAGTTGCTTTAGAGGTGAACAGAAATATACATTTATATCAATATATATATTTATATAATCTAATAGAGATATATGGAATCTGGAAGTAGATGGCATAAGAGGGGAAGGAAGACCAAAAATTTCATGTAAGGAAGAAGAAAGAAAGCAGTAGGGTTTGTCTAAATGAGGAGGATGCTCGAAACAAGAAAAAGTGGAGGGAGGAAGTGTCATCATGGCGTGAAAGCCATTAACCCCTCATTAGAGGGAAAATGCTGAATTTAAATGATTTAAAAAGCGGTTTGTGAAATACCAATTGTCAATGTTTATATTTTCTCTTGTTTATCAGATCGTGTTTGTGGTGCACTGAAGACTGTTGAGCTGGAGGCTGCCAATGGAAAGGATCACTTTGATATCGGGTCGTCCAGAGTTGGAAGGTGTGTTCATTAATTAGAAAAAATTAATTACCTCTGAGGCTCTCTTTAGAGATCTAGCCATCTAATTGGTCGAAATTGGAGTGGTGATTTTAGCCATTCTCGTAAAGACACGCACAATGCCAGTAACGGTCAATAGTTCTTGAGTGAGATTCCCTAAAGATTCCGGGTACCGGGAAAATAGTAACATTTTGATGAGATCCCCATTGGTTTACGTATTAAAATTTTCTTTGTGCGAGCGCGGACACCATACAGTGCTGATTGCCTGCGATTCCCAAATGATTGTAACATTCAGTAATCTTTCCAGCGAAGATTGACAGACAGTGTCTCAGATTTTCTGTGATGTTTTAACCAATCTTTACTCAAGAAAAGGATAAGGTAAGAATTCTTGGAAGATTTTGTTGTCGATTCTGTATATAAACAGATATATCAACTGCTTTAATATTCAATGCCTGGCTGTTGGCTCTCGGGGATGTGCACGTCCCCTTGATCCTCTAAAACAGCCATGCCTCTCATAGCAGTTGATATATCTGTAATATATATTCTGTTGGGAGCCACAAGGCTTTTAACTTGTACATGTTAACCCCCCTTGTGGCACCCAATCCTATGCCAAATAGACCATACTTGCTGAAAGCCAGGAAGGCTCTAATTCTAGGATAAAATGATATTGCTAGTAATTAATTGCTAGTACTTTGCTATGCTAGTATACTAGCGAGTTAATACTAGTATACAGAGAAAATATATTAGCTTCCAAGAAAATTGAGGGAGAGAATGCAAGAATCAAATGACATAGAGAGATAGATAGGTACCGGTAGATAAAGAGAGAGAGAGAGAGAGAGAGAGAGAGAGCGAGATGAAGAGATAAAGTGATAGATACATGAATAAATAGATAGCAGGGTGGTTCACATAATTGTATGAAATATCATTCACTCTCAACCAAAATTATTTCTGAAATGTTTGTCATAAAATACTCCAAAATATTGCTTGGTTTGCACTGGTCAGAGAGCATGTAAAAACCCTAGAGCTGACAAGTGAGCCCTGGACCCAGGCAACAAAAGCTTTGCACTCATCTGTTCTCCTTCTTAGTTTCAATTTTACATGTTTGAATTTTTTGTGTGTGGTCCACCTTGAATTAGATAGATGTAATAGATACAAAGAGACAAGTAAAGAGAGAGAGAGAGAGAGAGCATGCAAAATATAGATCCAGTATGGGATTTTTGATGTTGTTTTTATAAATTTAATGTGCATACTAGGTCTAGCTCCATAACCCTACCCTTCTCTTTTCCTTCAATATGAATCCCCAGTGCCCAGCCTCTGATGATAGCCTTACTCAAGGAGTTTGGAGTAGAGACATACCCACATTATGACAAGGGAAGCAAGCACTGGCAGCTCCCTGACGGCAAGATCAAGAAATATTCTGGAGCCATTCCTCCGCTAGCCTACACTGCACTTGTGGATCTCCTGAGATACTTCAGAAAGGTTGGAAACAGGATATTTACATTTAGAACTGTGTTTTAAGTGCAATCTTGCAATTCCCACCAATCTTATTCATGAATTATGCAATAGCATATCTCATTAAAGGGACTTGATAACATTGTTCAGATGAGAGAAAATGGTGATAGGTATTGACTTCAATGCTACTGTAGATGTACAATTAAAGATAATCTGAAAGTTTGAGTGAAAGCAGACCATTATTAATGATACAAATTGGGAAAAAAGATCTGATCGATTTCTTAATTCTCCCAACTGTATTATTACTGTCTAATTACAATTTAGGTGAATGAAAATTGTCCCAAAGCAATGCATTGGCTCTATATACCATTCCAACCATTTAAGTGTTGAAAGTATTTTAAGAGCCTATTATATGTCTTATTTTTATGGAAAAGTGGTTGGAAAATTCAAAATGGTTGGGAAAATTTACTGTTAGAGGGTGGACAGTGGATTTTTTCAGTTTTATTTTGCATGTTTAATAGAGGGCTAGTACAGTAGAAGGAGTATAATAAGTAACATTTCATACAAAAATTATGCTGTTTTTTCATCAACCTTCATCAATGTTACCGAGTCACTTTAAGCCTGATTATAAATGAAACCGTGTAAAGGCTATATATAGTCTCAAACAAACCTACACCATTAAACTTCAAGCTCACTCACACATGATATATAGTGACACTTTCAAGGCTACTTATTATTTCAAGTTCATGTATATACAAATGGCAACAGCTTCAATATTAAATGTAAGTTTTTCTCACTTAAATCATTGGTCTAGAAACAATTATTTGCCAATTTTTGTATATTATATTACATTTTCCATGACGATGAAAATACATTGTAACTAATGCAAAGGGGCAACACACACGTGAACAAATGTTTGTTGATAGTTGATATTCAATATTTGATATGAGTGGCATGTTATTTTGTTAGGGATGTTATTTGGATCGGCAAAGACTGGATTAATACCCAAATCCCAATTGTTTTATTCAAACATCAACTAAGCAACTTTGGCGCAAGTCGATGCTTGCACTCTCGCAAAATAATGCCTCCTGTTCATCCAAGCTTGAGCAATTACCTCACAAAATAAAACTAAATGATTTGGGATAAAACACTCTTTCATAAGATGTATAATAGTTTACTGTTCATAGATGATTTTTAAAATAATTAGCAATTTTCTAGGTGTAAACTTTTTTTTGACTCACACTGTAGTTTTGCTAAAGTATGTAATTTGTAATTTTACAACAAAACTTCAAAAACCTGTGAGGGGGTAGAATAGAGCTATATAATAAGACTTATCATATAGCTCTATGAAAGGTAGTCACTTCCGTCACCTCCTCCCCTTTCACTGGCAAACTGATGGGGGGGGGGGGGGGAAGTACCCCCCCCCCCCCCAATAAAATTCAAAAATGGATTATTTCTAATTTGATACCAGTGATTGACAAATGTTGCTAAAATGGCATTATTTTTTCCCTCAGCTCCTGCGGGCTCTACCCCCCTGGACCCCACCAAGGGCCCTTAGACGGGGCCCCTGGTTGCCCAACTGACCGTAATTAAATTCCTAAAATCCCTGAGCTTCTGGGGGCGCCGCCCCTAGACCTCACTCCAATTAGTGCGCCTCCTAGCAAAACTAGTGCAGATAGGCTTTAAAATATTTTTAATTAACCATAATTGAGTTACATGTATGCATATTAGGAATATGAAATCACTAAATCAATATAAATATTATATCAATTTGGTCAGAGGATTGTGACGTAATCATGGAAAACTCTCCTGTTTTTCATGTACAAAAAATTTCTTTCATTTACTTTTTCTTTTCCGAAGTGTCTCCTCACTTGAGACACTACCAGTACTCAAAATAAATTATGGATAGCATATTATTATAGGAAAGAGAAAAGAATATCCTGAGTCATATTCATCCTGAGTCATACAGTCCAGCCATCGTGTAGTGCCCATACGTATGGTGATTCCAACTTTTAACCCTATTGTAACCGGGGGTGGAGGGGGGACCCCCTCCCCCCTCTCCTGTAGTAATTTAGCGACTACTCTGGGAACTGCGGCAGATATAAAGTTTTCCTTTCACAACTTTTTTCTTTGAAGTCTTGTGCAACTTTTGCTTCTAAATTTGTGAAGTTTGAACCAAGCATTACAAGGTCACATGACCAATAAATGTCAAATGTCATCCAAAAACAGTGACTGTTTCATACATGCATGTGTAATCGAATGGACATGTTACGATAATATATCCAAATTTATGCATGCTCATGTAAATATGTTACCATATGTACTATAATAAACAATGTAAATACCTACATGTAAATCTCAAACTTATCCATGTCTGTGATTCCTTTTGAGTCAAATACTTTTTATTGTGTTTTTCTTTGAAATTGAGAAAAATTAGCAAAAATTAGCGTACTTCTGTCATTTATATGAAAACATGAACGCGTTGTTAATACTTCAATGTACCTCCATGCAAAATTTCACATGAATCAGACATTCGGTCTCCGAGATCTTGGGGGGGGGGGGTAAAATTGACCCCCCCCCCCCCCCTGTAAAAACCTGGTCTGAAATAGCCCGGTTAAAATAAGGTTAAATAATCACAATCAATTTGTTAGCCTATTTCTTTCATATTTTCACAAGCCTGTTTTTCTGACTTTTCTTCATTCTTTTAGAGTAGTTGTCTATTGAGGTTGGAATTTTCTTTAGAGAGTTAAAATAATGTATCATATCCTGCATATTTGTGACAGATGGACAAACTTGCAGAGAAGGTCAACTTCAAGGATATAGCTGCGACAGAGAACTGTTCTGAATGGGATGACACCACAATGGAGCAGTTCATTCCCAAGTTTCTATGGACTCAGGGTGAGTTATCCTAAGGCGAGGCGTCAAAAATATCGATACCAGCAGGCTGCCGCCTCACGTATTGGCGCATCGAGGCTGCAATTACGGCCGAAGCCTGGCTGGGGCAATTATTTTTCACTTATTAGCCCAGCCGGCTTGCGCCAGGCTGGGATCTGAGGCTCGGTTTCCATTCAAAAGGCGGCAGCCGGCGCATGCTTTTGAATGCCATTTCCTATCGCCAGCGGTAGCCGGCTGAGCTAATTTAAAAAATGCAGCCAGGACGCACAAGTGCAGTTAGCTGCCGCTGGCTGGTATATTTATTTTTGACGCCTCGCCTAAGATCACATCATACTATCTGAAGCTGCGGTTGGGTCCTGTTGTTGCACTCTCCTCACAAGCATAATTCTCAGTTACCTGCAAGAACCCTTGGGATGAACTGAAACTTCCGTGCAGACACTTTAGGCCGTTAAAAAAAATATACATGTTAAGTGTCCCCGCCAGCTTCCTTCTTGGGGGCCGCTTCCTATGAAGAAAAAAAATTGGAAATTTTACAATTTTTTTTTTTTTTTTTAAAGAAAAAAAAACATGAAAAACACTGCTAAAAGGGATCTATTTCTGATTTAAAAAAAAAAAAAAAAAAGGAAATGTCGGCGGCCATCTTGAAACATAGCCGGACTGTCAGGGAAAATGTACCGAGCAGCCGTTTTCAAGAAAAGAAGAAAAAAAGGGCATCCTCCTTCCTATTTCTAAAAAAGCAGGACGCTAAACATGTTTTTTTTTTTTTTTTGGCCCTACTACTGCCCTGCGGCATGAAGCCAATGTGATGTTTGCAAGAAGTATGTTGGCTGTTTGTGTCACATACATTCATCAAATGAGTGGCAAGATAATGGAGAAAGTTGGACATATCCATCAGCCTCCTGCTGGTGCTTGCATGTTCTGCATTCATAGAGAAAACTTGCAGACCTATGCTATCAACTCAGAGATTTTCTTAAATATCGATTGTAGACGAGATGTACAGCAGAGTCCAGCCAAATTTGACCATGGCATAATCTGTTGGACAAGTAAATCTACTGGAGGGGGGAGGGGGGGGGGGGGGGTCAATTCGAACGCATTGTTTACCATTCAATGCCACTTAGTTTACAGACAATTATCAAGAGTTTGGTCCAAACTGTTGAGCTATTTCTTGTCATATTTCGATTGGGAGGGTGTTAAAGAGAGCAATCCTTATCACAGGATATTTCTTCTATTATACATTCTTCCAAACCAAGATAAAAAGAGTTTTAATAAAAAAGCTCACAGCCTATTCTTTAAAGACAAACTAAGCTTGTTACGTCAGGCGTGTTTTTAGTATCATATAATGTTGCCTTTCTTCAACATGAGTTTACTCTGCCACACTACTTATGGTATGCTCCACAAAATTCTTATGTTACATGTAATAGAAATGTTAAGTTAATTTTGTTGTTTGATAGATGAGTGATACGTAACATCATTTGAGCAGCAGCTAACCTTTTGATTGGGACTCTCCTACAGGGAGTCCAGGGGGTGTTTCACAAAGACTAAGATCGACTTTAAGTTGGACTTAACTATGGTAGGCCGTTCATGCCACTGGTTGCTCCCACCATTGGTCTCTCATTTATGATCTTTAGATATTATTTTTTCCTTAAATAATGAACTATCAAAAAAATGTAAATTCTGTAGATTTGTGACCACGAATTGTACATCCTGTGAGAAACCAATGCCAGGAATGATTAGAGAAAACAGTGGCATAAACAGCCTGCCATAGTTAAGTCCAACTTAAGTTGATCTTAGTCTTTGTGAAACACTCCCCAGCCTCTTTTACAGCTGCAAGAACATTTCTTAAAATCAAGGTCATTGCCTTGGCATGAAGATAACTCAAAAGAGTCTAAACCAATTGAACACAGCATCTTTGCTATTTCTATCACTCACTTTTCTGGTATCACCATCTGTCAACGATTATCTGTTGATACCTGAACTGGCTATCGTTCGAAATTGCCCAATATTTATATGCATAAAAGAAAAGAAGCGAGAAACCCCCCTGACCTGAACCTTGGACCATTCCTTACAGGAGCGAAGGACATGGCCTGTACAATGATCGGAACCTTCTGCGCGATGCCTCCTGACCAGATCACTGTTCTCCAGTACATGTGCATGATCCACAGCTGTGGCAGCTGGGAGAAGCACATAGGAGGAGAGGGCATGGGACGCATGGATCTCAAATTCAAGGTAGGCAGTAGACACAAACAGCGTGTTTCTGCAGGAGACCCCCCAAAATGGTATTGTGTACCTGGAATAGACCTTGAAAGTACACACTAATGAAAAAGATTCAATGCTTCTACAGAATCGCAAAACCAGATTTTAGCAGGTTCACTGCATGTCTGGAAAGTGGGCAATGCGAGCAGCAATTTTTTTTGTGTCACATGACCTACATGTATTTAAGGCTAAAGTTATCTTCTTTTTCTACGGGACTGAGAAGGCGAGTCTACCTGGATGAATCCACCTCTGTAGGTTCAGTGTTACGGCCGTAGTTGAATTTAGAAATTTGGTTAGTGTAGAAAATTACCGTAGAGCAATTGTCGCTTGAGCAAGTGCTGTACATCTCGGGCCGACATATAGGTGATTTTAGAGCATCATAGCAAGTTTGCTGATCAAAAACTGTTTGTTGCAGAGAATCCACCCCTTTTTCTTTCTGAAATTCCTTATGCATGGCATCAACACCAAGAGATCTTCTTAACATGTCTATGTTGAAACTTTCCTGAATAACATAATGAGAAAATCTTAAATGGCCTTTTAAATATTGATATTGTTATTTTTTTCTTTTCTTTCTTTCCCCAGGGTGGTTGCCAGCAGCTGGGTGAAAGACTCCAGGAGAAGATTGGTAGCGACAGGATTGCAATGGGTGATGCTGTGATGCGCATCGAGCAGTCTGCTGACAAGACTAAGGCCACCGTTCACACCAAGTCAGGTCGCATGTTGGAGACGAAGGTCGTCATTATGGCCATCCCAAGCAGAGACATTTGTGAGTTTTTTTATAATAATAATGATAATAATAATCTTTTAAAATTTATTAAGTTAAACCAAAAATGGAAATTCTTTTTGCCTAATTGATCATGAGCCCGGCAGCCACTAAGCAGCGCCAGATCGACGTTGCTCTATCCCTTATTGTTGAACGCCAAACAAGGTAGCAGCAACTCCCGTCTTTTAACGTCTTTTGGTATGACGCGGCTGGGGATCGAACCCACGACCTCCCGGTTGTGAGGCGGACGCTCTACTGACTGAGCCAACACACCAGTATATGTTAATTGAGATTTTTTTTGTTTTTGTTTACAGTCTTTGTGGCTTAGAGAGCATGTATACATGCATGCCTAATGCAGAATGTCCAAAATTCCTGCAATTTATAGTCCTGCAATAATGTGCAGTACTAGTTCATTTACTTTTTACTTTAATGGATCACAAGCCCAGACTGCCATATTGTTTGGAGGGTATGGTACCTATCCAGTCAACCATGGCAATCCAGTGTTTGTCCCATTAGTTGATCAAAGCAGGTAAAGAGTTAAATAAAGAATTTTGCTGTAACTTGTCTGTAGAGAATGTTCTTCCATGGAGCTTCCTACATTGTGTCCATTAATTTCTGTCTTTTCTCTCCTCTGTCTTCCTCTTATACTCTCCCTTTCTCTTTATCATCCTCTCCTTGCTACTTTCTCTCATTCTCACTCTCCCTTTTTATCTTCCCCTCCTCTTTCCCTCTATTTTTACCTGTATTCTTTTCTTTCTGTCATTCACTCTTTCTTTCTCTTTCTCTTTCTTCTCTCATTCTTTCTCTTTCTCTCTCTCTCTGTTTCTCTCTCTCTCTCTCTTCTTTTCTCTAAATCTTACAATCTCAAATTCATACAAATCACGTACCCACCCACACACACATTTTCAGGTAAGGTAGAGCTTGCCCCGCCCCTTGATGTACCCCGTCAGCTTCCTTCTGGTGACTATGGAGTGCACTTCATCGTCACATACAAGAAGGTAAATCTTGACTTCTCTTCATCTAGAGAGTTCTATGTCATATTCTTTGCCAGTTAGTGAAAAAATAAGATATTTTTGATAGGGTACTTCATCTACTTATTTAATATGCTTTTTATGCCTCCGCTACAAAGTAACCGGAGGTATTATGTTTTCGGGTTGTCCGTACGTCCCATTCTCATGATCGCGTTATCTCAAGAACCAATTGATTGATTCCCGCCAAACTTGGGTCGTGTATGTATCTTACAGAGCCAATGAACTGATTAGATTTTGGGGTCACAAGATCCAAGGTCAAGGTCACAGGGCTCATTATGCATGCAAAACTAGCTTGTGATCGCGTTATCTCAAGAACATATTAATGGATTACAGCCAAACTCAGGTCATGTATGTATCTTGCAGAGCCCATGACCTGGTTAGATTTTGGGGTCACAAGGTCAAAGGTCACAGGACTCATTATATATGCAAAAATAGCTTGTGATCGCATTATCTCAAGAACCGATTGATGGATTCCTACCAAATTTGGGTCATTTATGTATCTTGCAGAGCCAATGAACTGATTAGATTTTTGGGGTCACGAGGTCGAAGTTCAAAGGTCACATGGCTCATTATGTATCCACAAAAAGCTTGTGATCGCATTATCATGAGAACCAATAGACAGATTACCATCAAACTCAAGACATGTATATGTATCTTGCTGAGCCAATCAACTGATTAGGTTTTAGGGTCATCAGGTCAAAGGTCATGGGGCTCATTAAGGATGCCTATAAATAGCTTGTGCATGCATTATTATTAAAACCGACAGATGGATTACAATCAAACTTGAATTTTAAAAATTGTTTTTGTTTTGGTTTGTAAAATTGCTCTATGGCGGAGGCATCATTTTCGACTGCGCGCAGTCGAAGTTCCATCTAGTTTTTTTAAAGCACAAAACCAAATGAAAGAAGAAACCTCCCAGAACTATTTGACTCCATTCGTGTTGCAGTATGAACAAAGCTCCTTTAGATGGATTGGGTATCTCTGCCTCAGATTGTAAACAAAATCCTGGATTTAGCTCAAGCTGCATTCATAATTATAAACCTTTAGGTCAGTCAGGAATCCCATGACTTTTACAAGCCGATTGCTCGTCTGATTATCAAGATATTTATGATTGGAAATTGAAATTAAAAACAATGTTTTGATAACGGTTTGTACTTTTATGAGGCACTTCATGATTATTTTGAAGCGCAATTTATTTTGGGCTTCAATATTACACCATATCACAGACACTGATGACAGGTAGGGCCATGCATATCAGATTTAACATTGTTAAACGATGCCTTTAATTAATACATTGCACGTTGCACTATTAATGTTACCTTAATTATATACTATATATCGTAGAGGTGTTGTGGCGTAGTGGATAAGTCGTCGGACTGCGAATCACAGGGTCCGCAGTTCGAGTCCCGCTGCGGCACTAATGTCCTTTGGCAAGACATTGATCTACACTTGCCACTCTCCACCCAGGTGTTAAATGGGTACCGGTAGGAAGGAATTCCTTGAAATGCTGTGAGCGTCGGAATCGGCAGCCTAGCATAGCCAGGTAATGTTGGAGCGCCTTGAGGACCTTGCAAGGTCGATACATGCACTATATAAAAATCCAATATTATTATTATTATTACTATGGCCAATATACTAACATTTTCTTTCCCCTTCCGTTTGTAGAACTTCTGGAGAGACAAGAAGATGGCAGGAGAGTTCCTGAGCGAGGCTGGAACGCTCGGAAGCTTCAAAGACGAGAGGCAGTATCCTATCATTGCTTTCTTTGACCACACCTCAGCCAATGGGAACCCAGCCCTCATGGGTCTATTTGCCGCTCCAAGCTTCGCCAAGATGACCGTAAGTTCCTAAAAAGTCCTTTTTAACCATTACTTTTGTATTTTTTGTTAACATTTATTTCCTTCTCAACGGTACGTCTCTGGAACAAACTCCCCTCGTTCTTAAGAAACAGTATTTCATTAGATTTCTTCAAAAAAACAACTGAAAACTTACCTGTACAACTCCTCTTAAATTGTTGAAAGTCTAAGAGAGCAGCGCCTTGTATCCTTTGGAAAAGGCACTATATAAATCCAATTATTGTTATTATTATTATTATTATTATTATAATATGAAACACAATGTATATGTAACAATGATTTCAACATAAATAATTCAGATAACAGAAGGAGGCGAAGACCCGAAAAGCATAGCTTGTGTTGGGAACCCCCATAATAAGTTAACACAGTTACTGAGAGAAAATTGTAGATATTATTATGAAAATTACATATTGTATTATAACAGAACCTTGATAGGAAAGAAAATATAGTAAATGGAAGAAAAACTGAGAAGAGAATTAAATATAGGAAGGTATATGTTCACTTATAAAGAGAAAGGTAACTCAATTCCATATTTGAGCCCTCCTGGCCTGTCTTGGCCTGTGCATGTGTCTACAATGACATGTACATCATAAAAATGACAAAGTGTTACAATACTAAAAAAGACAGCGCGTACATAATTTATCATTAAAAATAAGCAAAATCAACAAACAAACAGCAGCTTCATCCGACAACATCGTCCTGGGGAATAAACAGATGGTACCTAGCAACAGCTGAGGCGTGTATGTAAGTGATCAAAATAAATAATCGGTCATAAATAATGTTATTGAATTCTACAAGAAGTCACTTTCACACATAAATACAAGAAAGGGTATTAATACCAGAGCAATTAAATACCTTTTTGCCTTTTGGGAAAAAATCTGCAAGGAGAGCAACTTCTGTAGGATAGATGGTAAGGTGTTCCAAATTTTTGGTCCAGAGTATTGAATATCAAATTGAAATCTTTGGGTTCTATGTTTAGGGAGCTGAATGTTGGCAGCACTTCTCGTACTACCTAAATCCAAAATTTCTAAACGACAGGTTCTCAAAATTAGTCATAAAAAATTTGTTTGAAAATGCTTCAAATTATGGCTCATTTTGCACCAAAGATCATTAGAGCTGGGCCCCGGGCTGCAAGGGGCTTAATACTACAGAACAACCTGGACTACAGGTAAATGTATATTCAGGGCTCATAACTCACTAGAGCTTTGAGAAAGATTGGCAGAATAGACCCAAATAAATCAGAGAGATCTGATGGATGGATCTGATGGATACTCTTTATGAACAGGTCTTGGTTTAGTTCTCAGCTAATATCTTTTAGCAAGAAACTACTCACCAATTGCAACTCGGTATTTGTTTTCTTAATGGAGAAGATGTCCTTTGTTTTCTTGTGGATTCCATTTGGCTTTACTTCAGTCAGAAAGTAATGCTACTGTGTATTAATTTTTAATCAGACCATCTTGATGTTTATTTCATGTTACACTTGATTATTAAAGGTAACTAAGCCGAATAAAGTTGCACAAAAAGATGCGCCTGGAATGTAAAATGAAAGATTTTCAAAAATTGTGTTATGGAATACAGGTAGGACCTTATCAAAATGACATTTTGTTGAATTGTTAAATTGAAAATTCACCAACAATTTTGCCATTTGTGTTCCAGCCACGTCTTTTTGTGCCATGACCTTTCGCTTAGCTACCTAAAAATAAAACATTCACAGTAAAATAGCTCAAGGGACATGAACAATGGACAAAATATTTGATTGTATTTCTGCATTTTCCCCAAAACAATACTGAATAACAAAGAATATATAAACGTAAGGTACATTGTATAATGCAAAATATACAAACAATAATAACTTAATGTCAAAATGTTATTGACATATTAACATATAATAACAAACTAAATATTTCTATAATATATCATTATTAATTTTAAGTATTATTTGAACTATCTGTCGAAAAATTGCAGGAGACCGCAATCATAAGCAATGCTTGACTAGGATGGCGGCCTCAAAAGAAAATGTTTAATTAAGGTGAATTTTAAAATGAAAATGTGTTCAAACGATTCATTTCATTCATACATTCATTTTTCAAATATTTATTGCAACACGGATCACTTGCTTCAGCCGTTGGCTGTTCCTAAATAAAATACAATGAAAATAAATGTAACAAGCGTGATGAATAACCTAGTATAATGATTAATAGATACAAACATGAAATGAAATAAAATAAAGTAAAAAATTAAGTTAAAATTAGGTATTGAAACTTAAAAATTAATATATATTAAAAAGAATACACCTCATGATGCAATAAATAAAGAAAAACAAGCGAATTAGCAAATTGGCAAACATTGATTATTACTGTATTGAATAGGCGGCTAGTGTGATTGCACAGCATATTGCACAGATTGCGAACAAAAGGCATAACAGAGAGAGATCGATAGAAGATAGAGAGAAATGGCATCATAAACAGCTTCGGTGATGATGTCAATCACTTTGAGTGAGCTCAGCGCTTCGGTTAGTTGCTGTTTTATGGCACATTTCAGGTCATTGTCTGGTGTAATTGACTTCACGTCTGGCTGACCAGCTGACAAGACATCAGACTGACCAGAGACCGGCCCCGTGGAACTAGGGACGTTATCTGAATCATATCCGTTACGTTTCTCTGTGTCCTGTTTCGTAGCCATATTTGTAGTTGCCAGTACCTTCAAAATTGTCTCTTTTGTTGTCCTTTCTCTTGAAAATTGTATTTTTTTTTCTTTTCAAATTTTTTCACTTGGATGATTTGTCCTCCGGTTTTGTCATCATTCAAATGAGTGTAATCCATGAAATTCAGGGAAAGCTTAATGGACTCGTCTTCTCCGTTGTTTGGACCATAGGAGTTAATTTTGATGTATGAGTACTATCCAGGATTTTCTATCTGCTTAACTAGGAAATAGTTCACTAAAGGAAATCATTATCTTCTTTTTGTTGTAGAGTGATGAAAGGAAGCCCATAGCCATTGATCTCTTAGCCAGTGTATTAGGAGATGAAGCAAGGGAAATCATTGAATACAGAGATGAGGTGAGTATCCAGGCCTCCGTGAGAGGGCCTAGTAAGGTACCTTGAGGTACTCCACAATTACACAAAAATATGGAATAGCTCCTCAATTTTTAAAGTAATATTTCCATCCATTCCATGAATTTACATGCTCTGGGCCCGTCTTATTAATCCAAAGTTCCAATCATTCGCAAGTTTGCAGTCTCCTATATCTTTATGTTTGCAATTGAAATCAGTCACAAATAAGTTGCGACAGGGCCCAGGTCCAATTTTTAGCCTAACAGGTCGTTTCGAATTATGTCTTGTTGATGGAGCTCATATTAATAATCTGTCTCAAATGTGTTTGCCAGATATTTCTGGAATTCCTAACATAAAGTTCATAAACCCTTCACAAAGCTACATGCACTTAATAGTTGTTTCATCTTAAACCTCCAAATATGACAAATGTTGGAGGTAATTTGTTGAGGGTGATGTTTAGATTGATATTGTTCTTAGGATTTGAATTGACAAAACATTAAGAAATCCAAGGGGAAAAAAGCACAAGCTGAAAGTAGACCCCTTTAGCTTTGTGCCATCAGTTCCCAGCATTTCATATATTGTCTTTAAATTCATTTATAAGAGATACAGTGAGTGTAAAAAGGAAATATGATGTATAAAATCATCAACACTATTGTCAGATTCTTCTGTGAAGAGGTTAAATGAATGTGTAGACTTACTCTGATGCTTTTCTTTCTTTACCTATAGTCTTGGTGCCGATCGGCAACTGGAGAGGAACCTGTTAAAATGAATGCTGGTCTGAAGACATCCGAGGTGTTAGACTCTTTGACGAAATCTCATGGATGGTAGGTCTCCTTTCATTGATTCATCCTCTTGAATTATTTAAAATAAATAAATAAATAAAAAATAATCTTTTAAAGTCCACTCCAAATTTTTTAAAACCGAAAATGGAAATTCTTTTTGCCCAAGTGATCATGAGCCTGACAGCCACTGAGCAGCGCCAGATCGACGTTGCTCTATCCCTTATTGTTGAACGCAAAACAAGGTAGCAGCAACTCCCATCTTTTAACGTATTTTGGTATGACGGGGCTGGGGTTCAAACCCACGACCTCCCGGTTGTGAGGCGGACGCTCTACTGACTGAGCCAACACACCGGTTATAAACAATCAATTACCTTATCCTGTTCAAATTGGCAACACTCTTAACCTCGCTGCTAAAAGCGGGAGAAACCTTGTGTACACTTGTCAGCATATGAATGAATGTTACATCATGCAGTTACAATGTTGTATGGGAAAACAGGGATTGTGCATTTAAGATTTATTACCAGTTTGAAGAGTGTAATGGTTATAATAATAATGATATTATACAGTATAACTGCAAGTTAAAATCTGTTCCTATACTGACAAAAAATTCCATTCCTTAATTATCATTGTATTATTGTATTTTATTTGTCCCTTTTTTGTTTTTTGTGTGTAATTTTTAGGATCATCTACATGTACCTATAAGTTTCTGTAACTTTTTTGATGATCCAACCACTTCGTAATTTCCTTTATTGTAGTTTCCATTTCATTGGTTTGTATCTTTGTTTGCAAGAAATATTTTATTGTATTCTTTGCCTTTGTATGTTTTTATGAAAGTGGTGAATAAATTCAATTCAATTCATATCATTATTTTTTGAACACATAGTAAGATTTGCCTCATGTTTGGAGGCAGATTTTCTCAAGCCAATTCTATTTGTTTTCTTTTTTTATTTCTTATCTCAGTATTCATTTTGCTGGTGAGGAGACTGGAGCTGTGTGGCTAGGGATGATGGAATCTACCGCAGAGGCGTCAACCAGAGTCGTCAAGGAAGTTCTTGCAGTCCTTTGAAAATCATTCCATTATCATTCCATTATCATTCCAATGATTGAAGCGAAGTCATGTGATGGTAACATGACAAGCTCATGGTAATCACATGGTAGTGACATGGTATTCGCATGTTAGTGACATGGTATTCGCATGTCAGTGACATGGTATTCGCATGTTAGTGACATGGTATTCGCATGTCAGTGACATGGTATTCGCATGTTAGTGACATGGTATTCGCATGTTAGTGACATGGTATTCGCATGTCAGTGACATGGTAATCACATGGTAGTGACATGGTATTCGCATGTTAGTGACATGGTATTCGCATGTCAGTGACATGGTATCCGTTTGGTAGTGCCATGGTAATCGCATGGTAGTGACATGGTAATCGCATGGTAGTGACATGGTAATCAGATGGCAGTGCCATGGTAATCAGATGATAATAATGGCCACCACTTTCTCCACCACCAGAGATTATACTGAACATTTTGTGTAATTTTATATATGTTTTGGTGGATGAATTTCAATGTTGACTGATTGTTCAATCAACTAATCCTACAGTACTTATAGTATTGACATTGGTATTAAAAAAAAAGAGAGATGGTATTATGGGATAGAAAAGGAGTGTAATCCAAGCACACTTTCATTTCTGAAACCATGAAAGTGCCTGTGTGATAACAGACTTGTTGAAGAACTGCCTTCGGTTGACACAAATCTGTCAAGTTCAAATGAAATAGAAATATATTGAAAGTGTGTGCTTTTGTAATGAATTTACATGTACAATGTATGTAACCTTTTTTGAAAAATAATCCTTTAAATTATTAAACAATGTAATAATTTTGTTGTTGGAGTAAAAAATAGAAGAAAAAAGATAGTATATGCAAATATTGTACCATTCATTTTATTTGTTTTGTGAACTTGACTAAATACCACATACATGTTTTATTATTAAAAGGACAATCCATTGGCTGTGCAAAATGAAAGATAAAATCATGATTTTCAATTTCCATTTAGCAATGGTCAAGACATCAGTACTATGATCCAATTTTGAAACAAATGTGATCAAGAGATATAAATAGAAACTGTTTTTATTTGATTGATTGTGTCAACCTATCATTGGTACCGAGACGGTATGATTACTAAATTTGATTGTCTTTTTATTTTGAAGATTATTTTTCTCTATTTAAGTGTAATTATCAACAATTTGAAAATGTATATGTATATAAATTACTATTCCAAATGGTATTATATAGACTAGCATAATTACGTGATTGATTTGTGTGCCTGTAATATTTGATGTTACATTTGTTATGCCTCCACCCACCGAAGGTGCTGCTGGAGGCATTATGTTTTCGAGCTGTCTGTATGTCCATCCTGCTTTCTCGTCAATGCGATATCTCACGAACCACTTGAGATATGAACTTCAAACTTGATGATAGTATGTATCACCATAGGAAGACAATCTGATTAGATTTTGGAGTAACTAGATAATCAAAGGTCACAGAGGTCATCTTATGAAATTCCAGGTATTCCCTTTGTTATCGCGAGTATTTTGTGTGATATGTCACAAATAATTCCGTCCATTTTCTATACTGAATTTAGGGCGGAGGCATATAGCAGACGCAGTGGCATTTGTCTTCAATGTTGTTTTCGTTCTTTAACAGAACATTTGCAATCGCTGATTTTGCCCATTTGTTGTCTTCCTGATTTCTACTCCTAGAGTATACAATTTGTTACTTTACTATGTCAATTTATATCTTTATGAAATTTTATATTTTTTTAAATAATTGTATTAATTTGATCATTACTTGATATAACTTTTTTGTTATATTTTCTATATTATTCATTGCTTACATTTACATTTCTTTTTGAATGTTGAATATATGTGCGCTATGAATTTATCCAATATTATGATGATGATGAGGAGGAGGAGGATGATGAGGATTATTATTATTATCATTATTATTACAATCATTAGTATTAGAGGTAGTAGTATTGTTATTATTAGGGACTTTTAGATTTGCACAACTACAACGTGGATTGCTACGATCGACGTCCTTTTAATGCACTGCTTTGAATGGACGTCACACGTATCAGTCCACGCAAATCTAAAAGTCCCTGTTAGTAGTAGTGTTTTTTCAATATTTTAATTTTGTTTATGATTATGATGAGGATGATGATGATGATTATTATTATAATTATTATTATTATTATTAGTAGTAGTAGTAGTAGTACCTCACCTGGGGCAAGTATGGCAAATATAGATGAATGTCTTGCCAAACAATGTAATAGCCATGGCAGGGATTTGAATCCTGTACCATTCGTTCAATGAAATAGTCCAGTGACTTGTCAATTAAACAACTACACTTATATGTATATTAAAGAGTGTATAGAAGAAACATCTTCTCTTATAATATATTGAATTATTTATATTGATTATTGTTTTATCAAAATGTATGTAAGTGCTTTTGTCAGTTAACTGGTGAAGGGCTTTGTAAGAAACAGTCATTATTATTATTATGAAATAATCTGTAATGACTTTGTGTCAAAATAAAATCATGGATATGTTAAAATTATTGCTTAAAGTGTAAAAAATGTGTATGGTCAGAGTGTCCATGTTTTTACATACAACTGTGCAATTCTAACATTACAAAATACGCAACAAACACAAAATCTCCATATCTATATTAGTGATAGCTCTTCGTGCAAAAAACTTGTGAAAAATAATGAGAATAGTCTTTAATAACTAAGTGGTTTTATACACATGCCTCCAAATGCCACCTTTCAAGTAAAACAAAACTCCTGAAATGCGTGTGAAGTGAGTGCGCAGACATGGGAACCTTTGTTTTTGCAATGTCAAAATGACGCCATTGCCTTATTGTGAAAATGGCATTGTTTTTATTTGAATTTTGATGAGATTTTGGGCACATATACTCTCGAAAGATGACTTAATTTCTTACATTTGCACCCCATGGGTGTAACTAAAAAAAGTATTCATTTTCATATTTCAAGACATAATGATAATAAATAGTCGCATCATTTGCATCAATATTAATACTTATGTTTTTTAAGTACTGTGCTGTTTTTATTCTGGCCTTCTCACATTTGTTGTTTCTTACCAGGTTTCCTTTCACATCACTTTAGGGGAGAATGGAAAATGTTGATTAATATATTTCCAAAGGAAGTTATTGCTGTGGTAAGGATTTGAACCCTACACCTTGTGATCCATGGTCAGATCAGCTAGACCATGACATCTCTATGAATCATAGAATTCAGCTCAAGGGCTATATCTCTACCTATATTGCTTTGTCGTTAGAAATCACGTTCTGATCATGTACCATAATACATTATTTTATAAAGTTTGCATATTCTGTCGTGTTTGGGATCGGTGTATTTGTAGTTATAGTAATGTTTAGAGGTACATCAATAAAGAGGTGCTGAGACTTTCTTTGAAGTGTAATGTACAAGAGTATAATTTATTCACTCTAAAAACGATGAGTCACATAGTCCAGATTCACAAGTATATTTACAAGATATAGAGCAGACAAAGTATAGGTACTATAGGTGATGGTCTAAACTCCTCTCCTCTCTTTCATGAGGGGTGCACACATTATATTCCCAAGTTCTCTCTTTCATGAGGGGATGTACAAAGCTATTGAAATTTCTTTGGGGTTAGTTTCTATTCAATGCTTAGGTGATCATGTTAGGATTAAACTTAATCAAGATTGAACTTGATCAAGATTAAACTTAAAGATGAAGTTGAGTTCTAGTCATGCGATTGCATTGTGAAAGAAACGGTGTGGAACCGACCAGAAAAGGTTGATCATCTAGCATATAAGAATTTGTGTGTATTGCAAGGTTCCGGAATCATCAAAATGAAAAGAAATGTGGCCAAGTCTTGGTAAAGTTACAAACACTTGCACAGAAAGATGTATATGGGACTACACGGACACGTGGCGTAAAAAGCCGGCCCCTGATTTTTACGATGTTACATGCATATTTAAAATATGAAGGCATTTGAAGAGCCATGCTTTTCAGGGAACATGTCTTAACTGATGTTCATCTACACTTGCATAATAAGAATGAGTAATGCTCACAAATTATTTTTCACCTCTTCCCAGAACTCAACCTTCTCTTTAATCCAATTTGTTGGTCAAAATCATTGCTTTTAATGATTATTTAATTGCACTTTTGTAATACATAATCTTTGTGGTAGAACATCTTAGAGTGTTACATTGTTTTGAGATCTAGACCATTGGCTTCCAGTGCAATTAACAGTTTGAGAGCTCAAAGCTAAATTTAATTGTTCATGCTGATACTTATAGTACAGTTTTCTCTTTCATCAATTTCAAAATATTTATATTTTAAGATATATTTGTTGAAACAAATCAAATGATAATGTTTGCTTATTCAAGAGAAGTCTTAAATATGTTGACAATTACTGGTATGTATAATTCAACTCTCACTATACTTCCAGTAGAGTATACTACTTGAGCAGATGGACTCATATGATAAATGTTTATCTGATGTGTCACAAATTCTGTGCCAATAAAACTATTACGACGGGTCATGAAAGGTAACATACAAAGAGATATATTTTGAGTTTTGTTTTAATTCATTACAAATACTGCCTCACGTTACGTGTTAGTCTTTCTGTCATTTTAAGCCTTAACATATAAATGCTGCTTTATCAGTCTATCAATCTATCTTTTACTAATGCTTGTCAACGCTAACCTATGGAGACTAAACTGTGCATATCCATGAACTTTCCTGCTTAAAAAAGAAAACGCAAATCCAGATGCTGTCAAAGCTAAGTTTTTGTAATGTACACATGTGAAATTCTAAACCAACAGGTCAACACTTGGACTCCCCTTTTCTTTGAATTCTCTCTTGTTCGTATCTGCCCTTCTACTTTATTACCGGTAATATACAAAGATCAGTGAATTTAATGTCTTTTCTTCGGAAAGAAGTATTGTTTGGACAATACAAGACGGACCAAGACCATTAATATATTCTCCTGGTACACAATGCAAATTGATCAATTCTCTTGCAAAAGTAGATCATCATCTTGGGAAATTAATGTAAAGTTGTGGTCAAGTGGATACGTCGCCGGACTGTCGATCACAATGTCCGCGGTTCGAGTACCGCCGCCGCACTAACGTCCTTTGGCAAGACATTGATCTACATTTGCCACACTCTACCCAGGTGAAGTAAATGGGTACCTGGTAGGAATTTATTCCTTGAAACGCAGCGCGCGTAACAGCTGCACTGCTAAAGCCAGGGTAATTGTGCTGCATTATTGCAGAGCGCTTAGAGACTTCTGATAAAGTAATTGTTAGGCGCTATATAAGCAAATATAATTATTAGTGTATCCAATAATATAATTGCTTGTAACATTAAGAAGTAATAACGTCTGTATTAAATCATATGATTGAATTCCTTGAATTTGACAACGTCGGTGGTTAGCAACTCAAGTGATTAGTATTGGAAATTTGTCAACCCTATGCACATTATAAACGGCCTACAATCGATGCATGTTAAAAGAACATGGGAATTAGTGTTGTAATCAGGGGCGGATCTAGCCGGCGACAAGGGGGGGGGGCAATCTCGAGAATTTTTTATTTTTAGCGCCGGGGAATAAGCGATAAGCGGGGGGGGGCCGTTTTTTTTTTTTTTTTTTTTTAAAGGTTAAATTTACGTTATTATCCTATTTTTTTTAACAGTTTTGGGGGCTAGGGGGAAGGGCAGGCCGGAAAAATCGCCACGTGGATCCGCGCCTGGTTGTAATTGTATGTCGCAGTGAGTCAATAGCTAGTGCAATTTTCTCCCATTTTCCGCCTTTTTAAATCACTTAAAAGTTAAAAGTGATTGAAAGATGTCGAGTTTTTGCGGAATCATTGGCGAGATGAAAATGCACTCCTTAAAATCAATTTCTATTTGTTCATTTGCTATTCATGCACAAGTTTATGGTTTAATTGTTGAAGCTTATTACTCGGATTAATTGAAGAGATTAAGGAGCAGTCAACACTCCTGTTAATATGCATATATCTAATTGATGAGATGTACAATTAGGGGTTCTGACAATTACTGTCGGAGTTGGGTACTTTGCAATATAATAATTAAAAAGAAATCCGTATATTTGTCATTAACTCTATGACAAAGTATTTTTATTTGTGAGTTGTTGTTCATTCAATGGAGAGAAGTTTGTAAAAATTTAAATTTATAATTGAAAAGTCACTTCATTTCAGGAAAATAGAGGCTTTAGGATTAATTCTAAAAAAATAAATGACATTCTGACATTTGCAAAGCCTCTACAGACAAAGTTCAAACTTGACGACAGGCGAAGTGAACAGAACTTTTCTGGAGCAAATCCTAGTCATTTACCAGTATCCCTTGAACATGCATGCCATCTATGCGTGTACTCTGCCACTGGCCCATATTTTTGAAAGAGGTATGACCTGGCTTAAGGTATACCAATCACCCAGAAAATAACTTGTTTCTAGCTTGGTTTGCTCTAGGTTATCAATAAGGGGTTTCCCCTGACCAAGACCATAAAATATATAAATGCCTTGTAATTCTCTTGCAAGTAGATCATCTCAGGAAATTAGTGGAATTGCTTGTAACAATCACAAGTAGTAAAGTCTCTATTTAATTATATGTAGAGGAGTTGTGGTCGAGTGGATATGTCACCGGACTGCCCGCCCCCCCCCCCCCCCCACTCCGAGAACGGACGGACCCCATGAGTGTTGCCAAAATGTCCTTTTCGTAACAAAAGAAAAAGGTCGACCCGTATTGACTTTACACACCGGACTTTTGCTGAAAGGGGGGGGGGGGTGCTGAAAAAGGCTCGTATACAAAAGAAAAAGGTCGAGCCGTATTGACTTTACACACCGGACTTTTGCTGAAAAGGGGGGGGGGGGTCGGTTGGAACACGCATATGCGTACCCTAAATAACACTGAGTGGGGGGGGGGGGGGGGGGCGGGCCGGACTGTCGATCACAAGGTCCGCTGTTCGAGTCCCGCCGCGGCACTAATGTCCTTTGTCAAGACATTGATCTATGTTTGCCACTATCCACCCAGGTGTTAAATGGGTACCCAGTAGGGTGCGAAAGCCAATGTGGTATGCTTAGCAATTTTAGCCTAGTAGCCCTGTTGGAATGCTACCCAGGGAGTGGAGAAAGTGCATACATTGTGTGCGGGCGAGTCAAAATCCGATGACCTGGGTAATATTGTTAAGCGCTTAGAAATTCGGACATTCCCGACGAATTAAGCGCTATATAAGCAAAAATATTATTACTATTATTATTTCAGCTTCACAAGAAGTTCAGAAAAGGTGAATAAAGTTCGAACTTCACTCTTTTCATTTGCATCACCTTTTCTTGAGTCTTCATGATAACTGACCGACATCTTACATTTTTTTGAGGCAAAAACAATTCATCAAATGATACTTGTTCGACCAGGAGAGGGGAGAGAGAGGGATAGAGAGAGAGAGAGAGAGAGAGAGAGAGAGAGAGAGAGAGAGAGAGAGAGAGAGGGAGGGAAAGAGTGGGAGAGTACTTTTAGTAAACCAAAGTTTCAGCATTGCGTATAATGATGCAGCCGTTTGATGATAATATTCACTTTGTATAACAAGACTTTGAGTGAATCAACAATTGTTGCTTGATATGGCAAACTTGTATATTGTACCATTCTTTCCAATAAACTGTATTCTCAAAATCACGTATGAAAAGATTTTTTTTAAATCGCTCCACAATCTTTCTATCGCCTTCTCTCTCTTATCTCTCTTTCTCTCCCCTCTCTTTCTCTCTGCTCTATTTCTATTTTTTTCTTCTCTCTCTCTCTCTCTCTCTCCCACCTGCTCTCTCGGTCTCTGTTTGCTTTCTCCCCCTCTCTCTCTCTCTCTACCTCTCTCCCCTCTCTCTATACCCCCCCCCCCCCTCTCTCTCTCTCTCTCTCTCTCTCTCTCTCTCTCTCTCTTCCTCTCCCTCACCCTCACCCTCACTAAGTCTCCTTTCAATTCACTATGAAGACCACGGGAAAATAAACAACAAATATCCATCGAAATTTCCTTAACCCAACAAAGGGTACATAATTACAGGCAATGATATTACTATAATACAATACAATACAATGAACATTTAGGGCGCCATTCCCATAAGGCTCAGAGCGCTAACATCAAATAATATTATTGGTCTTTACTACATGTAGTAATTAAAGGCTACAATTAGATATTCCATATAAAATATTAAATTCAATTAATTAAATTAAATAATTAAACATAGAGGAGAATTCATGTAAAGAGATGAGTTTTCAGAGCCTTTTTAAAAATATCGATAGAGGCAGATTGTCTGATGGACATGGGGAGATTATTCCACCCTTTGGATGCTGCTACCGTGAAAGTCCTATCCCCGGCTTGGACACGTGTAATTGGATAATTTAGACGGAGGTTATCATTTGAAGATCTGAGATTTCTGCTTGGTGTATATAAAGTTAAACAATTAGACAGGTAATTAGGAGCTAGGTGGTGCAATGATTTATAGACATATAAGAGTAACTTAAAAATGATTCGCTGTTGAATTGTACGGAAGCGTTAAAGTGCCATTCTACTTGACGACATGACGAGATATTTCATCTTGTCAAGTCGACTTAATGTCCATATCATGTCGACATGTAAAGATATTTAACCTACCATGTCGACTTATCAACTTTTATTAGTCGACATGGCGAAATAAATTATCTTGCCAAGTCGACTTCACAAAAAGTTCATGTCGCCATGGCGACATAAGTTATCTTACCATGTCGACTTCTAAAAAAATACATGTCGTCTTGGCGACATATATTATCTTACCAAGTCGACTACCAAAAAGTAATGTCGACATGGCGAAATAAATTATCTTGCCAAGTCGACTTCACAAAAAAGTTCATCTCGTAATAGCGACATAAATTATCTCACCAAGTCGACTTCCCAAAAAGTATATGTCGTCATGGCGAGATATGTAGTGTGACGACTATTTCATGCAGCGCGTGTACGTGTAGTTCATTCACAGTCGACTAGTCTAGGTCTAGTGACTTTAGTCCTGATCCCAGTCCCTCGGTCGCCTCACGATCACCATTGATGGTGCATGTAAGATAACTTATGTCGCCATGACGACATGAACTTTTTGTGAAGTCGACTTGGCAAGATAATTTATTTCGCCATGTCGACATTACTTTTTGGGTAGTCGACTTGGTAAGATAATATATGTCGCCAAGACGACATGTATTTTTTTAGAAGTCGACTTGGTAAGATAACTTATGTCGCCATGACGACATGAACTTTTTGTGAAGTCGACTTGGCAAGATAATTTATTTCGCCATGTCGACTAATAAAAGTTGATAAGTCGACATGGCAGGTTAAATATCTTTACATGTCGACATGATATGGATATTATGTCGACTTGACAAGATGAAATATCTTGTCATGTCGTCAAGTAGAATGGCACTTTAACGCTTCCGTAGAATTGGAAGCCAGTGAAGGGAATTAATTAATGGTTGAGCTGAATGACTTCTACCGACCTCAAACACAAGACGTGCTGCCCAGTTTTGTAGGCGCTGGAGACGGTTTACATGTAACTTTGGAAGAGAGGAAAGAAGTCCATTACAATAATCAAGTCTAGAGAGAATTAAAGACCTTACAGCATGATGACAAGTTGATTGATCAATATATCTACGAATTCGTGATATGTTCCTTAAGTGAAAAGTGACCGTTCTACTAACATTGTTAATATGTGAATTCATACTCATATGAACATCAAAGAATGCGCCCAAGTTTTTAATTGTGTCTGTAGGTTTTACGGAAATATTTCCTATGGTGAGAGTTATGTCTGGCAATTTTCTGAAATTGTGTGGTGAAGCAGCAATACAAAAAACTCTGTCTTACTGTCGTTCAATTTCAACTTGTTAATGGACATCCAATTCTTTATATCACAGATGCAGTTTTGCAGTGACAACAAGTTACTAGACATTTTATACCTTGGCATTTCTTTTTATTCAAAGTTTTACAAAGCCAGACGATGACATTTTTAAAGGCAAAATGAAATTACATAGAATTGAATATTCTTAATTAAATCATAAATTATAAAGAGATTATCCACATTTAGAGATATGATCCCTTTTTTAACATAAAAAGGACACAACACAATAACAACCAAAATGTCAAATGACAAATTTATAAGGGCCTTTATACTGTTAGATCCAGCATGTTTGAAGTGTAAATCTACCATTCCGAAAATGTTGTCCCTGATTCTCGGACCCTCTAAATGTTTATTTATTTATTCATTTATTGTTTGTATGTATGCAGTTATTGTTTGTATGTATGCATTCATGACTTTAGCACATAATGCTTGAGCTATCTTGAATATTAAACTCATTGTATGCTTTTAGCAGAAAAAAATTCTAAGGGTGTCGATTCATGTTTAATGATGGGGGAGGGGGTGGGCGAGTTGATCGCAAGAATTATTAATGTAAATCGCCACGACCGCCCCCCCCCCCCCCTTCCAGTCCATTCAGTCGACGCCTTTACTTTGATACACTTAGAAGTATGTCTATAATGATCTATCAATCAGCTTCTTTCTCTCTGTTTTAAAATGCAAACATGGCATTTCAAATCATTTTTTGCGCAAGCCATCTCGTACATGCGACGAAAATCAAGAATGGAAAACATGACAAAACTTGAAAGTTATCATGGAAACTTCAGTATTTACCAGAAATTAAACATCCTATATTTATTCTAATATAACAATATTTCGAAAAATATGAACAATCTTCAGAATATCTTACTTTTCTACGGCCTAATATCTGTTAACTTAAAACTTTATTACAAATTGTAACTTTGTTACATCAATTCTATATACTTAAAATAGAAATTGACTTGAAATTGACTAAAAGATCAAAGGTGAACGACAAAAAAAAAAAACCCTGATAGGAACATTTAAGTATATAAACATTATGTTATAGTAGAATCAACGCAACATAGTATAGGCCTTGTTACAACATGTAATGTTACAATGATGATCATGGTAATGAGGTTATGCGTTATTGTGGCATTACCGGTTGTAAGAAGGACCCCGGGGGCCAGTTCCTAGAAACCGTCATAAGTCTAACTTCTTGACTATCCTATTGAAACGACACGTTTCAATAGGATAGTCAAGAAGTTAGACTTATGACGGTTTCTAGGAACGGGCCCCAGGGGGGTGTTTCACAAAGATCCTAGGTTGAACTTAACTCTAAGTTGGACTTAAAAATTATGGACAGCCATTGGAGTCTTAAAATGAAATATATTCAAAAGCAGAAATTCAAGTATTTTAGACTTTTTATGAATTCCACATCCAGAACATGAAATCTCCTTGATAAAAGACAATATGAATGATATGAATAAACAAATAATGCCTTTCAAAATAACTTTTACAAAATATTTTCAAAGATGCTAATGGCTTTCCATAATTTTTAAGTCCAACTTAGAGATAAGTTCAACTTAGGATCTTTGTGAAACACCCCCCTGGACAGCAAATTACCAAATACCTGGGAATATCCTAAACGAAGAAATACTCTGTTTGTAATCTTCAGGAAACATTAACATATCGGCTGACAATGATGGTGCCAGGAAAGTACCAGCAAAAACAGCAAATGTGGAGATATTTCAAGTGTCCATGACTAAACTTTGCCCGCCGATCTTGCCCCAGTTTGTACTCCATTGTGGTCGCATGAGAACGAAGAGTCTGCAATGAACAATATCACATGATTTACAATTTCCCATTTTGTAAAAAACAAAATGTAAAAAAGAAATATGGTATGGTAGGAAGCATTGATAGAAAGGACACGAGTAAGGTAGAACCCCGCCCCCCCCCCACTCAGTGTCATTTAGGGTACGCATATGCGTGTTCCAAGCGACCCCCCTCCCTTTTCAGCAAAAGTCCGGTGTGTAAAGTCAATACGGGTCGACCTTTATCTTTTGTTATACGAGCCTTTTTCAGCACCCCCCCCCCCCTTTTCAGCAAAAGTCCGGAGTGTAAAGTCAATACGGGCCAACCTTTTTCTTTTGTTACGATAAGGACATTTTGGTAACACGCATGGGGTCCGTCCGTTCTCGGAGTGGGGGGGGGGGGGGGGGGCGGGGGTAGAACATACGACAATGAAAGAACAACTATTAATTGATACGTTTTAAGATTATGATAAACGCTTCGACTGATCTGATACTACGAATCTTTTGAGGGACAGCATTCCAAAGAGAAAGCACTGCATGTAAAAAGGTCCCCCCCCCACACACCCACTTAGTGTCGAGTTAAAGGGACTTTGTAACATTGTTCAGATGAGAGATAGTGGTGCTAAGGTAATGACTTCAATGCTGGATGTACAATTAAAGATAATCTGAAAATTTTAGTGAAAACGGATCTTTGTTCATGGTACAATTTGGGGAAAACTGATCTGATCGATTCCTTAATTCTCCCAACTATATTATTCTACTTCTATTCTGCTACTTGTCAAAGCCTGTTCAGCATCAAGACAAGGACAATTAAATTACATTTTAGGTCAATGTAAATCGTCACAAAGCACTAAAATGGCTCAACATTCCACTCCGGACAGTTAAGTGTTGACAGATTTTTATAGCCTGTTTTATGTATTTTTCTCATGGAAAAACGGTTGGGAAAATTCAAAAATGGTTGTGAGAATTTACTGTTAATCACTGTTAGAGGGTGCCTCACATCGACGCCTTCAAAGAAAACCATAGATATCTTTGTGGTTTGAGAATTTGTTCAGGATTTGTTGCATGTCAGAGGGTTAGTATAGTAGAAGGAATATAGTAAGTAACATTTTATACGAAAATTAAGCAATTTTTTTCATCAACCTTCAACAATGTTACCGAGTCACTTTAAGGTAGAACAAGAAATTCGAAGTTTTGAAAGGGTACAGGTCTGGACAGAATGGAATGATTTATCAAATATTGTAATGTTCTAATGTGGAGCAGAGCCATGAGCACAGTGAAATAAAAGCACAATATTTTTTTTTTAATGCGGCCGATGCGTGCCGATGGGTCATGGACAGTTGCCGAAGAAGACAAAAGAAGGACGAGAGGAGAAAAGTAATACAAGAAATGTAAGATGAAAGAAAAGTGGGGGAAGAAACAGATAAGATTATAACATCAGAAAGCAATTTTTGTTAAAAGACAAAACAAAACAAAACAAAACAACATAATACAACATAACACAACAAAACACAACACACACACAAAACACTTAAACCTCAGTGAGAACAGAAAATAACATTTTCTAATGAAGTTTCATCATAAAAGTAATATACTGTGACCCCGTGACACCCAGACTAACAAAATCCAGATTAAGTTGTTGCGATGTTAACAAGAATAGAGTGCAGGAAAGAAGTAGTTAGGAGTGATGGAACGTACCTTGCAAGAGGTATCCCTGATTCTTTCTGTAAGAGCTGAATCAGAGCTGTTGTGTCCTCTCTATTTTTCTCTGCATCGTCGAAGATAGCATCACAACCAAACAGTTCGATATAGCCACAAGCATCCTTGGTCCCTGCTCGCATGAGGCGAAGGCCTTCTCGAATTAAAACAATGATGTTCTGCAAAGATCAACGCAAATAAACGCATCAAGGGGGTGTTTCACAAAGACTAAGATCGACTTTAAGTTAGAATTAACTATGGCAGGCCGTTCATGCCACTGTTTGCTCTCATTATTTACTGGCATTAGTCTTTCAAAGGAAGGAAAAATATTATATAAAGATCATAATGGTGAGAGCAAACAGTGGCATGAGCGGCCTGCCATAGTTAAGTCCAACTAAAACTCGATCTTAGTCTTTGTGAAACACCCCCTTTAATAATTCATTAACTGTTTTGATTTATTATCAATCGGTTGTTGATGCCAGGAAAGCAGGTTGTTATGAATATCTAGCCAGCATCCCGCCTAGCGGGGAGGGTGGGGAGGGGGGGGGGTGTACTCGTTCTCACAATATTCCAGGGTCCCCTGATTTCCTCCTGAAAGAGTGCAATCATACTGTAAACGGATTAAATAATTGGAAGAAAAGCAACGAATACAGTCTTTCTAATGTTTTTCCGGCAGCTAATCACAGCGCGTTGTTTTCTAGCGTGCCTTTTCCCCTCTATCTTTCGTTTTAAAGTCCGATTTTGGCTTGCGATTCTTGCTATTTTCTCTGAAGAGCAGGGCCGTGGCCAGAGTTTGATGTTTGGGGGGGGGGGGGCACATATAATTGATCGACGTCCTGGGGAGGGGTCTAAAAAATTCAATCGATCTCGGATTTTTTTTTGGGGGGGGGGCACATGCCCCCCGTGCCCCCCCCCCTCCCGTGGCTACGTGCCTGCTGAAGAGGGCAAGACATGATGCTTTAGTTTGTCTGTATTCGTTGTTATTTTTCGATTTTGTAGTACCAAACATCTCTTTGACTAACCAATAAGTGCACCTGGGTGTAGAATCACATAATGTCATGCTTCAGTAATCAGTAATGCAATTGAACTTGTACTGTCCTCATCTCATAAAGTGAAATGAGAAAAAAGAAATGAAAAGGACGGAAAGAAAGAAAGAAAGCTAGAAATCAAGGGAAGCGAATGAACAGGAGCTAGGGGGACCCGGGCCTCACACACCTTTTCTTATTGGTGGCAGAGGCGGCGCTTCTGAGGGGGAGGGGGGGGGGGGGTAGGGGGTACAGTGCCTTCACTTTTTCAAGTAACCGACACAGTGCCCTTTTTTACATAGAAAAAGAGCCCCATTTTACTTCAGATAAGTGCCCCTTTTTCTTTTCTAATAGGTGCCTGTTCCATATTCTTTTATAGGTACGAACCCCTTACCACCTCTGATTTTTCTCTGATAGTTGATGATCTAATCCAACGAAGTAAAACCCATAATACGCACAACATCTGCCCCCCCCCCCATTTTTTCCCCATTCATTTGCCCTCTCTCCGAGGTAGAGAGAAAAGGAGAGAAAGAGAAAGAGAGAGAGAGAGGGGGAGGGAGAGATAGATAGAGAGAGAGAGAGAGAGAGAGAGATGTACTAACATGTCAAAGCGAACGTTTTTCATAGGCCTAAAAGTAATGTCGACCTTATTATCGATTAAATATCTTTACTCAAGGCAGGAATATGTAGTAGTCTATTATTTTGGGCGAAATGATACAAAATAACGACAAATCACATTATGTTAAAAAGTGGAACGTAGTAAAAACGTTTTTGGAAATTATTGAAGCTCACCTCTGTTTGAAGATCATATCGTTTCGCAACCATTGTCGCCAGTTGAGTTCTGAAGGAGTCAGATAGCTTGCAGGCTGGTGTGTTTACATGTACCACACATCGTAGCATCATGATGAAGAAGATGATGACCCGGGCCGCTCGGAAAAAACACCTAAAAATGGAGGCGAAATAGCAAAAATACCCTCACTGAAGACTAGATGAAAATCGACGATATGACAAATTGGTCTTCTTCTGAAGGTTTAGCCTTCCTGTCTTCACTTTTGGAGGAATAACTTTACAGGAATGTGACTGGAAGGATTGATTTTTTAAATGAAGACCGAGGACACTCTAGATTAATGTAATATCAGCCCGCGCCAAGGTAGAAGATTAACGCGGGTACCGTCAAAAGTATGTCTATAATGATCTATCAATCAGCTTCTTTCTCTCTGTTTTAAAATGCAAACATGGCATTTCAAATCATTTTTTGCGCAAGCCATCTCGTACATGCGACGAAAATCAAGAATGGAAAACATGACAAAACTTAAAAGTTATCATGGAAACGGGTACCGTCAAAAGTAAAAAGCCTACATCTAAAAGGGACAGGGTTCCAGGATGTTGCAAAACAGAGGGCACAATATGAATATATTATTTCACTTTATGTACTAAAGGGCGTATGCCATTTCGGGTTCAATTAGGGGGTGGGCATTGGCAGGTTTTGCCCCCACTAAATTCGTCAGTGCCTAAAAAGAGAGAGAGAGAGAGAGAGAGAGAGAGAGAAAGAGAGAGAAAGGGAGAGAGAGAGAGGGAGAGAGAGAGAGAGAGAGAGAGAGAGAGGGAGGGAGGGAGGGGGAGGGGAGGGGGTTCAGTTATTTCTGCAATATCTTGCTGGTGAATATAAGAATATATATAACTCTTAAAATATGTTTGCTTGGCGCTACCTGACATTTATCGATTTTCATCAAACTTGCGAAAGGAAATTTATTGCTCATGCAATACAGAATTCTGTGTGACAACATCTTGTAGGTCTCCGTTTTGCAGATGGCATTGTTGTTTTACTTGCATTTAAAAAAATGATAGCTTTTTAAAGTTTATGCTTTTATAACAAAATGTATATAATTATCGTGAAATCTAAAATGCACGGTTCCTTAAAAATTCAAAAACTTTGCGAAACACACAACATGGAAAGAGAACAAAAATGAATGACTGTACAGTGATAAATATCCTATATTGAAATAAATGAAATGGTACTTAAAATTCTTAAATTTGAATGGCGCGTTGTTACTGCACTTGAATTTCGCAGCTAGCTAACCGTAGCGTATTATCGAGTGAAATGTATTTCTTATTATATCAACTGCAGCGAAATGTGAAAGTATTATATAGATATACTAAGCTCGTATAGAGAAAAGAAAAGTAATTCAAAATATGTTTAATAAGGTCTCATTTGAAATACGTTACATCAGCTTCCAAACTGTGCAAACCAAGAGTAAGCAAGCAATAAGAAGAAGAAGAAGAAAACGGAAGAAGTGAAGATGGTAATAATTTTGTTAAAAAACCTTGTGAAATAATTATGCAGGTATAAGTTCAGGGGAAAAAAAATCATTCTAACACTCTATAAAGTAAAGTAATAAGAAATAAAGACTTAATTGTACTGGTATCATTCTACGCTCTATAAAGTAAAGACAAAAATAAGAAACAATGACTTAATTGTACTGGTATCATTCCTATGCATCGAGGTCATCTTGCTGGCTCTGATCACGGACTTAGTCCTAGTTATGACGTTGCTTCCATTTTGCTTTCGTCACGTCACGTGCAAGAGACCACTTTACTACGCTGTTAGGTTTTTCGTTTTCTTGGCCTGGTATTCTCTTTCATTTTTTTCTCATCAGCTTTAGTGTGTCGCATAATATGTGAACTTTACTACTTTCCATGGTTTCTAGACACGGTCTTTCCTTCGGTTTTTTGCGGTCATTTGTTTCAGTCTCTTTTGTGCTTTTAGAGTAAAAATTGACTCTAGAAATCTAAAATTCATAGCTTATTTGCATTTTGGACCTGATTTTTCTTACGTCTCATGATCTGGAACACTCTTGATTCAGCTTTTTTGTTGCTAATTCACAAGAATTGATCAAGATGCCTCTGTGTATCTTTCACACCAATATGTCTGCAGATCGAGTCAGCGATGAAGTCCATTCGAAGCTTTCAAAGATCATCTCCGAGATGACAGGATCCAACGAAACGGTAAGTGAAAAGGCATTAATTCTCATATCCAGTCCGTCGGAAAGGACTTGAAACTGTCGGTCCCCTGGTTGCTTACTTACAAGCATATTATACACAGGCCTGATTATACACATGCTTTCTTATAGCAGTCAGGTAAAATAAACCAACCAACCAGGGACTTGGGATCCAATTAATAATTGTGCACATACGCCTGTACAACGGTAGCCAGGATACGTGGGGCCGCCCCTCTCCCATCAATGATATCATCAATGGGTGTATACAATACACGGGAGGGGGGGGGGGTATGTCTGGACACGCTGTCATTTTTTAAGACCAATTGGTAAAATATCATTGGTAAGTCTGTCAGACAATCCGCAATGCAATGGCAAGATGAGGAGAACATAAAGTGATCGCACCTCATTCAATAGAAATTGTAACCATACCTTGTCATAATGGTATTGGTAACACAAGGCAAAACAAAAAGAATGAAATTATTGTCTTTCCTAACACTCAAAATTAATCGATCATAGTTTTGTTTGAAAAATGCTATGTATGACTATATAGCCTAACCCTCTGGTGGCCTTTTACAGCGTGGGTGCAGCCAATATCAGTAACTACGTCGGCCTTTAAGTGACGTTGTAGAGGATGGTCGTTGGTTCAACTGTTTATTTCTTTTCTCTAATTTCGCCATCAATGGAAAGAGGTGGGGGTGTACCCCTTGACACTTCGAATTAATATACAGCAATGAATTCTATGCTGAGTTCCATGAAAAAGTTATATTAAGTTTAGTCGCGTGTAGATCAGTGCATTGAGGGGGACTGGCATGGGACGGTCTTACCTGGTTGATACAATGCGAAGAAGAAGACACCAAGTTATGTTCGGGTCAGGACGTTGATAGGGATCTTAATTTTACATTCCCTTTTCATTCTCAATTTCTTTCTTTCTAATCTATCTCGCTCTCTCTCCCCCACCCCCCCCTCTCTCTCTCTCTCTCTCTCTCTCTCTGTTTCTTCTCTCTCCTTTCACTTTTATCTTGTCTTTTTGTCATCGGGGTGGGGGGGGGGGCTGTCATCTTTGTCCCCATTATATTCTGCATATAATTTCAGAAGTTTATTTGATCATTTTTTTTTAAAAAACCCTTACTATCCTTTGATGATGTTTTTAAACCCCTTACTGTCCTTTGATCATGTTTTTAAACCCTTACTATCATTCTATCTTTCAGTCGATCACCGTCGAACTACGGACGGGCAAGAAAATGTGCCGGGCGGCCAATCCCGATGTCGACTGGGGATTCTTCGAGCTTCACGCCATCGGTGTATCTGAAGACCCCGACCTTAACCGTGAGCGCGCTGGCAAGATCTTGACATTCGCAGAAACCGAGATCGGACTACCGCAAACAAGGTGAGTAAAGAGGGGCCTGTTTGTACGGGGATACTGTTAGGAGTGCAGGGCCCCCAGGGAGAACAGTATTGATACCGATGTGGCTACCCTGGGAAAACAAGACATATTATTATTACTATTATTATCATTATGGAATCAAGAGCCATTGATGATTATAATGTTATATTGATATTGTATGTTTTTATGTATGCACGGCCCTACGGAAGAACAGTCCGCGGGCTGAGGTAGGCCTCCATGCTTAAATAAATAAATGAAATGAAATGAAATTATTATATTTATTACTATTACTATCATTTTTATCGTTATTATTATTATTATTATTATTATTATTATTATTATTATTATTATTATTATTATTATTATTATTATTATTATTATTATTATTATTGTTATCCTTATCATCATCATTATTATTATAGTTATTATTAGTTTTATTGTTGTCGTGTTTTTTTGTTACTGTCTTGTTTTCGTTTTAGAGGACGGTCTTTAAGATCCCTACCTTTATGTTTAACACAGTCCTAACGATATGCAAGCAAACTAAATTTTGATTTAATTTAAAGAGAGAGAAAGAGAGAGAGAGAGAAAGAACGAGAGAGAGAGAGAGAGAGAGAGAGAGGCAAAGGGAAGAGGAAAGGGGATGGGGGGGGGGGGTCTTTCACTCCTTTTCTTCTCTCTTTTTCAGCACTTTTCTCTCAAGTCCCTTCATCTAAAATACCTACCCATAACGATCTCAATGCCCCTCCGTACTTTAATAGATATATTCTTGAACGACAGTACAATATCGTCTGAATGTATAATGTGAAGTGTCAAATAATATTGTTTTGTTAATGCATATAGAAACCTACATCATACATCAAAATTATACATAATCGATTATTCAAAGGTATAACTAACAAATGATTATGACTACCCCCCCCTTCCTTTTTCTCCTTCACCTTCTTTATTCCACTACAGTTGTTTCTTCATGATGCACAACAATGACCCAAAGCACATTGGACTAGGTGACAACAAGTTGTGCGCTGATCGCCCCCATTTTAAAAACTACACGCCCATCGAACTCTTCAATGACATGCGATCCTAGATACAAGATAAATGTCGTGACTTTAAAGGGATAGTTGAGTTCTGTTTTCAGACCGCAAGTGCCTTCAAAGTGCATGGTTATTGCTCTTATTCTTATCTATGACATTTCTAGTGCCTTTTTAGAACCTAAAATTGCTATGAAGGTAATTTTAGACCCCAAAATGTCTGAAATTTAGCCAATACGATCATACCAATTCAGCTCCATTTAAAAAAAAAATACCGTGACCGTTAATTAATTATTTAATTAAAAATAACAATACATGGGCAGGCTGGTTGTGCATAATATAGAAATCGTTAAATTTATGAATAACCAACACGAAAATGCCAACAAAAAAGCCAACATCGGCATTAGCTGAGATAAGACGTAAAAGGCGATATTTCGTTTTTTAACGGCTTTTTCAAATTATCTGATATTTGTGGTGGTACACAAGTTTTAGAAATCGTTATATTTATGGATATTTCAGCTGTCTCTGAACCGATTTTGATCAAACAAAGATGATTTTGTCATTTAAATTGTATGTTCTTTCAAATTTGACACTCAGTTTTTTATTATCCCTTTAACTATCCCTTTAACTGAAAGTCACACTGTTTTTCGGTACAATGTAATAAAACATATCGTTTCACAAAATCGTTTTGAGTACAAGTTCACCGAAACCATAATGAAACACGTGTTAAATTGAATACACGCATTTCAGCGGCTTGTCGGTGAACTTGTATACTTGTGGCGGTTTCGTGAAACGGTGCCCTGTAAGTACATATCAATAATTTAACACATTGGAGGCGGAAACCAGGAAAGCAAGGCTTGTGTCGGAAACGCCCATAACAAATAAACACAATTGTGTGGCTGTAAGAAACATCATTAAGTAGTGAACCAGTTTCTTTCATCTAAATAAGGAATCGATTATGGAAGAGAAATCATAGTATAGAATAGATGACACTTCTTTTAAAACAGAGCAATTATTGAACCACATTTTAATTTTGATTAAATATATGATTTTCCACAGTAGAGAGAAGGGAAACCCTCCAAAAGCAAAAGAAATAGAATATAGATTGTTGGGAAATAGAAATGAAGAGAAAAAACGTTCAATGGAAAGAGACACACTTTCAATTCATTTAAGGAAATGGGAAGCTTTGGAAAGTTTAGAATAAATGTTTTCAGTTTTTTTTTCTTCTCAATATACAACTTCCTAACCCTCCTCTCTTCTCTCTTTTTTTCTTCTTTTTTTTCCCCTCTACTTTTGTTTGTTTGTTCGTTCTATGTTAGTGTGTGTTGTGTATACTGTTGTACATGGTATGTGTTTAAATGTTGTGTGGGGTGGGGGTGGGGGGTAATAGGTGTTTTGTAGCTTTTTCTCTTTTTTATATATATATAAAAAAAAAAAATTGTCTCCAAAGGAAAATGAAGAGGTGTAACTTTTGTATGTAAATTTAAAAGATCATTGGTAAATTTATAAAGACCTATATGTTAAATTATTTTGTTATTTTGTATCCAATGTTATAAATGTACAATTTTTCTTTGAGAGAAATGAATAAAAACCTATGAAAAAAAAAATAGTAGATGGAGAAACAGTCATAATTATTCTCATCCTATTTATTTCTGTGCCTCCAAATGAGGGATAGGAAGGGGGCTTCCCCGATTCTACATAATATTAAGGTTTACTTTTTTACCAGTGGTTAAAATATGAAGCTAGGTCATGTTCTAGACTTTTGTTAACAATATATTAAAATTGAAACAAATGAACGCAGTGCTGTTATTTTATAACAATATTTGTACATAAACCTAACCTGCATGTAAATCGTAATGAGCACTGACAAACAGTCAGCAGGATTGAAATGAGCAAATTTTAAATTTTGTGAGGACAGAAAATAGTAAGAGATTTGATGAAGTTTAAGTCGTGAAAGAAAGTTAGAGTGTGAGAAATAGTAATAGTGTGAGGGAAAAAGAAGAACGAGAAAGAGAGAAAGAGAGAGAGAGAGAGAGACAGACAGAGAGAGAAGGGGTGGCAGAAGAATATAGTTTTGGGAGAGCGGGAGTGAGGCGGAGAGAGATTGAGACAGAAGAGACAGGTGGGGGAGAAAAGGATATACTAGATGTTTTGGGGTTTGGAACAAGTGGACAAGCGAAATATGGTAGTTACTAAAATTATTCCTCTGTCTCTCTCTCTCTCTCTCTCTCCCTCCGCCGCCCCCTCTCTCTCTCACTTTATTTATATAATATAATATATAATATATCTCCCTCCGCGCCCCTCTCTCTTTCTCACTCCTTTCTATCTGTCTCTCCCTCCGCCCCCCTCTCTCTCTCCCTCCGCCGCCCCCTCTCTCTCTCACTTTATTTATATAATATAATATATAATATATCTCCCTCCGCGCCCCTCTCTCTTTCTCACTCCTTTCTATCTGTCTCTCCCTCCGCCCCCCTCTCTCTCTCCCTCCGCCGCCCCCTCTCTCTCTCTCACTTTATTTATATAATATAATATATAATATATCTCCCTCCGCGCCCCTCTCTCTTTCTCACTCCTTTCTATCTGTCTCTCCCTCCGCCCCCCTCTCTCTCTCCCTCCGCCGCCCCCTCTCTCTCTCACTTTATTTATATAATATAATATATAATATATGTCCCTCCGCGCCCCTCTCTCTTTCTCACTCCTTTCTATCTGTCTCTCCCTCCGCCCCCCTCTCTCTCTCTCTCCCTCCGCCGCCCCCTCTCTCTCTCACTTTATTTATATAATATAATATATAATATATCTCCCTCCGCGCCCCTCTCTCTTTCTCACTCCTTTCTATCTGTCTCTCCCTCCGCCCCCTCTCTCTCTCTCCCTCCGCCGCCCCCTCTCTCTCTCACTTTATTTATATAATATAATATATAATATATCTCCCTCCGCGCCCCTCTCTCTTTCTCACTCCTTTCTATCTGTCTCTCCCTCCGCCCCCCTCTCTCTCACTTTATTTATATAATATATAATATATCTCCCTCCGCCCCCCCCTCTCTCTCTCTCTCTCTCTCTCTAACCCCCCCCCCTCTCTCTCTCTCTTTCTCTCTCTCTCCGTCTCTTACTCTCTCCCTTTTTCTTCATCAACATTGTTTTACTCATGTAATCGTTATGCATTCTCTTCGTCGAGCCTTCACTTTCTTTATTATCTCCCCTCTCCCACTATCTCTCCCCCATTGCTGTAATTAACTCTACTTTTTCTTTCTTGCTTGATATTATATTATGAGAACAAAATGGGGAGATTTACATGGCCTCAAACTTTTACTTTACATCAATAATATTATGGCCTCAATTTTTCGACACGCTTATGGGGGGGGGGGGGGAGGGGGGGGGGGGGAGAGACCATTGAGGTCTTAAAGCCACCGTAAAGAAATAAAGAATCCATTGAACAAGGATCAAATAAAGCATACAATGTCATCGTGGACACTTCTGTTTTACATCTTATCCGGTGTGCTCAAAAATCATTAAAATATTTATAAGTAGGTCTATTTTTTTTAATTAATTAATTTTTTTTTTTTTTTTTTTTTTGGGGGGGGGGGGGGGGAGGGCACAACCAACCAACTTCTTTTAAAATCTACTCTTGGTCTTGGTTACCTTAAGTACAAAGAATAAACATTTGCTCTTTATTGTTCTCATGAGCCCATTTTCAAATATTTGATCTAAAAGTCATGTAGGCCTATAAACTGAAACATGATTTGTGTTCTTTCTTGTCAGAGATTGCTCGGAATTATACCGCCTTCTTTTATTTAAACAGAATCCTGGATCCATGCCTTCTCCTAACCACCAGTCACAAAACGAGCTGATCCATGCCTTCTCCTAACCACCAGTCTGAAAACGAGCTGATGGCATCTAGAACGTGTTCTCTTTCTGCTTTGATGTCTTGCCAATCACCCACGCATCTTCCACGGTGCCGTCACCCGGGGCGTCGCCCGGGGCGTCATCCTGTGTGTTACCAGGGGCGTCACCGGGGGCGTCATCCTGGGTGTTATCAGGGCCGTCATCAGCCAGGACGCTAAGGATCAACCTGATAAAATCAATGTCGTTCGGTCCGACCGATGGAAGACATAGATGGTAGATCATGTTCACCGTCAGATCGCGTTTGGTCTTCACCGTCTCGCTCCGCGGGAATGAGGACTGTATACTACCCCGCAGATTAGGTCCGATGTGATGAGAGGGCGCCGTCGACCCTGCGGGAATGCACCTGGGATGGGGGTACTGGAGAGCCAGTTGATAAGTCGCAACAGATCTCGAAGAAGAGCTTCCCTTTCTGACATAGTGCGAAGCTATATGAAACAGGAGGCAAAATCTTTGCATGACTAACGGATATCTCTGAAATCTTTCTTTGTGAAAAACAGAGAGATAATTATGTATGTATACATTCATACACGTATAGTATGCATAATTTAAAAACGAACTTTATCATTTTTCTTTAGCCTAGTAATTGTACTTTGGTATGAGCATTATATTCAGTTTAATTTAAACTGCATTATAATTGTATCAAGTTTAACACAGTAGAGAATTCAAATTATTCGATTGTCCAAGGAGCCTATAATAATGGAGAAAATTGTCTTTACAAAACCATTATCCAACTACACTTTAGTTTACATATTTGAATTTTGTTTCGCGCAAGGTACGTGGTAAATTGTGTTAAAATCAATGGACATTGTTTTCTAATTAAGGCCTGCGAAAGAAAAGGCTCATGCATCTCACGTTTGTCATCCAATGCACCTTCTTATAGGCATCTCACAATCTGAAGAAACAAAATTTCTAAGATATTTCCCATGCCCACTTTGAAACTCCGTGTTATACATAGCCCCTGTTTTCTATTACGTCTATGTTCCGACTCACCGGCAGTGCCTGAGCAACTCCAACAACTGCTATTAGAACAGCGACCATGCAGAGCAACCGAGACATCCTGATCAAGATTCAATGTTATTTGGGATAAAAATAATTCGTGTTGGCAAAGAACCCGAAGCACACACCCGTCCTTCTAGCTTTTATTCGAAATGAAAATGACGACGAGACCTCGCCCAATCTGATGTAGGCCATTCTATTTAAAATTATCTGAAGCCCTGTACCTTCCTTAGTGCAGAATTTGTATTGCTCTCCAAAATAATAATTATTTCTTTTAAATTATGCATAATATATGGTCAAGCGTTTATTATCAATGGTCTGGTACTCGCTTTATTCTCTCTTCAGAAAATATACTGTACTGACAAAGGTGACACAAATTCCGATGAATGTTGATAGCTCCACCTCAAGGAACGAATAAACCCCGAGGTCAAGTGGAGACACTGAACCGACTCGGGTCACCAAATAAATCGAACAGCCTGACCCCGGCCAGTGATACCCCCCCCCCCCCCACCAAATCCAGAAGATTGAACGTCGCCCCCAGTAACTTATAGAGTGTAGTCTATTACTGTTAAATTCTCAGTGGCAGATCTATACTTCATCGGCAGGAAGGGAGGGAATTAATGGTGGCTATTTTACCTGACTGCTAAGAAAGCATAAATGCTTGTAAGTAAGCAACCAGACGGCAAACGGCTTAAGGTCCTCTCTGAGGGACCTGGTAATGAGGATTAATGCCTTACCAAAGGGCACTGGCGCATCGCCTTGGTTTCGAACCCGGGTTACCGGATTACGAGACCACTGCTCTACCGACTGAGGGGGAGGGGGGGGGGGAGGCGACATGTCTCTTTCTACTCCAAAATTCTATGGCAAGAAAACAGAGAGAGAAGAGAGAAAGAGAGACGGAGGAGGGGGAGGGGGTTGCTTCACCCTATTTTTTCTTAACCCGTTGACTACCGGATTTTCACTTTTCTAAAGGCTTAGTACAGGAACCATCCAGTTCTAATAGGCAATGGGTTGACTTGAAGCTTATGCCTTACATTTTCATTAAAGGGATAGTTGAGTTCTGTTGCAGAGGGCGCTACATAATTTTTTTTTTGTGAGATAATGAAAAACTGAGTGTCAAATTTGAAAGAACAGACAATTTAAATGACGGCTAGAGCACATTTTTTTTTTTTTTTTTTTTTGTCAAGGATTAGATAAAAAAAACTTCGCAACGACTCAACATGCCGCTGAATAAGCGGGGGGGGGGGGGGGGGGGGGGGGGGGAGAGTAAGAGCACATTTTTTTTTTCTTTTTCTTTTTGTCCCGAAAATTTGAAAATGTTGCCGATCGATATTTCGTTCCGTTAGGGGGGGGGGGGGTAAGGTCACCTTTTTTCTTTTTTGTTGTCCAGAATTTGATGAAAAATTTCATAACGACTCAGCAAGCATTGGCGGGGGGTCCAGGGCCTCAGACCCGGCAAAGGCTCAAGGGGGTGAGCCCCTGAAGCTCAGGTTTTTAGGCATTCAATTACGGTCAGATAAGCATAATTATATACCTTATTTGTGACACTGGCAGGTCACTAATATTATTGGTGGGAAGTCCAGGGGATAGAGCCCCCGAAGGCTCAGGGTTTTTAGGTATTTAATTACGGTCAGATGAGCATCCAGGGGGCAGAGCCCCCGGATGCTCGGGGGGGGGGGGTTATGTATTTAATTACGGTCAGATGGGCATCCATGCAGGGGCCCGCCTTAGGGCTCTTGGTAGAGTCCAGGGGACAGAGCCCCCGGGAGCTCCGGTGGGGGTGGGGTTTAGGTATTTAATTACGGTCAGATGAGCATCCAGGGAAACGCCTTAGGGCCCTTGGTGGGGTCCGGGGGCTGAGCCCCTGTAAGCTCTGGGGTTTTAGGCATCGAACATTTGTGACATTAGCAGGTCACTTCTCTCTTTCTTTCTTTTTCCCTGTAACATACTTTTTCAAAAAGTGAGGGGGGGGGGGGCTCGAGCCCCCGAGCCCAGCCGTTCTGCAGGCCCTGACATGAAGACTCCTAAATAACCATATATTTCGCCCGACTGTAAAATTTGGGAATTCTAATTTTTCAACAAACGCATCAAAAGGTATTCCGGAAAATCATGTAATTTCAGCAACATTTGTAAATCACTGGTATCGAATAAGAAATGACCCCCCTATCAGTACGTTAGGAGCTCATGTCTTCTCACCCCTATAACAAAAAAGACACACGCTACCCCATCCTCTCACAATATTTCCACGATATATGCGCGTATCACTAATATTAAAACCTCCATTGATAAAAATAGGTGGCATGCGGAATGTTTAGGAAATTTAATTCCTTTAAACTTTCCTTTTCTTTGAATGGTATTTTACATGTGATTAAATTCAGGTTGTTATTATTGTTATGCTCTTTTGGGTTCAAAATACAAACCATCTTTACTCCTTTACTGCTTTTTTTTTTTGGGGGGGGGGGGGGCAAAAATGCGTTTTGCGCCCCCCCCCCCCTGCCACCCCACTTCCGTCGCCTATGGTGAAGACCCATATGGAGCTGTAGCCTTAGCTGCAGGGTGTTGGCCCATCTTGAGCTCAGTATCAAAAGAATTAACCCCCCCCCCCCCCCCCAAAAAAAAAAAAAAAAAAAAAAAATGAACTCAACACCCCCACCTTGACCCACCCCCAAAAAGAAGGTAAAATTATGGTTACCATGTTTGGCGGGAAGTTTTTTTTCATAAACCGGGATCTACATCGAAGCGGGAGAGCGGGAGGAAGGGCGTGGTGGCGGGAGTCTGGTGTGATGGGGGCTTACTGTGGAGTATGTAGGCCGATTGTCCAGTATGTAAGGGGAAGGCAATCTCTCCCTAAAAAAACAAACACAACAACATCTGGGTATATAGGTAGGACTGAATTTTTCCAGCGCCAAACTCTCTAAACATAAACAAAGTAACAATTATTACTGATCTTATACTATGTGCTGATGGAATTTCATCTACTTATTTAAACATGCTAACTCTCTCAGCCTTAACGGCTGTTTATTTAGAAAATCCGTGTGAACTGAATAACAATATACAAATTATAATACAAACAAAAGCCAGTATTACAAAAAAATATTAAAAACATAAACATAATGAAAAATAAACGAATCAAATCAAAACAAAGGTAATGAAGAATAAGAATAAGAATAGGAAACAAACACTGCACAAACAAACAAAAGAACAAGAAGAAACACAACAGCAATAAACAAACAAACACATATCAGAGGATCCCCGGGGAGCAGGACGTACGTTACTCAAACGCACAAGTTGGATGAAATCGAGCAAATTATATTATTTTCATTCGGCTGAAGGCTCGAACTATTCAATTAATTTTTCCATACACGATTCGGCGTAAATAACTGAATGACAAGCTCCGGAAAAAGAAAGAAAAGAAACTCATTAGTGACGAACAACAACATCAAAACCCCCCTCCCCCACCCCCACCCATCTTCTCTCTCTCTCCCTCTATTCCCTTTCATCAGTATAATGTCTATCGTGATTATGGTAATCGCCTATTTTACACTTCTATTCGCCAAGCTGAGAGAAAACAAGATGTTAGACAAATTGTGAAAACCACGAAAGCATTCGTTCATTCATTCATTCATTGTTATTGTATTCTTTCTATTATTGACTAAGCCCGGTGGCCATTATTACCGCAGCGTCTTACAACAAATCCGCCCACGAAATGAATATTCATGAGTACACTCCATGGAAACGCGCTAGTTGGATGTCATCAAGGCAGTGAGTAAGGCCACAGACGAAGTGGCTGGTATTTTTCACTAAAAACGTAATATTAGGAAATAAAAATGACATCAAGAGAAGACACCAAATCGTACCTTTCTCGGAGGGAGATACCTCAGCTTTTTGAGGTGAGTTTTCACTTTATATTGATATTTCATTCATTTTAACTGCCTTACAAATGTTCGTAATTCACCCCGTTATGCGATTATGTAGTCCCACATACTGGAAATGCGGATGCGGCTGGGGAAGCTTACGCATGATTGACTCGAGTCTCGATCGAGTCGTCAAGTCTGACAATAGAGTTGAGAACTTGTCTTGAGACTGTTGGCTCGTTGATTGTCGACGTCTAAAGCGTAATTTTACAAGTAGACTTTTATGTAGGGGGTCTACATCAACTACATTCACCTTGCACTGGATACCATGGCAGTCTCAGTCTCAGTCAATCACTCAATGCAATGTCTTCAAATCCAAATTAGAAACATATTTGTTCAATTGAGAGATTCTATTTTGTAGAATTAAGTAAAAAAGGAGCTATGAACTAGCACAGCTGAATATATTTTGTATACAAATTACAAGCTGCGCTATAGTTATAGCTATAGATCTAGGCCCGTAGGGTCTATAAATTTATTATTATTATTATTAATGTAAGTTTTCTGGTACAAGTAAAAGAGTTTTATCCCACACCGCTGCCACCAGAAAAAATGTGAGTTTCTGGTATTCTACAATAATAATTCATAGGCAATTTCAACGAACCCACTCAAGAACAGACACATTCGCAAACTCCTACTACTACTGAGAACAGTGCATGATTGGAACCAGCTTAAACCGAAGACTATCGCCCACACCGACCCTGTCAAATTCAAAATAGACTCTCTAGCCCTGCATTTGGAATTATATTTTCTACATAGTGTAGACTCTATGCTTTATTCATTTTTCTTTAAGATCTACATCAATACATGTAATTAATTATTTATTATTGTTATCATTCCTTTATATATATTGTAATGTTATTAGATCTAGGCCTACATGTAGATTAGTATTTTTAGTATTTATAACTATTGTTACATGATGACAATAATAATAATAATAATAATAGCCTAATAGTCCACTCCAATTTAAAAAAATTATTATTGATAATAATATTATCAATATTATTGTTAATTTTTATAGTATTATTGTTATCATTATTATCATCATCATCATCATCATCATCATCATCATCATCATAATCATCATCATAACTAACAATCATAATTGAGGGTTAATCGATACCATATCTCCATTCCTTTTTCAGAGTCTCATGACAGGGCTGATGTACAACAAGCCTGAGAACCATGTAGAATACATGCTCAATTGTCTGCAGAAGGTCCAAGGTAGCCCAGAGAAGACCAACGCTGTCAAATGGAACACATTTGTGGAGAACGTAAAGCGGACCCCCAGTCCCCTGCCACCAATCCAGCTCGACAATGGAGCGAGGCAGCCTACATTCACTACAGGTCAGTCTCATATCATATCATATATGAACCTTCAATTTCAATTTCAATTTATTTGTGTTTCCAACAAAACATTACAAATCAATTATAAACATTTACAACAATTTAGGAATACATATTGGAAACAGAGGGGTCCACTAAAAAAGCAATGGGTGTACAAGTTTGGACACCTCAAATGATACTTAGGAATAATGACTAATTAAAATGAACAAGTCCGTAACTACAAAATAAGGGGAAAAAGGAGAGGATGACAACAGAGACGAATCAGGAGAAGACAGTATTTCACATGACAAAGATCGGAGAACACGGTCATAATACAAAGAGTATAGACATTGCCAAAAAAAAAGGTGAGTGATCAGGGGTACAAAACATAATACAAAATAATGAGCTGCATGTGGGGTTGAGAAGAAGATAAGTAAAGAGAAATCTTATGGATTCGGGATAAAAACAAACAACTACATACGGCTTGGGTATTTTTTTACTTTTCTATGAAGAATGTAAAGAGAAGTTAGTGCTGACTCAAATCACCTATTTGGATTATCAATGATTTAGAATTAAGTGCCATTTGTTGCAAGTACTGTTAGTGTATATCACACAGAAATATAAACTTTGTTGTGAAATCTACCATATTGTTGGTTTCGCTGCAAAATAGCATTACATCATTATAGCACATGATGTATATCGTTTTCATGCTCATTTGGAGTTACATTAAAAGAAATATGTTCATTATTTTTTTCAACCAGCTCTTGGCTGTTAATCGTCTACACCTTGCAGTGTGTTTGTATTCCCCATTACCTAATGTACATGTGTATTTAATGCTCCTTAATACATACAAACCACAATCAATACTATTGATTAGTTCCCCAAGGGTGGAAAAACTCCCTCTTTGTGAAAAGCAGAGGAGTGGCTGTGAAGAAAAAAAGTTAAATAGCCTCTTAAGGACCATTTAAGTGTTGCTAAAATCCATTCTCTCTTAATCGTTTGTGATGATATACATTTTTCATCTGCAAATAATTTGTAATAATGTAGAAATAAAAGCAATTTGAATTTCGGCTTGAAATTTTGTCTTTTTTTGTTCTCACCTTTTCTCTTTAGAACCGAGCCTTGCAGATATGAAGCGATTAAGCCCCCTGCCTCCAATTTCTCCTAAACCAAATCTGGCCCATGTACGAATAATCTTGGTCATTGGTAAGTTACTTATTATTATTCTATGTCGTGTTTAAAAATTGTACTAAATTTTCTGCTTTAGTGATTTTGCTTGCACATTTTCTTATTATGGACCTTAAACAATTGTTATGATTGGAGTCAAAAGAAAGATACAACCTTTTAGAACATTGTAGATTATGTGCATGTTGGATAATTAATTCTAATTATCTATGTGTTAAATATGTGGAAATATTGAATGGATGTGATTGTCAAGATGAATGAAAAAAAGGGAAATAAATACTAAACCGCCATACATACAGTGGGTTACTTTTAAGAGACAACATGTATACCTTATGTATTTCAAAAAGAAATTGCCTGTTATCACAGATTTCTAAGCCTCGTATGCAAAGCTAGCTATTTGACATTTAAGAAACTGCCTTCATGTACTCAATACTTTTCACATGGTTAAATGCCCACACACACATAATTCACTGTTGACTTTTTAATAATCCTTGGAACCACCACTGTGCGCTCCACTGTGTGGTTGCTTAGCAACAGTGGCAGCCAAATAGAAGGCAATTGAAGGCATTTAATTGTAAGATTGAATAGGTGCATGTACAAAACATGTGGATGCATTGTTAGGCAATAATAACTTACAATTTAAATATGTCTTTAGTAGGCTCCATTGAATAGCAATTCCTACTATTTTTATTGAGAGAGGGGGGGGGGGGGGGGTGGTAAACAAATTTAAATTCAAATTCAAATTTTATTGATTTCAATCCAAACAGATAGATGTAGGATCATTCTCATTATTATTTTTGTCAATTTTGTGTATACATTGGATAACAAATTTCAAAATTATAGTGTAACTTACAGTTGTAGATAATTGAGTGTAAGAGTAAAAATAACAATAACCTGGAATGACTCAAATTAACATACTACTGCATGTCTCTTCTGAAATATAATATAGGGATGAAAATAAATTATATTACTCATAATACTTTTTAATTTTTTTCCCCTTTTTTTTCAAATAAAAAATAACAAACAAAAATACAACATGTTAGTAAGACAATAAACATATATGTTTTATGATCACCAATCCCTCCTCACAAGATGACCCCGACAAATCGACCGTATTCCAAATCCAAACTCGTGGGAGACAGTGCAGCATGGGAAGACTTTTTTACAATACTAACTTACATCAAGATTAATAATAATGGTAAAAAGCAATCAATGATCTACTAATTTCATATATGGTCGTATTTCTATCATGTAATTTGATGTTGCAAAGTCAAAATATATTAATAGTATAAAGATAAACAGCTATGTAAACATGTATTGTCTATTTACTTTATGTTTTTGCCGGAACACCATTTTGAGTTGTTTGATGAAGATGTAGATATGCTGCATACATTTTAGTTTACAATGGGTACTTGGGTAGTGTATTTGCTGACAGCACAGATATGATTATGGCAGAAGAGATATGACTATGGACATGTTAAGCATCCATGTTTGTTTGCAGATCTGAAATGCTACATGTATGTTTAAAAGGATTGGGTATCTTTTTGCTTCAGATTCTGAAACAAAACCCTTGATTTAACTCATGCTTCATTCATAATTATAAACAGTTTGTTATAACACTACAATCTATTGGGGGGAAATGAGTATTGTAAAAACCGGTCACTCAAAGATTTTATTTTGGGGGCACTTTGTGATCATTTTGAAGCGCAATTTTGTTAGGGCTTCAATACCATATTACACTGATAACAAGTGGGCCATGCATCTCAGATTTAACATTGTTAAACAATGCCTTTAATATTGGGAGATCTTATTTTTCACTCAAGATGAATTAGGAATGTGTGTTGTTGATCCATTTTAGTGATATTGATATTTGAACTTCTCTTAATCAATACAAATCCCCTTTGTTTTTCATTTGCCTGTCTTTTACTTAGGCTGACAGTATACCTAAGTCTGACCTTCTCCTTCTGTTTTTTTAAATCTTTGTCACGTTTCTGTCTGTCACTTATCCTTCCTTTCTTTCTATTTCTCTCTCTCTGTTTCTATTAATTTGTATTTTCTTCTATGTCCTCTCTTTCTCTCTTCCTCCCGCTCCCTCTCCCTCTCTTCTTTTACAATCCTCAAATCCTCAAATTCTCTCTTGCTTAACTTCCCTTTTCCTTTTTCCTATACAAAAAATAATACATCCTTAATCCTTCCAAAATTCTTATTTCTTTAACATTTTGACTACCGGTACTTTTATTTATGTTTCTCCCTAGAGCTAATTTTCTTTTTTGCCATCTTTCATGATTATATACTTTATATATTATATTCATCTTTTTCCCTTTACCTCTAATCCCCCCTCTCTCTCTGACATTTCATGAATTTTGCTTAAAATTCTCTATTTAAAAAAATGTCACCCTCTCTCTCTCCCTCTTTCTCTCATTTGCAATCAATCCATGATAAAGACCAACCTGCTTATTTTATTGCCCTTTTTTAATCAATATATTTTAATCATGACAAAAAGGAAAGGTACAATTTTTAACACTATTTAAAACAACCCCAAGGTGATTGTGCTTCTTGTAGGCATGGAGTTATTCATCCATGGTTAATTTCATGCTTTCATAATTTTATTGCGGATAAACAAATTGCAGGTGAAATTTGTGTCACTACAGGATGTCAAATTAATAAGATTACAGTTGCCCTTGGAAAACAATTTTTATGTACATTTATGTACAACACATAATTGATGGATTATTGCATTGTTGAGTTGTCCCTTTTCACACAAACACACTCTCTCTCCGTTTGTCTATTTTTTTCAATTTCTCTCTCTACCATTATTCTGTCTATCATTTGTTCTCTCACTCCCTCACTCAACCTCTCTTTTTCTCTCTCTCTCTTTCTCTCTCTTGCTCTTTCTCTTTCTATCTCTTTCTATCTCTTTCTCTCTCTTAATCTATCTCTCCCTTTCTCTCTCTTAATCTATCTGTCCCTTTATCTCTCCCTTTCTCTCTCTTAATCTATCTCTCTCTTTCTCTCTCTCTCTCTTCACTCTCTCTCTCTCCCTCACTCACTCAACTTCTCTCTCTCTCTCTTTCTCTCTCTCTCTCTATCTCCCCCTCTCTCTTTCTCTTTCTCGTTCTCGATCCCCCTCTCTCTTTCTCTCTAACATACTAATTAAGAAGAGATGAGTAGAGGAACAGGGTACATATTGTGGTTCAGAGAATTAGTGACCAGACTGGTCCATAAGGTACAGGGTTCAAGTCTCTGCCACATTAAAATCATCTGGAAATGCCACACTTGTACACATGGAAATGGTACTGGTAGGGAGAAATTCCTGTAACCAGGGATGCTAGCTTCCAGGATTTTGCCAGATTTCAAGTCCTCACACCTCTCTGTAGTCTGTTACATATTCTTTTAAAATATTTTGTTAATTGTACACGATGCATGTGCCTTCAAATGTCAGGGTCTCTTTTTCAAGTTATTTTGATATAATAGCACAGTATACATGTAAGTGCATTTGACCATCATCATAATTGCTAATTCAATTATGATTTAATCCGCTTTGCTCTTTACTCGTATCAGGCGGGCCTGGCAGTGGAAAGGGCACGCAGTGTGCAAAGATAGCCGAGCGTTACCAAGGCTACATCCATCTATCGCTGGGGACGGCTTTGCGGAGGAAGGTTGCTAAGTTCTTGGAAGACGATTCATGGAAGAGTGTGGCTGACCTGATCAAGACAGGAGGGCTAGTCAAAGATGTGAGATATATACAGTCAAACCTGCTTTAGTGACCACCTGTATAGAAAGACCACCTGTCTACAAAGACCACAGTTTCACTTGAAAATGGTTTCTCATTGAAACATGTACTACAGGAACCTGTACGTGTACATAAAGACCACCTGCCTATAAAGACCATTTTCTTGTCTCCCATGGGTGGTCTTTATAGACAGTTTTCACCGTACATGTATCCCACTACTTGACGTCAAATTTATAAGATGCTTCTTCTGTCATACATGTGGAGATGGTCGTACGTTCACAGAAAAAAAATGATCTGATGTTTGACAAAGTATTGTAAACTATATTAAAAGAGAAGTCTACTCTGATATATAAGTACATGCACATTGATTCAAATAAATCAGAATAAATGCAGGAGAAACAGATTATTGAAGTCTTAGGTAAGATTTTCAACATTTGATGAGTGCTTTTGTGATTTCCTTGGAAGAGGCCATCTGTGATCAAATATACATTGCATTAAAAATCAAAGCTTTTTGTAATCTGTATAATATTTGCCTGTAATTCATCAATCTATTTCTCTCATTTTTCTCATTTCGTGTATCAAGACCAAATTGTTATAAGGCTAGAATTCCTATTTCAAATTTGGAGTACTGGCCTAGTATTTCAGAGAAATTCCACTCATTTCTAATGATTGATATACAAATCAAAGAATGTTAAAAGATTAGCAGGCAATCTAGCATAAATGGTTTCAGAAAAAGGAAAATATTCTCAAAATAATTTTATGCAGAAACAAACTGAAGTTTTTTTCATCTTGTTTACTCAAACACAAGTTTTAAACAGCAAAAAATAAAAAATTTGATAGGTACTGAGGTCAACTGAAATATATAATTTATTAACTAATAGTTTACCGGTATTTCAATAATCAATATTTATAGAATTTTGTATGTTTATTATGTGAAATCTATTCATTTTCAATGGTTTATAGGACGACACTTATGAGATCCTTCAACACAAGATCGAGAAGAAGTTGAAGAAATACCCAACGACTCTTGGATTCATCATTGAGGGTTTCCCACGAACCATGTCCCAAGCCAAGCTATTCCAAGATAAGGTAAATATAGTAGCCAAGAATTTGTTGATAGTATTTTTATTTGTATTTGTGTGTTTTGGAACATTATTCTTTCTCCATTATGAATGCTGCTAAGTGTGCAAAATTCAGGAACCTTCCCCCCCCCCCAAAGAAAAAACATAAGAAACTGCATAAAAGTTATGCCCATTTTTGTGTCGGCACAAAATGCTTTACAATGTAAAGCGCATAGAGACATACCTTGTATAATGCGCTATAGAAATATAATTTATTATTATTATATTATATTATACTTGTTTTCTATTAAGTATTTAAAAGACTTCATGATTCATCTTGATTCTTATGATTGGAGCCACCACTTACATCCGTGTTCACTCTCAAAGGGCAGAAAACGCCAGAAATATATACTTTATGCTAAACATCAAAGAAGCCTTTTTGGCAGACCCCCAAATGACTACATAATTTGCCAAATATAGATACATACATTCCTCATTACATGAATACAAATATTGTTCCTTCATGTTTAACTTTAAATTTCATGTACCGGTACTTTTTTATTTCCAGTTTTTCGAAAGAAAAAAGACAGCTTTTATTGGTCAAGATTATTGAAAACAAGATACAAACTTTTGCACTGCAAGAGTAAAAAGGATTTAATTACCATTTTGAACCCCCCCCCCCCCCCCCAAAAAAAAAAAAAAAAATCATTTGACAGTTATCTAATTGAATTGCTATTTGTGACTTGATAGCCCCCTTTTTTTTTGGAAGACTCATGCGCTGACATGTTTAAAGGAACATGCACTCAAATAATAATGATAAAAAAGCCATTCTTGTGTACTGAGTATAAATAACATTATGACTTAATTACTTCTACTTCTACGACGATACTCAGCAGGATCCATAAGTCAGGATGTATAGTGCTGAGGAATAAACTATCTAATTAATGTACAGTATGTACTTCAGCCTATAAGAGGTTTGGATGTTATGACTTTAACTCGAAAGCTCTATTCTCTATTTTTAATTTTAACTCAGTACGGAACCCCCGACCTTGTCATCTCGCTGGACTGCGATGAAGTGCGTCTCAAGTACCGTCTTGAGAAGAGGAAGGATACTAGTGAGAGAGAGGATGATAAAGAAGAAGATGTGGTTGCTAGGCGACTGGAAGCTTTTAGGGAGCAGACGTTGCCCGTCGTCACTCATTACAACGCCAAGGATGGCCTTCTTAGAGGAGTAAGATGCCATCCAATTATATTCTTAAATTCAATTGCTTTAATATAGTTTAATTTAGGATTGTATTTTTATGTTCTCTTAGGTTTTTAGTAATATTAAATCTCAATTAGTTTTTTGTCAATGATGAGGAGAGAGCATTCTCCATGATAGAATCTTATGTCCTTTAATAGTTAGGTTTTGGCTCATTTTACTTCTGAAAAATCTGCAACTTTTTTTGAAAGTTTTATTAATCTGTATGAATCTTTGTTTTGGATGCATCATTTTCATCTCAAAGTGCAGAAGAAAGTTGTTAACGTTCTTTGACAGCTGAATGATAATAGTAATAATAATAATAATAACAGTGAAAATAATAATAATAATAATAATAATAGTCAAGTCTAAATGCTTTAAATTGTAATTGATGAGTGATGAAAATTCAGAAGAATATTTATTTGAAAGTTGAAATAAGTAATTCGAATTTAACATTCTTTTGTTGTTTTGTAAAATATAATAGCAAGTGTTCCACCTCACCTTCCAATGGTCTATGTTTAATCTATATTATTATTATTATTGATGGTTATTTTGCAGGTAAATGCAGACCGGGATGAGGATGAAGTGTTCTTTGATGTTGCAAACATGATTGACAGTCTCTTCTTCTCACCCAAGACACCAGCACCACCAGGTAAGTCTGGTTATCAAGACTAAATAAAGTGACCTTGTATCAGCTGTTAACTGTATCTGCCCTTTCATTTGAATTCATATCTGATATCTGTATATTTAGCTAACGTAACCTTATTATTATTTTGATATTGTTTTAATTAAATTGCGCATTAGGGCAGCTGGGCTAAAGCCAGAGTAACACTTTATAGGGGCATTGAGCTTCACCTGGGATTGTGCACAATATAAATGAAGCTATATTATTATTATTACCGGTAGTAGTAGTAGTACTATTATTACTATTCCAGAGCTTTTTCATTATATGTTTTGCAGGGCCAATTCATAAAGCGGGTACATATATTTTTTGGAATTTGGTCTGTGGTTAACGGAATGATTTAAGATCAAATGTTAAAGATTCCTTCAAAAACGTATCTAATTCATAACCAGTTTGGTGAATTAATTGTGATAGTTTACAGATAAAAGACAGAATTTACAACATAGTATACAAATGTAACCAATTTACCATTAATATATGTACAGAATCAACAAATGGAAATACTAATAGCAATATGATTTTATAATCCAATTGTGTTATGTTTCTGTAATTTCATTAGCTTCATAAGCTTTTCAAACATGAATTATGCATGGTACAGACAATACAAGAGTGATTGATCAAGATTTGAACGAAATAATTTAATAGAATGACATCATCAAGTTATCAAGTTGGTTAAAGCAATTGTTATTCTTTGAATATATTGATATTTAATTGTAAATACAATAGAAATAATAATAAATAATAATAATAAACAATATTTATAAGGCGCTTAATACTGATGTCTCTAAGCGCACCATATTCTGACTTAACAATTATTTACCAAAACTTATAATAAACACACAACTTATACATCTGTTCTTTATTCAATAAATCATGCATATATAATAATACAACCTGTAAATAATACAACCTGTTTTTGAAGCGTTAATAAATGAATGGCTGTAATGGCATGTACCTTATCTTGAGATGAATTTTGTTTTGTTTTGTTTTGTTTTTAGGTACACCTGGGAAATCCAGTCCACTCCCTCCAATCAAAAGCCAGAAAGAAGATCAAACAAGTCAAGAGCAATCACAAGCAGAGGTAACTATAAGAGAAACATCCTTCATCTTTCTGATATGACTCAATGAAATTATTAATCCTAAAAGGGACGGGATAGGGGATATCTGCATGGGTTTCACTCTCCTGTAATATTATACAAATAACGCACGTCCCAGAGTGCAATAGCGGTGAATGCAGTACGCGCGAGGTTTCTTTAGATTGGTGCCGCTCTGTGCAACGAGCCGCTTGCGGCGAGTTGACAGTGCGAACCATCTGAAGAAACCGAGCGTTTACTGCATTTACGTTTTGCACAACAGGGTCAAGTGCGTTATTTGTTTTATAAAATAGCGACACAAATAGCAAAAACGAAACTTTAGATCTAATAAGTTAGAGTCTACGAGAGTTCGATCTAGATCTAGATCTAGAGTTATGTTGGTTCTAACTGTTGTTAGACTACTTCTAATTAGACTAAGACCTTGCAGGCTTACCAAAAAGTCAATGGGATTCATTGCCTTGATTAAAAATAAAATCCATACAGTGGGTCTAGAGACGAGTCTACATCAGACAGCTGAAATTCCTGGCTTCATTATAAAATCCAAAAGTCAAAACAGGCCTAAATCCAAGGCAAAAGTAAAATAAAAATTTGCTTTTTAATAATACCCCGCTGGCCGCTCTATACTAGCTAGCTAGAGCTAGCTACGCGTACGTTGCGCTGGGGATCATGGTGGAGCGTACAATATTAGCTACGCGTAGCCTACAATAATTGCAATGCAACTCGAGGGAGCGCGTACTACACGTACGCGCGCGCACTGGATCTCCATGGTCACGCGTACGCACCGTGCAATATAACTTTTTACTGCGCTTTTTCTGCACTCATTTCTGCAAAATCGTGCTTGCATCAAAATTTTTTCAATGTCATGTGACGCGTATTGACCAATCACGATGCTTAAAATACTAGAGCCATTTTATAAATCCCCAATAACGTCTTAGATTTTTTTTTGCTCCATGTTTTCATAACTTTTAAGCCTTGAATTCGCGCATCTTTCGACGCCAAATTCATAACTTTCAAACTTTTTGCTGCGCATCTAATTTGCAATCTCTGAGATACTAATACAGTGTACACACAAATTTTGTTATTACTTATCTCTATAAAGATAAATTATTGTAGATGTTTGTAAATGAAGTCTCAATATTTCATTTTCTTATTTTGGGGAATTCAGAAGCAATTATCAATGCAATTAGAAATAATGAAACATATTTAACTATTGCTTGAGATGAAGGTTTTAATTCAATTCATTTTTCTTTTCTTTATTTCATTCAGGCTGAAAAGGAAGCTCTTGTTGATGAAGCAGTTGCATTACTCAACAGTGGAGTTTCTGTGGATTGTAAGTTTATACATCTTTCTTTATTTAATTACCCTCTTATTGAAATTAATTAATTAAGTGAGAAAAGGAAAGAAAAACATTCTTATGATCACTTAAATACAATTTCAGTCAGTGAATTTATTGAAAGATTGTGTTATGTTCTTTTTGATGGCAAAATGACATACTGTTAACTAGCACACAATTGTATGTGGATTTTTTGGTAAAGCAAGAAAAATGAGAAGGGAGCAGAAGGATACATCGGAATAATAAATTGGTTTTACAGTCAAAACCAGTTTAGCGACCACCTGCCTACAAAGACCACATTTTTAGTTTCCCTTGAAAATGGTTCCTCATTACTAAAGGAACCTCTACATAAAGACCACCTGACTATAAAGACCACATTTCTTGTCTCCCTTGGGTTGTTTTTATAAACAGGTTTCACTGTAGCTCTTTTGATAATGTATTTTGTAATCCTTTCTTTCCTTGTGTTTTCAGTGGTTGTGGAGCCTGCTGTGGAGAAAGTTGATTCAAATGTAACAGGGGGAGGAGAAGATGGCAAATCAGAAGGTAATGAATAAATCATCATTTAGTTCTAATCTCTTTCACATACCAAAAAGTGCATTTGTATTTCATTTATTTGATCACAGTAGATATCTTCTCTCAATCAGCTAAAAGCTGTTTTTTCAGTTTTTTTCAAAGTTGGTTATCATCACCAAACTCTCCAGAATTCATTGTTGTAATCTATGTCAATAAATTAGTATCAATGTATCATCTTTTGATCTAGAAGGATCTGAATTACAAGATATACTTGAGCAGAAAGTTTAAAATTTCCATTTGAGTCAATTTCTAGTGCAGTACATTAATTGTGCTGTTAGTGAATGAGATTAAAATAATCAAAGATATTAAACTGGCAAAGCATACTTAGGCAAATGAATAATCACTATCTTTGAGTACCAATTGGCTATTTCTTGTAGATTTTTCATAACTTCCATTGACACTGTCTCATTTAATATACAATTAAAAATAATAATATTGTATTCTATATTCCACAGTTAAATGTGCATGTAGCGAGACTTTGAATGTGCATGTAATTAAAAGCTATTTTCTTGTTTCATTTTTTTTCTTCAGTGGTAGAAGAAGCAATAACTGCAGAACAATCACCAGTGACAGGAGGTGATGATAGCACACTGCCCTCTACAGGTAGGTTTAAAACATTGTTATCATGGTGACTATTGAAGGTAGATTTAATGGCAATATATACATGTACATATACAGTATATAGCAGTATTGGTATATTTATGAAGACTATAAAGATTTAGTTAATCATATTGATATTTGAAAATTGTTTAACAAAGGAATGGATAGACAATAGCAGATACAGGTGAAATAGAAGGAGAACAGTATGCAAAAAGAAAGAGATGAAAAAGCAAGGAAATGAGAAATAAGGAGGAACAGGAACAGATGAGTTATATAAGGCATAGAAATATTTATTTTTGATAAACAAATATACTTTATTGATCAATCGGAGAGGAAGCATATTTACAAATAACGAGAAGTTAGGATACTACAGTTGTATTCCCAATTGCAGAGATCATGGAAATACAGAAATTGAAAAATGGCACATGCCTGTGATTCCTCTACCTTTTAAAAGATTTGTGTGCTAATTAAGATCCAAGGGGTTGTCAATTAAAACAATGAAAATAAGAAAACAAAAAAACAGTAAGTATAGATATGTGTAATTTGAGTATGTCCATTTTTATTTAGAGTTGGATAATTTGAATATTCATTTAGCATGTATAATAACTACATGTTCCAATTGTTTGTATTGCAGATGGGAGTGCAGAAGCCAAGCTGAAAGATGCTAAGATCATTTTTGTTGTAGGTGAGTCAACTGCAACTTTTAAAGTTTATGCTATAACAAAACCTGAAGTTAACACTCTTGTGATTTTTTTTGCCTCCTGCATTGAAATGTCAAGATTCAAGATTTCATTGTCCATATATAATACAGATATTTGTTTTCCATTGGTGTAACATGTAATATGTAAAACATAAGAAAAAAAACATGGTGTCGTGTGCTGAAAGCCAGAAAGGCGTCAAGACTCTAAAAAGAAAAAGTCTATGAGCAGGTACGGTCCTCCGGCTTTCAGCACAAAACATAACAAGACAGTTACAATGTATATGACGAATACACTGTACATAGCAAAAATTTTAAATACAATTCTGAATCACATCATGGATAAATTCTGGTATGAATATAAATGTGAATATGAAAGTAGAATAGGAGTAGAATAGGAGCAGCATCACAATCAAAATATGAGCAGAAAGAGAAAGAAAAAGAAAGCTCAAGCTCTAGCTCTCCCACTATTCACAAGATTCTTTTTAGTTAAGACAACGTCAAGCTAATGAAGGGGGGGTGGGGGGGGGGGCGTGCTGATGTGCAAAGTTTGTTTCACTGTGCTTGTATAAGATTCTGTTCCTTTCCTGACCAATGTTTAATGCTTATATATCTCTTTTTACACACTATATCAAAGACAAAAGAAAAAATGTCAAAGTGAGATAGGCATACTGTTGAAAAGGGTGTTAACTCACACACTTTTTCAGAGAGTTTATGCCCTTTTGGGTAATAACAGTCAACAATTGTCTGAAAGAATACTTTGAAGAATATTTTAACATGACATTTGTATACACTGTATATTTTGTCATGTTATTGCTGTAGAGTGTCCAAAGTTGTGAAATTATGCATTCTATTTATCAATGACAAGTTTGATTTTTCTGTTGCTATAGGGGGACCAGGCTCAGGCAAGGGCACACAATGTGCAAACATTGTTTCCAAATATGGCTTCACCCACCTGTCCAGTGGTGACCTCCTGAGGGCAGAGGTTGCGTCAGGGTCAGATCGGGGCAAGGAACTGACAGAGATCATGGAAAAGGGACAGCTTGTACCTTTGGTAAACAAGATCTCATGCATCAATTCTTTGAATATTTTTTTATTCCATTGAAAATTACATACATTAAGTTATTTTGAATCGTATAAATAATAATAATGGATATTTTTATTGTGCATGTAAACACCATGCAAGGAGCTGAAGGCACTTCAAATATTTCCCTGGCTCTGTTAGGCTACTAATTTCGGTGCTCAAAGCTTTCAAGGAATTCTCTCTTACTGATACCCATTAACACCTGGGTGGATAGTGGCAAATGTAGGTTAATGTGTTGCTTTATTTATGCACTCATCGTTTCTTATTATGTTACTCTTAGATTGATTTATTGACAGCTCTGTAGAAGACAGTTGAATGCAGAGCTGCTTTCAAATGTAATTGTGATGTATTCAAGAGGAGTCGCAATGGCTCAGGAGTAACATGAAGGTCCAGGTTTTGAAACCAAGTCGATGTGCTAGTGCCCTTTGGTAAGGCATTAATCCTCATTAAAAAGTCCCTCAGAGAAAACTTAAAGCTGCTGGTCCCCTGCATACACATGCTTTTTTAACAGTCAGATTAACAACATATATCGAGCCAAACCAAACCATTTGTTTTATTGTATCTTATTTTTTAAAATCCAGGATGTCGTGTTGGCACTGCTGAAGGAGAAGATGATCGCAGTTGCTGAGACATCGACCGGTTTCTTGATTGACGGGTACCCCAGGGAAGTGGAACAAGGAGCAGAGTTTGAAAAGCAGGTAAGAATCAAACTTTCTCTTCTTTGCTAAGAATTCATTTACTAGTTTGTCTGTTTCAAGACTGGTCCAACTTAGAGTTACCATACATATATGGTTTAACAGCTCTTTGAAAGGGTTGTATTCCGGTAGTTGGCCTAGCAGTAATGTTGGTGGTACAATAATTAGCTCTCTGTCTTCGCCTACAAAATAAACTGACTCCTGAATTCGAAAGTGAGTCATTTCTTTCAAATGGTTAATTTAAAATGCCAGTCCCCAAATATAAATAGTACCTGTTTGATACAAAGCTGTAAAATCCCACTCGCACACACATATATTATACCCTCATGCTCACACTTATTTGAGCGTTTGGATGATGAAAAACTCTGTTTGTATCTTTCAAGACTACTTGTATCTTTGTCTCGATCTACCAGTATTTAAAAAGTACTATGAGTCTGTTTTTACTGTGATCTGATTATAGAGAATGTATATTCACATTCTGTTGTTGTTAGCTCTAGATAAGAATTTTTTTTTTGTGGACTTTTATTAGTACTTTTCAGAAGCTATATATTTGTCTTCACCAGTGATATAAAAGTATCATTGATCTTATGATTGTGTCATACAGTTCTTAGATCTGACATAGCATTATGCTGCAAACATCTTTATTAACTGTTACTTGTACATGTATCATACACAAATATTATTTCACTACTGATATCATTTGATGTACCAGTATTTCTAAAATATGTATGTAAATATTTATCTATATTTATGTTGTGTTGATTTCCTCTTATCTCCACAAGTGTTATAAGCATATTATGAATCTATTCGTTCTGTCTGTCTTCAGATTGGAGAGTGCACGTTCACACTCTACTTTGAGGTGTCAGATGAAACCATGACAGCGAGGCTCTTGAATCGTGCAAAGACCAGCGGACGGGTCGACGACAATGAAGAAACGATAAAGAAGAGGCTGGCAACGTTCCACGAATCGACCAAACCTGTCGTAGATTGCTACACAGAGAAGGGAAAGCTCAAGATGGTCAGTGAGAGAGAGATAAACATTTTTTTTTCTTCCTACCCTTCCTTGAAAGTTGCTTAAAATTTGTAGGCTGGCTCAATATTTGTGATTTCATCTTGAGCTTTAAAAGAAATTACCATGTGAATGGGCAGAGAGAGGAAAAAAAATTGCACAGACTCTCCATTTTTATTGAATGATGTGTTGTTGTATAATACTAAAGATTCTTACAAGGAAAATAAGCATAAAATATGATTAAAAAAAATAAAATAATTGAAGATTGCAAAATAGATAGCGGTCCACAATGACAATCTAGTTGCTATAAGAGAAGGATCAAATGATTGATCCTAACCTCTAGAACAATACTGTAATTTTACATCTTTTAAAAGTTCAGATCTTCATTAGATGTTGAATTAAATTTCACTGTTGAAAATGGTGCATTTGTTTGTGACATATAGATGTACCTGTTGGGAAGCACATTTAGATGCAATATTAAACATTTCTTAATTCCTTTGTAGGTCTCTGCTGAGGCAGGTTCAGAGGAGGTCTTCGTCCTGGTGAAGGAGATCTTCGATGGATGCGGTTTCAAGGCTCTAGAAGAACCCCAGACCACAGAGGAGGCTGCACCTCCCACAGAGGGCGCCACTGAGGCAACTGAAGCACCGGCTGAAGCACCCACTACAGGGGATGCACCGACAGAGGAACCAGCAGTCGAAGCAACAACTGACGCCCCTGCAGAGGCACAGGCCGATGCACCTGCTGTGGCACCAGCAACCGAAGAGGCACCAGCAGAGGCACCAGCAACCGAAGAGGCACCAGCAGAGGCACCAGCAACCGAAGAAACACCGGCAGATGCACCGGCAGAAGAGGCACCGGCAGAAGAGGCAGCACCTGCTGATGGTGCAGCGGAGACTGAGAAAGTGGAGGAGGCCAAGGCTCCTGCTCCCAAGGATTTCTTCTTTGTCGTTGGTAAGCAATATTGACCAAGTACATCTTGGGAGATTCATTGATGGGTTGATCTTAGAAGTATTGATCATCATGAAGCTAACAACATACATGTTGATGGATGCCCAATAGATAGCAAATAGCATACCGGTAACTGTAAAACCTCGATATGTTTCCAAGTAGAGAATGGAATTGGATTTCCTTAAAATAGAAGTTCATTGATTTAATGTTAACATGCTAGGACCTGGTATCCTGGCTAATGTTTTTGATATTCATGAGCCTCTTGTATTATGGGGATGGCTGCATTGCATGAGAGTGATTCCTATATTGTATATAGTTAGTCATCAACCTTCGTTTTAGCATAAGTTTTCATGAGTTTTATTGATACATAAAGGTGAAGAAATATTTGAAATTATTTTTTTGGGGTCAACAGCCCGTTATCAATGTGCATAGTAAGCATAAGCAAAACATCAAACATTCTTTGATGATAATCTCCTGATTCTTTCTCCTCCACAGGTGCCCCCGGCACTGGCAAGAAAGCTGTAGCTAAGGCCCTGGCCGAGAAGATGAACTTCAAGCACCTCTCTGCAGGCAGTGTCCTCTCTGACTCCTCCAACCTTGATCAGGGAATGAGTGAAGCCATTGCTGCGGCTCTGGCTCAAGGGTCACTGGTCGCTACAGGCATCCTTCTCAGTATCCTCGGGAGGGTGGTGGAGGCTAACAGTGATGCTGCAGGGTTTGTCCTAGACAGCTTCCCCAAGTCAATGGAGCAGATTGTTGCCTTTGATGAATCGGTATGTAGAATTTGCTTTTGATATCCATGGTTTGTGTGTGGATGAATTGGAACCGAGGACACTCTTAAAATCTTGACCTTCACTTTGGCGACCACTCGCAAAACGAGGATGCACATGGTTCAAGACCCTGTAAATTGTTTATAATTTGAGATCATTTCATATAGGGGTACGTTATTTAGGTGCTCTATTGAATAGAAAATGTAAGTCCTCAGTTATGCTGTTAACTTTCACATTGTCCTCAGGACGTTATATTTCTACCAAAATGTGTCCTTAAATATGTAATAACATACTACGAATGTGTATTATAAGTCCTCAATTTACACCAGCTGTTTATTTTCTTACCATGAAGACAGGTCCTGTGTGGCATGTGTTCCTTTTGCGAAAGTTGGAATTCTGAAGATCTACTCTCTTTCATGATTGTTATAGTGCTGATATCAGTCAAGCAATGACATAAATTATTTCCCCCTTTACTTCAATGACTAATTCTATGATTCTTTCTTAGTAGATTAAGTAACTATTTTCAGTACTATCTTTGTAAAGCACATTCAGAAGTGCCTGTATGGACTATAAAATCATAATTGATCATTGTTGGTACTCTCATCTCGCTTTCACAGAAAATTGGCAGGGTGACAGGTTTCATCCACCTGGATGGCACCCGGGAGGAGGCAGAGGAGAGCTTGAAGGGGAAGAAGGAGGCAGGAGAACGGGGAGAGGAGACAGAGGAGGTCGCCAAGAACAAGATGGATGCCTTTGAGAAGGAGGCTCCTGCAGTGGTAGAGCATTACGAGAAGAACAACATCCTCAAGAAGGTAAGCCTATCTTTAATCCTTGATGGCGCGTTAATTAAGAAAAGTTATTAGTTTATCATAATTAAGACATCAAATTAATGTCATCCCCTTGAACTGTAGTGGTTTAGACGACAAATTATTTCATATCTGGGCCCATATTGACATTAACTTGGAATTAACATTTTGTCCACAATTGTTTACCTAAAAGTGTGGAGGCTTGTCTACCTGCCAGTCATTTTATACTTGTGTATACTAAGTGCTATTTTATCTGGAGTTATCTCTGTACAGAAATACTATTGAAGCTGATTCTTTGAATTTAGTATACTGGCATGGAATTCTAAACTAACAGAGTGCAATATATCTTTTGATGATTAGTCTCATTTCACACCTGTTTACACATAGGCAGCAAACGCTACAGAAAAACTACCACGGCAAAACGTTATGAGATAAGAAAAAAAACCCTGAAAGCTTGATATGTCATTTTATCAAGTGTCGTTTTGGCTGATACAGTCAAACCTGCTTTCGTGACCACCTGTCTACAAAGACCACATTTTTTGTTGCCCTTGAAAATGGTTTCTCATTGAAACATGTACTAAAGGAGCCTGTACATAAAGGCCACCTGTCAATAAAGACCACTTTTCTTGTCTCCCTTGGGTGGTCTTTATAGACAGGTTTCACTAGTATTGGCAAATTAGCAGTGTTCATATTATATTGTCAAATTAATGGAAGTCTTCCTGTCTCTTTGCTTCTCTTTCCAGTTTTCATTCAAGGAGGTTGCTAACGATCTTTCAACCGTCCTCGACGCGGTGTCAGCCTTAAGTGGAGAATAAGCCTCGTCCCCGGCCCCCAATACCACTTTATATTTTCATCAAATTGGCAACTTTTATATTTTTTTTATTTCTATAATGTTGTATATAATATTTAAATGAAAATTGTGTTTCTTAAAGAAAATAAATGGACATCATCTTTCAAAATTAAAACTATTTGTATGGAAACTTGTAGATTTTGTAGCTTTCAATGTTTACTCTTAAAATGAAAAGATTTTAATCTTTATGTATTTCTTTTGAAATTCCTGGCATCTAACAACATCAGGTAGTTCAACAAATCTATCTGCTACATTTTAACGGCTCTCAATAAAAATTCAATTTTTCAGGCACAAAAAATGTGGACTGTGTTCCTTGATGGGTTAAACTCTTTTAAATTTCTTCTTCTTTCTTTATAATCTATACCACATTCCTGCTGCAGAACAGATACAAGTACATTTTGTTGGTGTTTTTGCCAAAGTGTTCCAATTCGCTCTGCTCTTCACAATTTTGGAAAGAGTTTTCTTGTAGTATGTCAAAACATGAAGAATCCTCTGCTCTGTGTTGATTAATGCTGCAAGCTTTTTAGAGGGATTTTTTTTTTAAATGAACGAACAAGGAATTGGGTGTGTTTTTGTAATCAAAGAGCAAGTAAGGGTTATTAATTGGAGTTTGGATGGATTTAATCGTTATAAATGATTGGGAAAAGAGTACATGATTTTAATCATTGCAGAATTAATTTTTTTCTTGAACTTTTTTTTGTTTAAAAAAAAAATTTGTTTTGTAGACAGCGCCCTTGAGGACAGCAGTTAGTTAACTGAAGAGGAGACCTTATTGAAATAAAATGGAAAACAAATCAATATGTAAATATCGTGTTGTAGATTTTTGATGTATATGAGGTACTCTAGTTATTTTTATTGTTTAACTGTGAACAAGGAGATTTATGAAGATGTACAGATCTGAATTGCTTTATACATGTACCAAAGTATCAGATTTTGGATAACAAATTAATTGATTCATAGAATTTTACTAATTCAGAATAAAAATGAGCATGCATGTGTATATATTCAATGCTATCATTGTGTAAGGTATATTACTTTATGAATCAAGTGTAAAATATATGGAAGTATATTAGTATAAAGATGTTAAAGTATATGAAATATTGCCCTTTTAGCTCCAAACAGACAACATGCATATATCACTTCAATATTGAGTTACTGTCCTGATGGCTCATAACACACTCTACATAAACAATTAAAAAAATGCCAATGTACAATGTGTTGTCATGAAAACTCCTGATAGTAATAACATTGCCAAGTTATATACCGGTATCGTTCATAAAGAGATGAGTTTTATGACATTATATTTTTCTAAAATGTATTTTGCACGTGAGAGAACCTTCTCTAAACTACCACATCAAATTTATTGTAAAAACAATATGAAATATGTTGTAAAAACTATTGTAATTGTTGTGATGTGTGTTGATGTGACTAATGAGGTCCCTTTTTTCTCATTTGTGAATTTAAAGAAAATGTGTAGGTCTCATAGCTCAATGTAAATTGTTGGTTAAAACCGTCCTTGCAATTAATTACAATGTAGATCGATGTTTACATAGGAATTACCTGTACAACAGAATGTATCATATTTTGGGGGTAAAATATATACATTTTATTACAAGCTTACTGTGACAGGAAAAAACAAAATACAAATCTATATAGTACTGAATATTTGTGAATAGTCACCACAATTCTGATATTCATCTTTGATCTTGTAATGTTCCATCCAAATTCATCGCTGCCTAGAAATTATTTTGGAAAAAAGAATTGACAAATTTGTGTGTGAATTTTTCATCATGTTCGTGTGCATATTTGATATGCATATTTCTTGAAAGAGAATAAGATTTTCAACTAGTTCAAGACCAATAATAGAATCCAGTGTCAAATTTATAAGAGAGGTAATAAAGGTATATTTTATTTTTCAGCAATAAAATTTGGGATGTGTTGGGTATCGTAATACTTTTTGTGATTCTTTGGATTTCATCAAAATTGAATTTTGATGTCTTTTTTAAAAGGTGTGTTTCTTTGTGTGTAGTGTGTAGATATACACTTGTATGAGCAATACATATATATAGTTCTCTAAACATCTGTGAAAACAAGTTGAAGAAAAAGTCCTTTTACAGAAAAAAAAAACTGTTGCTTGTTGACTTTGACTGAAAGTGCCATTATCAAGTGGCTAAATTATCAATGTGTACTGTTAATTCATACCAATGGTAAAAATTAATCTTGTTTACAAGTAAATTTAAATGTTTTTATAGAATACAGGATAGTTTTCTTTTTGCCCAAACTCTTCTTTGGAAGTTGTTTTAGTCAGCTGTAGATAATAGTTTTCCACATTTTAACCAGACCTAACTAGCATATAGTGTATTGAATATATTTCTTTTCTTACAATTAGGGAAGTGCCGTTGCTACATTGTTTGTTTTAAGGGATTCTAAGTTTAAGGATTCTAACCGTCACTGCCACCCAACACCCATGTCCCCTCCCTCATACAGGTATCTGTATATAATGTACAAATTCAATTCTCAGGAGATAAATACATGTCCTTAATGTTGTAGTATATTCTTTTTGAACATGCATGTATTAATTATTTGTCAGATGGTTATAGATCATCCATGATCATTATTCAATTTTAAGTTGAGCTTTAATTAAAAATATTTGGGAACCTTTAAAGAACACTAAAGAAAAAAAGCTGCATAATTTGTTTCCTACATTTTTAAAGTATACTAGATTTTGATACCTATTCATTATAAACCAATACTACTTTGTACCTTAAAAGTTGATTAATCATTGTTTATTATTAGAAACAACTTTTGCATAGATCAAACATAATTAATAACCTTTCTTTTTTGTAAATATTTTGTAAAATAATAATCGTGGAACAAATAGCTGATGAAGTTATAATTGCACCATGTTTGTTTACTATCCAATGCAACTAGCTATACTGTCTTTTTCTCACAGAATTAACATCGTGTAACCTGTAATGATTTAGAATTCTTTCTTTCTGTTTTTGTATATTTATTCAACTGTCAATTCATGCAAAGTGTGGCACTTGAAATATGAAATAAATTTATAAGCAACTGCAGAAATCTTGTGATGTGTCTTTATGTAGTACTTGCATGTCAGTGTTAATATAGTTTTATATTGGATTCATCCACTCCTCAGCTTTAATCAGCTTGTATAATAATAATAATAATAATAGCCTAATAGTCCACTCCAAATTTTATTAAACCGAAACGGAAATTCTTTTTGCCCAATTGATCGTGAGCCCGGCAGCCACTGAGCAGCGCCAGATCGACGTTGCTCTATCCCTTATTGTTGAACGCCAAACAAGGTAGCAACAACTCCCATCTTTTAACGTCTTTTGGTATGACGCGGCCGGGGTTCGAACCCACGACCTCCCGGTTGTGAGGCGGACGCTCTACTGACTAAGCCAACACTCCGGTCTTAAATTTTTTATTAAACCGAAACGGAAATTCTTTTTGCCCAATTAATCGTGAGCCCGGCAGCCACTGAGCAGCGCCAGATCGACGTTGCTCTATCCCTTATTGTTGAACGCCAAACAAGGTAGCAACAACTCCCATCTTTTAACGTCTTTTGGTATGACGCGGCCGGGATTCGAACCCACGACCTCCCGGTTGTGAGGCGGATGCTCTACTGACTGAGCCAACACTCAGGTTGATAAACATTTTGTTTGCCTCTCTGCACGGCTGATTGTTTTCCACATGTGCATTTTTGCACAATGCAAAATAGGCACCATTTGAGGGGGGCCTGGGAGGCCCCCCTCGACATTTTCGGAGATTGCACTGCAACCGCTCGTAATTTTGAATTGTTGTTTCATGACTTTTTCCCCTCAAGTCTTATGCACATTTTGATACCATTTTCGTCGAAATCTGATATACCTGTAAGGTGTTACATAACAATTAGTGCGCATGTCATCAAAAAGTGATATAATTGCATATATTCATGTACAAGCAGAAATGTGAATACGGTTTAGATGTATTTCTTCCTAAGTGGGGGATATGGATTGATATCAAATTGCTTTTATATGTTTCTCAAAGTAACTTGATGTATTCCAGAACAAGAATATATTAGAAATAAAACAATAGATAAAATAAGAAATAAAAAAAACAATAAAATACATAAGATAAAATGATGAATTTTGAATGCGTATTCATAATTTATGCAAATTAACCTATGCGTTTTCAAATATACAAATAATGAAACCTCATGAATTTGAGAAGGAAACATTTACTCAATAAATTTTCCAAGAATCTTCACAAGTCTACAAACAAATATGTAGAGTTTTCTGTAAAATGCATAAAATTAGCTTTTGCATAATTAATTAGGCTATAACGACAACAATTTGCATATTAGGAAAAAAAACTAATTTTACCATCTTGTTTCTTACGGAAATATCTACAAACATGCAAATTTTTGAGTTCATCGGACATCTGACGGCCAAGATCATGGGGGGGGGGGGGGGGGGAGGGGGCCAGGAGCCCCCTCCCTCCCCCCCCCCCCCCCAGTCAGTGAGGTGCTCAAAATAGCCCAGTACAGTAAGGGTTAAAAGTAATGATATCCATTGGGCCTTTTACAAAGAAAATGAATCTAGATAAGTCACCACATATGGCAAATTGGAATTACTGGAACAATAAAACTCAATGATAGATTACATGGGGAGCTATATTCATGGGGACTGATTTGACTAATTAAGTTCCAATTGTGAAAGGAAAAACAAATATAACATTTGTAGTTTATACACCCATGTAATTGTTTTGTTAATCCAGGAATATGAATGATGAATCTAGGAAAAGTTTTGACAGTTATCAAATCTGAATTTAATTGAGTAATATTCTTATTTGTGTTTTCTTTTCACAGCTATTCAATTTTATGAGGTGATCCCATTTAATCGGACCCATGAGGATTTGACTTATAGCTTAAGAAAACGACCAATCCCTCCAAAACAAAAAAGCAAAACATTTCCCCCAATTAAACAAACATACTTTAATTTTAGATTTTTATATAGTTTTGACCTCATATGCAGTCGTCCAGGGAATCAATAAAAAGACATTTTAGCATTCGGACTGAATGCCAACTTATTCTTTGCACCCAGACCCTTTGAGATTCTATTTGACTTTCAATTGTAATTTTTCATGATTTTTGAGTTGAAAAGAGTATAGGAATCACTGGGTCATTTTTCAAACAAAACATGTCTTTTAAAACACATTGAAATATTCACGTGATTGCAATTTATTCAGCCTGTATTTAATTATGACAGCTACTTGACAGATATATTATTTCATAAATTAAACTTCGAACATCAACAAATAAGTGCAAAGGTATTGCCGAAGACTAATCCTAGGACGGCGTGTGCTGCTCGTGTTGTTTACCCTATAGTTTGTATGCATGTGATACTGCACTGTACTGTACTGTTGTATGCAACATCTCACAAAGCATCGAATTCAAGATGAGTGCTCAATCAGATACCAGTGTTGCAGAACAGGCATCCAAGAGGACTAAACAACAGCCCTTGCATTCTGATACCACAACAGACAATACTACTGCTTCCAACTTCAGGCACATCAAAATCACACATTTTCACCTGGGAATCAAGGTCGATTTTTCGAAGAAAGAGCTGGCTGTGAAGGAAGTGATTGATGTGAAATGCTTGCACAAATGTGACGAGGGTGAGCATCACAAAACATAATTAAAATGATTGCATCTGTTTGGAATTGCAGAATAATTTGATAAATGAAAGATGCTGTCGAAGTACAGAGTCATGAGAGTCTATAAATCTAAGTAAATAGGTACAATTTCAATTTTTTAATCTGTAAATATAGATCTAGCTAGCCTTAAGCCAAGGGCTCTCTCGAAATGTTTTTTTAATGATATTATTCGAGAGAGCCTTAAACGGCTCCCATACCCCTGCACGGAGAGGCATGTAAACAAAACTCAAAAGTGGTCCAAAATCACACTTTCGCGCACCCGACCAATATTGGACAGTGGCTTTGATAAATTTTGTCGTAGTTTTGGTCTTAATTACCGCTTTAATTTCAAAATCGGATCTAAAAATAACAAAATAAGAGCAATTTTCTTACCAGACCGATACAGCTCAGCTCCCTTTTCACGTGTACCGTGTGAATTCACGATGTCTACACAATGGTGATGACCTCTGACTGGCACTTCCGTAATTGTGGGTAAATTGTGCTGCTTCCGTATAATGCGCTGTATGAGTGTTATTCAGCGCATTATACGGAAGCAGCGCATTTACGAAGTGCCAGTCAGAGGTCATCACCATTGTGTAGACATCGTGAATTCACACGGTACACGTGAAAAGGGAGCTGAGCTGTATCGGTCTGGTAAGAAAATTGCTCTTATTTTGTTATTTTTAGATCCGATTTTGAAATTAAAGCGGTAATTAAGACCAAAACTACGACAAAATTTATCAAAGCCACTGTCCAATATTGGTCGGGTGCGCGAAAGTGTGATTTTGGACCACTTTTGAGTTTTGTTTACATGCCTCTCCGTGCAGGGGTATGGGAGCCGTTTAAGGCTCTCTCGAATAATATCATTAAAAAAACATTTCGAGAGAGCCCTTAAGGCTAGATCTAGCTACGACAAAAGTACGACAAAAGATTTTATGAAAAATATATCTGAAAGATTGAATCTGAAAACAAAGTATCATGATTACGATCCGTGAATTAATATATGAAGATCTGTAGAAAGATTATTTCTTCTTCTGTACAGCATGTAGACAGACTTGTTAGTCCATATAAAGACACGGAAACGAAGCACGTGGTCATGGAATAGGGTAGAGTACCCAGTATTCGGTCACTTAAGGGGAAATCACTAATATTTTGAATTCTTACCTCTTTCATTGGGCAACCTACCCATCAAAAGAAAAGAAATTTATTCCTCTAACAGGATTTTATAGTCACTGAAAATATAGAATAACGATAAGCAAAAGACTTCCGAAAGAAGACGGAGCATTTTTCTGCCCAGAATTCGGTCGCGCCGACTAGAATTCGGTCACGCGATTTGTGCGTGGTATATATCTCCGTTGCTAATTAAAGGAGCGTAGCGTATTTGCGCACTATTTTCACACAATTGCGCGATAAAGCACTGAATGTCAATGCGTTGACCGAATACTGGCTGAGCGATACCGCATGGCAAGGGTATCGTATAAATACCTCTTGCACATCGGCAAGTGCGTCATTTGCAAATTCGCTGCGATGGAGCGAACACGGAAGTGATTCTCTTCACACACATACTAAATTCATTGTGACAGCACACGTAGTTGTTTCGCAATAGACTTCTACATATGGCTATGCATGTTAGCGCATGTGCTAAGAGAACGCGAAAGTGCGGAAAGTTGTGCGACACTGACCAATTTCGAGCTAAGTTGGAGATCTTTCCGGGGCCCTAAATCTGATTTAATTTTGAGAGTTAAGAAAAGTTGTTCAGCTGCCTGATTTGTGCAAGTTTCGTGGCTCATAAATTATTTTTTAAATTGTTACAGCTGTTGAAACGGCTGTCTGACCGAATACTGGGAATTGACCGAATACTGGGCGCGCTACCCTAGAGCAATCTTTTAGGAATTGTAGCGCATGGGACCTAAAAGGATCAATTGATCCCGTGTTGATAACGCTATCAGGTAACTTATTCCAGTCCTTGCACGTACGGGAAATAGGAGAACTTGAAGAAGTCTGTCCTGCAGTACGTCTGTTTCAAATGTTGGCTATTGCTGGTTGAGGAACGACGGGATCTAGTAACAGCAAGAGGTGTTAGGGTCTTCTGGATGGCAGATTGTCCGCTCTGGATCTGTTTCATGAGGGCAAGTCTTGCAACTTCTCGCCGATGTTCCAGTGAGTCCCAATTCAGATCCCTTAACATGTCTGTGACACTAGCACGTTGGTTGTAGTTGTTGCAGAAAAATCTGCAGCACGACGTTGTACCATTTCCAGCTGCTTGATGTACTTGGCTTCATAGGGGTCGTAGACACTATCTGCATATTCTAAATGAGGTCTTACTAACGCAAGATAAGCAGTGCTCATGATGGTTCTCGAACAACCTCTAAGATTACGCCTTAACATTCCGAGAACCCTGTTAGCCTTCTTGGTAATGTGAGCATACTGGAAATCCCACTTGTATTTGTGGGTTAGGAAGACTCCAAGGTATTAGTGATGTACAACTGGATCCAGGATTTGGGCATGAAGAGTATATTGGAAACTCAACTTCTTCCTCTTGTTGGTCATATTAATGACGAAGCATTTCTTAGCATTAAATTTCATCTGCCACTCGTCGACCCATTTTTTTTTTACCAATCTGTATGCATGCACACTTAAGACCAGGGTTTACTACTCATTGCGAGATGTACCATATTAACATGCATAGATCTATAGCCATAAAGTGTGACTCTCCTACAGGGTAACTCCAGGAAGCTCCGACGCCGATGCCGAAGGCGTCGGAGCTTCAGTTGGTGCATCGAAAAACATTCAAACAGCGGGTTGGGCGACATTATCTCAAAATATGCAAAGGGAGTAATTACAATTACAATTACAATTACTAGGTCGAGCAACCTAGTAAGTCAAAATTGGAGTTACTACAGGGGGCCTCCAGTTAACGTTCTAAGTTCTAGGCCGAGGAAGAGAGTGTTTTCCCCTGAACCCGAGAGTGCATCTAGAATAGAGGGGAGGGCGCACAGCACTTACCCACGATGCGGCGACAACCATGTTTGCATTTTTGTCTGTTCAGCGCGACACTCTTACCCACGCATATACATGTATGTACATGATTGAGAGCCAGACGATGATCCTGTTGCACCACACCATCTTCTTGGAGTACAACGAGTGGGACTTGATGTGCGCATTAAATAATAACATAATAACTGTTGAAAATGCTGTTGCACATATAAGTCATATAAGCCTTGAATATGTCAGGATTTTGAATGTTAACTATACTAGAGATCAGGCCTTCTCAACTGACGGCGCGCGCCACTTGTGGCACTTGCAGTCAGTCAGAGTGGCGCGCGACTGTTGCAACAACAAAACAAAAAGCAGAAAGAAAGAAAAAATATATTTTAGAATTAAATACTCAGCTAAATCAAGAAGTTGCAGTCGAATTTGAGCCCAAAATGCCTGCTTAACAAACAGGAAGAAAGGGGAATTTATCGTTTTTTACCATTTTATACGAATCTAAACCTATAGGCCTAAGGTCTGAACAACAATTAGCTTACGATGGGGTACCAATTTTAACATTGCCAATCTCTGGAAACATCTTGTTTTTGTTTGCTTGATATTCACTTTATTTTGACATTTCCTGTGTTTATTGCACACAAAAAACTACATGTAAATATACCTCCAGTGTAATTGTACAATGTACCAAGGAATTGTACTAATTTTTCACATGGATATGAAATTATGATTGGTTATATTGCGGAATGAAATGGTGCTAAAAATGCCCCATTTGAGCCTTTAGAAAGCCCTTAATTCACCAGCTTCAGGGGGCTCTGCCCCCTACTACCCCGTTAAGGCTTCGCCCCTGGACCCCACCCATTTTTGGCTCAGTCGCTACGCTCCCTCGCAGCACAGTCAACCATACATGGTGGCACTCCAACTACAAATTCTTTTTGTTTTGGCACTTCTAATAAACTAGTTGAGAAGGCCTGCTATAGATGGTGGTAAAGAGTTTCAGTCCGTAAGTGCGTTCAGATTATTCAAAATTAATGAATTTCATTATCATGATTTTCATTTTTCTTTTTATATCACCAAGCCCTTAAACTTTAAAGGATGCAAGTCCACTCCAAAAATGATTTGCTTTTAATAGATGCAAAAAAAAGATAAACAGAGCAAAATTGGATACCACTATACATGTATGTAATTAAGAAGTAATAAAAAAAAAAGTATGAAATACTATGGAATTTGGAAGATGACTACCGTACACAGATTGTCAATTTGGTTATCAGTTTGTGACATCATTGCTTTCAATGTATATTTTTATCCCATTAATTTCCATTTTTATCCCCCAAAACTTGATTTCCCCCATGCCTTTGCCCTGGTCATACGATTTGTATCATATTGCTTGCATGACATTCACAAATTCTTTTATGAACTTTGAAGAATTGATATTATTTTCTGAATATTTTTTTTCATAATTATTGATTTTTATATAAATAGTTTATCAAAATTAAATTTTTTCATGATTTGATTGAAAAAAATTACTCTATATTAGTGCTTCAACACAAAAACATATTACTATCAATATAACTTGGATGCTGGTTATAAGGAAATAAGATTTATAGGGGGAAATTGGAAATTTATATTATCAATTTAAAGAAAACAATTAGTGGATACTCGATAGTGAGGAAATGACGTCACAGACTCATGAGTGAGTTGCCACTTTGTCTTGTAATTTGTAAAGTTTTTCATGTCATTAAAAATGCATAACTTTCTTATTAGATATCCGATTTTGCTCAAACTTTTTTTGATTGGTTTGTCTGAGTTTTCTGCTTCTATTAAAAGTTATGTTTGGATTGGACTTGTCCTTTAAGGCTACCGGTATCTATTTACCTCTCCCTTTACCCAAGATTATGGAAGAATGCTGTGTTCTCAGCAGTGCAGTCGGGCTCCCAGACCCAGTTCTTTATTTCTCCTACTCTCAGTTCGGGGTCTTGGCAAGTTATCAAGCTCCGTCGTTGGGTTCTGTTTAGGTCTTCTACTCATATGAGGAGCAGAACTGCTTCCTGACTGTATTAATAATATTAAAGACAAAAAGTGCCTCTTCATTAGATACAGAGCGCATAGACTGTGTGTGAATGCTAATCTTTAAAGTTTGACGTTAATTCTATTGTCCATGAGCTTAATCAATTTGCCAATCAGACACTCCAAGTCTCTCGCTTACTTCTCACAACAAACCCATTCCTCTGCTTCAGTCTGCTTCCTACCCCCCCCCCCCCTGAAAAAATGGTGTCTAGTTTCGAGTGTGTTGTAATTCGTTTTCTGTAGATTTGTATCAATCAGATGTAATTATTTAATCAAATTGAAGTCTGTTTCAGGCGCACACTACATGTAAGCAGTCTGACTAGGATCCAATTTCAATAGTATTTGCAATGGCATTTTATGTGAACAATAAAACTTGTAAATTCTTAATGATCTAGGATCTCAATAGTCACAAGATAAATTAAATCTAAATTTCAAGGGATTTCAAGCTTCCTTGGATACAGAAAAGCTAAATCTGCTCAGAATTGAAGTGATTTCAGACCAGTAGTGCAATTGTCTACAATTTGAAGCCAATTTTACCTTTATTCTGACAAGAAAGCATGCACTAAAGTTCCAGTTGTTAATATTCTTATCATTATTCAGAAACTACATCAGGAAGGAGATGAACGTTAAAATTTCCATCTATCTAATATAAATACCATTTCTTCCAACAACAAAAATTGATCTCAGGAGAATCATATAGTTGTTAGCGCCGGGCATGAAAGTCAGTGTGTAGGCAAAGATGAAAAGCTTACCAAGTGAAAATTATGTGTGTGTGAACTCATATTATCATATATTTTGAAATGTCAGAGACAAGAAATCAGCAGGAGTTTCAAAAATTAATTACAACCGTGCTGATTGGCAAGGCTATTGTTTAAAGGATGATGGGTCACAGACAAAAGGGACATGTGTTTATGATAGTCTCACTTGATTGAAGGTTTTAATTAAAAGGTCAAAACAATTTACAGGAAACTTGAAACAGGATAACACTTGAAATGTCACTTTCATTAACATCTGTTAGTGATATGAAACAAAGTGTGTAGATCTGACATTTGATTTTGATGAGAGAACAATCTTTAATCAAAGGTATTGACAAAATATAAATTACTTTTTTTATATATTTTTTTTTACGTCATCAGACTTTGATTTGTTTTGTTTGTACCCGGTAGTGCCCTTCTTATTTCCCTTTCTCTCTTTCTTTCTTTCTTTCTTTCTTTCTTTCTTTCTATCTCTCTTTTTCTTTTTCTGTCTTTCTCTTATAATGTCTTTCTTTCAGTGTTACAGTGTATCTTACATTAAAAAAATAAAAACTTTCAATCTAAAATTATCAACCTTTTTATGTAAATGTAATAGCTTTGTGTGTGTTTACCTTTCTGTACTCATTTATTCATACTGTATGTTTATCTACCTTTCTTTCAACCTCTATCCATTTATGTCAATTTGTCCTAACAAACATTCTGTTTGTTTCTTTAAGTGGGAAGGGTTAGAGTTTGGAGAATCAATTTTGTGCTGTTACCATATCATATGCATTTTATTCGACAAATGTCACTCAATTGCTTCAACCATACTTTTAAATTTCTTTTCTGTCTTTCTCTTTTCGCTGTAATGTTAAAGAGATTTAAGATGTATTGATGATGCTGTCATTCAAAACTCTTTTTGTGGCTGCGAAACGCAAATATTGATGAATCAAGTGCTCCTTGAAAATACTTGCTAAAGAGTTTAATATCAGGTATTGATCAGTCTTCTCATGACTTCACCTCGACCGGCTATAAAACCTGAGACTCCACCGAAAGCAGAGTCACTCGTTGAATCTTCATCGTATCGTTAGCACTGGTAAGTGTGATTTAGATTGATACCTTTTCTTTTTTTCGACTTGATACCATACACCTACCAATACCATTATTGTTACCACTGAAAGTACTTTATAATCTTCATCATTTTAGTATATTTTATGGTTCATCGATAGTTAGATTTCACTAGTAGTGCAGCTTTTGTTTTGAACCAGTTGGATTGTAAGAATAAACAAAAAAATCTTAACATACTTTAGGTGTCGTGGTCGAGTCCCGCTGCGGCACTAATGTCCTTTGGCAAGACATTGATCTACATTTGCCACACTCAACCCAGGTGATGTAAATGGGTACATGGCAGGAGTTAATTCCGTGAAATGCTTGAGTGCCGTAATAGCAACCTTGCTAAAGCCAGGGTACCGGTAATAATCGGGATCACCAGGAGTGTCACCTGTGACAGACATGACGCTATACACTGTACAAAAACCCACTATTATTCCAAGTTGTGATTTAACGTCTGTTGTTATTAACTTTTGCCATAAGCAGCTTTATATCGGGTGTCTTTGAGCACAGTTTTACATTGCTATGTCTGACCTGATGTGCCTGCCCCTTTGGTCAATATAAATCATCATCCAGTGATTTTCTCCACTGTCGGAAATTTTGTTTGAGGAGGGGGTGGGGGGGGGGGGGCTGCAGAACAAGAAAAACAAGCAGTATGCCCCACCCCCTGTATTATGGTGATGACCATTATTTATTGTTGCTTGCTTGGAATTTATTAATTGAATTTCAGGAATATTGTGCCCTCTCTTTTTACAAAATCCTGTATCTGCACCCATGTTTCTATTCTTCTTAATTTTTAACATTTTTTTTTCTAATGTAGAAAACCAATATGCTGCTCATTGGAGTCATCACCATAGCAACTGTTCTGTTGTTCAGCTGTGACACTGCCCTCTCCAAGACGGAACAGGTCAACAAGGATGCGGCCAATGCACTCTACACTTTAACCGAGCGTTGCACCCTCTGTAAGTTAAACATTTACAGTTGTACCTCTTGATTTTAGTTGTAATTTGATAGGAATTCGAATGTATAAGACTTGTATGAGAGGGGCACATATTAGGCAGAGTTTTTATGATTTGTTAAATCGTACATTTAAGGAGAGATTGCAGCATGGCTATTGATGTACACTTGATAAACTCCTGTTGCACACGTACACGGATGTACCTAATTAATACATGAACTTTTCAATAATGCTTTAATTTTGGAAACAGAACTTGAAGGAATTACTGTAGTATTAAAAGTCAGGTTTTCTCAGCAGCGCTCAAGATTTTGTCATTTTGGACAAAGGGCTTTAGACCGCCTTCTATGATATGATTCAGAGGTGTCCCAAATTGTCTTATCTTATGGGTAAAAGATGTTGTTTAATGGATAGATTTAATTGTTAGGAAGAGCTGACTGAAATTACATATCATTAATGTTTATGTAGTGTAATTAAGAGTAGAAGCAAGTATGTGTAGTAATTTGAAAACATAGAAATTGTACCATTGTTTTGAATATTGACTGAAAAACAAAAAAGTTTTGTGACATGATATCTTCGCTGGTTCTAAAGGAGGGTTTTATCTCGTGGCAAGAAACTTTTGCCAATTACAAAACTTGAGTGTTGCATCAATTATGATAATTATTTTGCAGCATGAAACTTTTACGAATCTGACCCTTTCAGGGATTTTACTGAAAGGGTCTGGTTTTAAAGTACTTGTGCTCAAATAGTTTAATATTTGTTTTTGTTGAATAATCTTGTTGCAGATAACTGCCCGAATAACTGGCCACCCCGATCTGCCGGGGTTACATCATGCTACATATACTTTCACCAGTCGAAAGAATGGAGCGACGCTGAAAAGAGCTGCCGCGACAATGGCGGGCAACTTGTCAAGTTCGACACCCTGGGTGAGATTACCACCGTTAAGAACTTCCTCCAGTCCTACTACGGCATCAGTTCCATGCCTTGGATGTGGACTGGCCTTAACGACCGCAGCAGTGAGGGGCGCTACCGATGGACTGGCTTCGGGGGAGAGTTGAGCAAAGGGAGCTCCATGTGGAGTGGTGGGCAGCCAGATAACCACTCGCCATGGTGGTCATTTTGGGATGACGAAGACTGCGTGGAGTTCAACGGAAGACAGCTTAATGACCAGGATTGCGATGAAGGCCGTCCATACGTCTGCGAGTTCATACCTTAGACTATTCAACCATGTTAGCCCGTCGTAGTGCACCCACCTAAAGGAGGGTGGCAGCCCAAATAATACAAAAATATAACTTGACCCGAATTAGTTATTCATATTATTAATTATTATTAGCCCTCGTATTTCCAAAAAGATATACCGTAATCTGATGTAAACTCTAGTTTAGAGCTAGGAATATTTATTTTGATTCAAATTTAGTCAGTGATGACATTTATTATGATATCTGTTTTAACAAAAAGATAGAAGTGTATGTACACTATTTGACAATGACATTACAGAATATGAATTTAATTGGATTGTGACCATTTGGCAAGTACTGGTTTATGTATGTATTCTGCCTGCTAAGAATAATCTGTTGGTCGTTACGGAACACCCCAATGTATGATCATATCAACAACCTAACATACAAATTGTACATGGATGTAGAGGCAGAATATAAATGCGTTCTGGCAAATCTTGAGCATGGTTTCATCTTTCAAACATACGCAGTAATTTGGAGAAGAAAAAAATCTGTTAATGAAAATGGTCATACATGTAACCCTACACAGTGTATTAAATGATCGAATTCAGAAAAAAATCCAGGATAATGATTCAGAACCCTACTGAACACGTACATGAATGAGCTTCTCAGTTTTCATTTTGATTGCAATCACATAAAAAGACCAACACCGAGTTAACTTTATCGTAGACATGTAATAAATGCACCCTAAGTTGAATTGAAACCATTTTGATTGTGCCAAGATTGCATTTATTCAACAGTTATAAAAGAAGTGTATGAGAGATTCATGTGTATCTGTTGTATTTCTAATATCCACATGTACATTGTATGAGTCTAAAAAAAGGAGAACTTTCAGTTCCCAGATATACTTACATATACAGCAGTGCTGTTATAAATTTTTTAAATCAGGTCTTTTTTTGAGGTTTATGTTCTGATGACTATGATGAGATGGTGTTGATGATGAATATGATGATGATGATAATTCATTGAATCAGTGCATACGGTACATGGCATGCATTATGTATGGTATATGGATTATGAGAGTGATAGTGGTTGTGATGATGGTGATGATTATGATGAGGAATGGATGACGAGAGGAATGATGATGAGAGTTATAATGTTGAAGATGATGGTGGTGATGGCGAGGATGATGATGATGGTGGTGGTGGTGGTAATGATGATATGATGATTATGATGATGATGGTGATGATAATGAAGACGGTGATGGTGATAATGGTGTTTCTCATGTAGACTGGTTTTTCAGGATTGATTCCCTAATGACTAAAGGTTGTTAACCTTTGTTTACGAAACACGTTGCTAGTATTTTCAGGAAAATTATAATTGAGGGTTGGGATTTAATATGGGGTAAGTAGGAGGTAGAGAGACAGAGAGGGGGAGTTGGCATACACGTAGAGATAGGCAGATAGGGAGAGAGAAGGAAGAGATAGAGAGAGATAGGTTGAGAGAGGGAGAGAGAGATAAAGATAAAGAGGGAGAAAGCGGTGCTGAGATGAATATAATTTCATAATACTAGTATTTGATGGAATTGAGATATTTTCACCCGAATGGATAGTTTTCTCTATCATTTAAATACTTTCCTCTCTTTCTGTATCTTCCAGTCATTCTGGACAGCCATGAGAGTATCCAGATCTCGAGCATCGTCGACAAGTCCCCGCCCGAAGCTGATCTTCAGTACGAGGTGAAGCCTTTCACTGGCTATGGATCTGCACTGCACATCAGCCGACCTTGCAGCGAGGTCGGGGAGGAGTTTAAGATCGAGATCACGTACACGGTGGGGAAAGCCCCTGGACTATGTTGGCTGGACCCTAGTCAGACTGCAGGTACAATCTAGTACTCTTAATTTGATGATGATCAGATATTTGCTACTGGCTTTAAAATTTGTCAAATTTTTGTATGAAATTTTGAATTTTCCCAAATTCTGTATTTGTTCATATTATTTATCAAAAAATACTTTCAGCCTCTAGGCTACATGTTTTGTTGATTTAAGTAAATCAATTCAATTCAATTAACAGATGTAGGACTATAGGGTTAGTTTTTGGATCATGCTTAAGTTTAGGATTAGGGTTAGGTACAGCGTTGGGTCCAGGGTTGCAGTTACACATACAGTATTTAGGATATAGTAAGATTTTGACAAGTGTAATAAATACATCATGGAGCAATTTTTCTCAGAGCATGTGTCAAAATATGTTACCTGCCGCATCAAATCTGTAGCGAGTAACTAGACTAAATTTTCAACAATTTATTTACCGGTAGATGTACTATAAGTCCTCAGGTTTATTTCTTTAAAAGAAATTCTCAAACACGCTACTCAAAATATGGGCTGACTCCATGACTAGTCTCTCTCCATATATTACTTTTGCAATGCATGTAGATGTACATGTACATATAAAATAGTATTGTTACCTACCAAATTGCAAAACTGTACAAATTTTAAATATTGGAACATCTCCAGGATAGAGTTAAATTCCTGGTTCTAAGCTTCAGTTTAAAAAAAAAAAATTCTGATGATTTTCTTCCATCTTTAGGCAGTTTTTTGTCTTTCATGAGTTTTATTTGGGGCTTATTGTTTGATCATGTTTTGGTTGTATCTTGTTATATATCCTGTTCATATTAAATTACAGAGCCTTTTTGTAAAACAGTGTAGCCACCCTGGTAAAATAAGACTAACTGAATATATAAATATATAAATCATATGCATTTTTATCTTGTCTGCAGGGAAGTCCAAGCCATATCTGTACACACAAGGACAGGCCGTTTTGAACAGATCTTTCTTCCCCTGTCTTGACACCCCAGCTGTCAAGTCGACATACTCCGCTACTGTTCATGTAAGAATTGAAATACTTCAATACAATAAATTACATTTCAATACAATAAATTATATTACAATACAATGAAAGCGATAACATAAAAAAATCCAATGTAAGCAAATATTTTTTTCTTGAGGTAAAGGGGGGGGGGATACATTTCAACTTACAAGACTTGTATTAATTAAGTGGGCATTTTTCATGTATCATACCCATTTACATTAAGGTCAAGAGTGGCAAAGTAGATTAATGTCTTGCTTCAGGATTTTAGTGCTAGGATGAGATTTGAACCCTAGGCCTTGCAATTGAAAGGCAAGTGAATAAATCACAATACCATTACAACTCTAAGGCTTCGTTCAGATAAAATGAAAAACCATGGTGGTTTATCATGACATAAAGTGTAATACGCCTTGCATTTCTTTATCATATAACACACAGCTCAGAGAATACGCTCGGGAACCCTTGTTGCGCGTATAGATGCCATTAATTTACAAATAATGAGCTGCATTGGGAGTTTTTTGGGCAGCGGTATACCACGTCATATCTGAACGAACCTTTAGTGACAATTATTTTTCTCTTTGACCCTTGACCTAAACTCTATTTGACCTTTAACCTCAGGTTCCATCTGGATTTGCCGCTGTGATGAGTGCAGACCAATGGGGGAAGGATGTCAGTCCGGATATCTTCACCTTCCGTATGAACCAACGAATCCCTAGCTACCTGGTGGCCTTAGCAGTCGGTGATATCGCCTCGGCCCAGATCGGCCCCAGGAGCAACGTGTGGACAGAGCCATGTCTTCTGGTAAGATTTTAAAGACGATTTCTTTCGGGGAGGGGGGGGGGGGGTTGGAGGGTAGGATAATATTTTACTTGTAAAGGTGAAGGTGATTACTGGACAATGGTCATGCAATAGATTGGTTTACTATACATTCAAATTAAGAATGTTTCTCTCTGGGGACCTAGTGATGAGGTATTTTATTAACCTGTAATTAATGAATGAACTGCAATACTTGGAAACCAGTCTGCATATATTATTCATTGCTATGTTGGGCAAGCCTCTTTCAAGCTTGAGGTAGTCAAGAACAACCTTTGTTTAAAAAGTATGCATACAATTTTAAAAATGTTAGTAAATAGGTATAATGTATTGTGATCAAATATATTTATGAATATTCATTCAGAAAAGTTTCATTGTGATGTACAAGGTAAAAATTATGAAGATCTTAGAGTAATAATGAAGTGCAATTTTTTTTTTTTTATCAGACAAGCTGACCAGAAACTTTTGATTATTGCTGGTGTATTGTAATACTAAATTACTGAAAAATCACTTCTTAATGCATGCCATCAACTTTTGGGAATTTGGGGAATTGGTAGATTACATGTACAGTGTTTTGGGCATGCTTGTAGAGCTATAGAGGCACCAAGGTAAACTCAGTTTTATCTTCTCTTACATTCTTTACTACGTGTGAAAGGAAATATTTACTGCTCATCCAACCAAAAGTGTGTCAGTGTACTTTATTGAGATTAGTTAGAAATGAGTACTATTGAATGAATCCACTAGTTATACTTCCTTGTACATCGACTCTGTTTAAAGGGATCCGGTAACTTTGTCTCAGATTCTGAAAAATCCCGGATTTAGCTCATGCTGCAATCATAATTATAAGCCTTTGGGTCAGTCAGGAACCCCAAGCTGATTGCCTGTCTGATTATCAAGATATTTATGATTGGAAATCGAAACCAAATTTTGCGTTTTCCTAACGGTTTTCATAACACTACAGTCTATTGGGGAAAACGAGTATGGTAGAACCAGTCACTCAAAGATTTTTACTTTTTTGAGGCACTTTTTGATCATTTTGAAGCACAATTTTTTTAGGGCTTCAATATTACACCATATCACAGACTCTGATAACACGTAGGACCATGCATCTCAGATTTAACATTGTTAAATGATGCATTTAACATTACAGGACAAGGCACAAGCAGAGTTCAGCGTGGTTGTGGAGGACTACATCTCAACCGCAGAGCGACTCTTTGGACCCTACGTGTGGGGGCGCTATGACATTCTGGTCATGCCTCCATCGTTTCCCTTTGGTGGGATGGAGAATCCGTGTCTGACCTTTGTGACCCCTTGCCTCCTGGTGGGCGATAAATCACTCACAGATGTGGTCATGCATGAAATCGTAAGTCTTTTAACCCATTAGCAACTAGAGATTTTGTAAAAATGGCCTATTACTCACTGGAAGAGGTTGCAATATTGCTCTCATCTTTACATTGTTCTGAACAATATGAAACATGTGCTATTTTACCATGCAGAATCCTAGCATGTTAAATTTGCAATCAATAAGTGATTCGAAAAATTCGCAAAAATAAAACCCCTGTGAAAATAACTACTTATAGACAGTGTATATCACGGTTTGAAACACCAGTGTTTTGTGTTAAGTAAAACCCCTGTAAATAGCTAGAAGTTATTTTTAACTCATTCATGAAAAGAAGTCAATTAACTAAGAAGTGTACAGGACAGGAAAGGGTAAATATAGAGGTCTTGTGATAAGAGTCTTTGTGAGAGATTAAAAATAAGACTTAAAATGATAGGCTCCTGATTTACCCTCTTAACGCTATTTAGCCCGGGGGGGGGGGGGGGGGGCTTGAGAAGCCCCCCCTCGACATTTTTCGCGATAATTTTTTAATGCAAGAAAATCTTGCACTGAAATTTTGTGACTTTTTTCTTTCGAGTCTTGCGCAACTTTTGAAAGAAATTTTTCGAAAATCGGACCTACCATTACAAAGGCACGTGTCCTTTTGACTTCGCATGTCAGCCCGAAAATCGCTCATTTTTGTGATTTGTGTACAAAACATAAGGAAATCTCATTTTTCAAATAAAGAGGTAAAACATTGGTTATTTGGTCTTGTTTAGATTTTAGGTGTTTATTTTGGGGTCAAAATAGTTGAATTATAGTTGGAAATGAAATAAAACAACAAGAACAATAAAATACATAAGTTAAAAAAACAAAGAAATACATAAGAAATTATCAAAACAATAGATAACATAAGGAATAACCCTGGTTTTTCAAATTTTTGTGTTGTATTATTATTCCAAATGGTCTAACAAATATATGTAGTGAGAAAGAATGCTTAAATATGAATAATGTCTGATTTATGGGCAAAAATGTGAATTTAATGACCTTATTTGCATAAATTACCATAAATATGCAAATGAGTGAATTTTTCAAAAAAATTGAAATTACCATAGTATTCTATACACTTCGCTTGACATGTATGCAAATTTTTGCGGCGATCGGGCGTTTCACGGCCGAGATCATGGGGGGGGGGGGGGCCTTAGAAGGGCTATGCAGTTTCAAAATAGCCCGGGCTAAATAGGGTTAATAAAGATTTTCATAAGGCTCCCTCCAAAAAGTATTAAGGAAAGGGCTCAAGGAATCATGTGTATATTGTAGTGACTCCATTCATGGAGTTGCTATGATTAAAGCAAATACCATTTTTATTTAGGACATCATGAGTTTGTGTTTGTCAGCTGATTGCTCCTTGTGATTGTTTCAGCTTCATTTGAAGAGGTGTTGTGGACGAGTGGATAAGTCGCCGGACTGTGGATCACAAGGTCCGTGGTTCAAGTCCCGCCGCAGCACTAATGTCCTTTGGCAAGACATTGATCTACATTTGCCACTCTCCACCCAGGTGTTAAATGGGTACCCGGTAGGATGCGAAAGCTAATGTGGTTAGATTAGCAAGTGTGCGCATGTAAAAATGACGCCTGGCTGGAATGCTCCCCAGGGAGTGGAGAATGTGCATACATTGTGTGCGGGTAAGCCTGAATCCAATGACCGGGGTAATAATATACTTATCTGTAAAGCGCTTTGTGAGGGCCTCCGGTCCTGAAAAGCGCTATATAAGAACGAGCTATTATTATTATTATTTATTATTATCGTAAGGATTACGCACATATAACATTACCGCAGTAGACCCCCATAGAAGGATACTACAGTGCGTTGAAAACGCACAGGCGGTTTTGGGCGGTTCAGTGATTAAAAGGAGGGCCGATTTCGGGCGGTTTAGCTGCTATAGTTTGTAAATAGGCTTGATTGATATGTAATTCATTAATTGTGCGCCAAGAGTGCCTATTTCAGGCAGATTTGTGCGCCATTAAGTACGGAATTATAGTAAACATTATTATTATGATTTTTGTTTTCCCAGCACCCCAATGAAGTAAGCTCACATTCACCAATCGGCTAAATGCTTATTATTTTATCATGTTTCCCAAGAAGTAGGGAGTAAAATTACAAACTTTGTTAAGACATTTTGTTCTCATTTCTCTTTGACAGGCCCACAGCTGGTTTGGTAACCTGGTAACCAACGCAACATGGGGTGATTTCTGGCTGAATGAGGGTTTCACCATGTTTGCCCAGCGTTGCATCAGTCAAGAATTACTAGGTGAAGCCTACACGTGCCTCGAAGCTGCTACAGGGAGGGCACTACTTAAGCAACGGATGACATTTGCAGGAGAGGTGAGTCTTTGAGCGTGTCCACACACAAAACAATTTATCTCGAAACTCTATAACGAAACGTCGTATAAAGAATCATCGTATAAATTTCAGTGTGTCCACACACAAGAAACGTGGTATAAATAATCATTGTATAAATTCCAGGATGTCCACACACAGAAAAAAGTAATCCTGAAACTCTACAGCGAAATGTCGTATAGGTGCGCAGTTTGCTACTGCGGTCATGAAATGGAAGCGGAAATGAAAGGTCAGGTCTCCTTTCGCTCGAGGTCACGTTAAGCCCTGCCCAGTTAGTTACACTAGTTACACTAGTTCCCTCCACACACAACACCTTCCGTGATTAGGCGTGATTAGGCGTGATTCTTTATTGAGTTTCAGTTTGAAACGATGCCCAAACCTGCGTTTCGTTAGACTAGTTTCGTTATACGACGTATTGTTAGTGAGCGTCCACACACACAATTTCATTGTAAAACTATGGCGAAACGGTATCACTATCACGAAACGGTTTAACTAATCACGCCTAATCACGGAAAATGTTGTGTGTGGACAGGGGGGAAGTCAGCTCTCATGGGGAATTCGACACCGTTCGGGTGTTTACCCAATAACAGGTGTTGTCAATCGCCAGGGTTAGCCTTCAGTTTTATGACCATAAGACCTTATGTAATGCTTCGCTTTTCCCTCACCCGAAGCTCTTCGAGCGATAAGGGGGTAATTCTTGACTGGCCAACGGGTTTGCTGTGTGCAGATTTGTACTCCCATTAATGGTATTTCCACCAAGTCTGATGTCAGCGAATTATGGCCTGCTGCACATGGAACCTGCCGATCCAGTCCCTGTAAGGCTTGTTCAGATAGGATCCAGTAGACTGCCCCCAAAGACCACCATTTCCTTTTAAAACATGTGAATGAATGGCAACTGCCCAACGAAGGTCCAGCGAGCTATTTGTTATAAGATACAGAAATGTAAAGCATATTACGCTTTGCGTTCTCATTTTTTAAGAAAGCAGCAGATTTTCCACCTCGTATCTGAATGAGGCTTTAGATTTTGATTTTTAATAAATGATATGGTCTTTCATTCAACCCTGTGCCATCAGGAACCATGTAGTCCCTGCATTAACGAATCAGAGATTTCAGTAGTCATCAGATATACATGTATATACATTAATTTTCTTTGCAGTATCACAGAGTATTCATTGATTTGTTTCTTTATTGAATACAGTGATATTGCTTTGGACCAATCATAGTAAGATATCTGCTTCCACCCCAGCAGTAATTTTCAGGGAAGCCTTTTTGATAATTTTTAAATAATAATAATAATAATAATAATAATAATAATCTTTTAAAGTCCACTCCAAATTTTATTAAGTTAAACCGAAAATGGAAATTCTTTTTGCCCAATTGATCGTGAGCCCGGCAGCCACTGAGCAGCGCCAGATTGACGTTGCTCTATCTCTTATTGTTGAACGCCAAACAAGGTACATGTAGCAGCAACTCCCGTCTTTTAACATCCTTTGGTATGACGCGGCCGGGGTTCGAACCCACAACCTCCCGGTTGTGAGGCGGACGCTCTACTGACTGAGCCAACACACCGGTATAAGCCTTTGAATTTGTACCCTGCTAGGGCATCATTCACTACCCATCTATAATTGGAAAAGGAAGGATATAACAATGATGATTATAATACAGTGAAACCTGTCTATAAAGACCACCCAAGGGAGACAAGAAAAGTGGTCTTTATAGGCAGGTGGTCCTTATATACAGGTTCCTTTGTACATGTTTCAATGAGAAACCATTTTCAAAGGAAACAAAAAGTGTGGTCTTTAAAGACAGGTGGTCTTTAACGACAGGTGGCCTTTCTATAGAGGTGGTCACTAAAGCAGGTTTGACTGTAGTAATAATAATAGTAAATAAATAATAATAGTAGGTAGTACTAGTAGTGCTCATATTTCTCAGACTTGATACCTCTGGCGCTCCACAATTATTACCTCCCCTTTAGCATTGCTGCCAATATGGCATTCTAGCATTTCAAGGAATTGATTCCTGCTAGGTGCCCATTTACCTCACCTGGGTCGAGTGTGGCAAATGAAGATTAATGCCTTGCTCAAGGAAATTGGTCCTGCAGCAGGACTTGAACCGTGACATCAGCCTAAGTAAACTTGAAAGCTCTTTATTGAAGCCTAATCGAAGAACCTGGGTGGTAGAGAGCTGCCGAATACCAAGCTGAACATAGCTGCACAATATTACAAACAAAAATCTTCAAGCAGCCGCCACAAGGTGGTGCTAAAGCTTAACATAACATAACATAACATAATACATAATAGTACATTTATAAAGCGCAGAAACTATCCAACATTAGGTATATATTCTACTGCGCTACAAGAGCTCCTGATATGCTTAGATTTACGGTACAGTTAATTAAAAAGAAGTGTTTTCAGTGTTGACTTAAAGACGTTTACAGATGGTGATTTCCTGACTTCAAATGGCAAGTTATTCCAGAGTTTTGGGGCTGCACAAGCAAATGCTCGATCACCTAGCGTTATTTTTGTTTTGATAGATGGAATCTGTAGCAACAAAGTATCTCGGGAACTGCGCAAGTTGCGATTGTGTTGATTAGGTTTGAAATTCAACAGTTCTTTGATATAAGTGGGAGCTTGACCAAGAAGTGCTTTATATACAATCAACAAGATTTTGAATGTTATTCTCTGGCGTACTGGTAACCAATGTAGATTTCTTAAAATTGGGGTGATCTGTGTGAATTTAGAACAACCACAGATCAGCCTTGCACAGGTGTTTTGAACCCGTTGCAATCTCACTATTTGACAGTCAGGGATCCCATACAGTAGACCATTACAATAGTCCAACTTACTGGTGATACAAATCATTAGAACTCTCCATCTTTTCATCTCTAGGATCATCCTCTGAACAGACTACGTGTGGTGATCGACAAGGGCATCGACCCTGAAGACACCTATAATGAGGTCCCCTACGAGAAGGGTTTCGCTTTTGTCAGCTACCTGGCTAGCCTGGTCGGGGGGAAATCAGAGTTCACCAAATTCCTGAAATCGTATTGCCAACAGTTCAAGTTCAAGGTAGTGTTGAATAAACGTTCAATTTTTGATCTGTTTGATGTTTTAGATATTCAGAGGTTTACCATTTACAATTGTATATAGCACTGTATGATATCAAATACATGGTGCAGGATATCTACAGAGTTTAAACGAAATCACAGGAACTTTATCATTGTTGCATGGCTTTTATTGAACTCCCATTCACCAATTAAAACTGAGGTATATAGACAAATGCACAATATTTGTAACATTCTGATTTTGACATTTCTTAAATAAATGCCTCCTTTTTCTTTCCATGATAGAAAGGGCTATAGAATTTTGTTATTATTTAAAGGTGTAACTGCAGCATTAGGAAAAAAAAGAAAAAGAAAAATAAAATCGAAATTTGCAGAAGGAACCCTAATGGAGGATCTGACCTCTTGACCTTAGATGACCCTTTCTCTTGCTACATACTTTTGCTGTCTTATGTCTGTTTGTTTCATCACATTGCTTCTTTCCCAAATTAATCTGTATTTCTTTGTTCTTTTGAATTGCATAAAGAGCGTAGTTGCAGAGGACCTGTTTGATGCTTTCCTTGACTTCTATCCAGAGCTTCAGGAACAGAAGATCACACAAAAGTAAGTACAGTGAAACCTGTCTATAAAGACCACCCAAGGGAGACAAGAAAAGTGGTCTTTATAGGCCGGTTGTTCTTATATACAGGCTCCTTTAGTATATGTTTCAATGAGAAACCATTTTCAAAGGAAACAAATAAATTGGTCTTTGTAGACAGGTTGTCTTTCTATACAGATGGTCACTAGAGCAGGTTTGACTGTTATAATGGTGACAGCACAGTTCTACCTTCTTCTATCGAACACTGCTATGGCAAACTCAAAAGGACAGGTCCCATCTGTTTGTAAGAAATAGTTTTTGAGTACTTATAGGTTACATTACAACGAGGTAATTTTCCTGGTCCTAGTAAGATTGTCATTTTGACTCTTTGCTGTATGGGCTTGTGCTGTGCTGCTCCCAGAGGACCTCACCTTCACCCAGGCTGACACTTTGGTCCACAGACCATTACAAAATCCTGTACATGCTGCTCATTTAATATTCCTGGGGAGAGAGAGATAACTGTTATGCCTCTGCTACAAAGTAGCCGGAGGCATTATGTTTTCGGGTTGTCCGTCCGTCCGCCGCGTTCTCGTGATCGCGTTCTCTCAAAAACCAATTGATGGATTCCAGCCAAACTCGGGTCATGTATGTATCTTGCGGAGCCAATGAAATGAATAGATTTTGGGGTCGCAAGATCCAAAGTCAAAGGTCACAGGACTCATTATGTATGCAAAAATAGCTCGTGATCGCGTTATCTCAAGAATCCATTGATGGATTCCCCGCAAAACTTGGGTCATGTATGTACCTTGCAGAGCCAATAAACTGATTAAATTTGGGGGTAACGAGGTCAAATGTCAAAGGTCACAGGGCTCATTATGTATGCAAAAATGTTTTGTTTGTAAAATTGCTCAATGACGGAGGCATCATTTTCGACTGCGTGCGGTCGAAGGTTCATCTAGTTTAAATCTCTTTTTTCTGTGGACATTATACCACTACTAATTAATTTAAACTTGCACGCTCTCGCATTCATGTTCTACATGTGTCTCACAAAAAATGGGAGGGGGGGGGGGGTGGGGGTAGGGCTTGAAAAAAAAACCTTTTAGAAATGCTACTGATCTTGCCAACCATAAACTTTTAGACTCATTCTTCAAAAACCTAAATTACTCTCTTTCCTATTCTCATTTCTACAGGAAGGGCTTTGAGTTTGACCACTGGCTCAACGGCACGTCGTGGCCTCCCTTCGTCCCTGACCTGTCAGCCGGCAGGACGCTGATGGATCCTGCAGAGAAGCTTGCTAGCTATTGGCTCACATACCATAAAGAGGTATGACTAAAGGCAATATGAGTTGCAGCTTGTTTAGAATGCCACTGCTAGACTTGCATCCAAGTCCCCAAAATTGTTCCATATTTAATATATATTTGATGCAGTGGTTACAGTGGTTACCAAAGAGGCATAGAATTGTTTTTTAAGCGGGACTGTACTACTTGTAGCTACTTGCGCCCTCTATATAGCAGACAATGCCTAAGCGGTACCAGTAGGTCCCCCATGATTCACTTTTTCTTATGTTATTTGAGAGTTGATTTGATGAGGTAACCACCTGTCAGTGACCACACAGGAGGTCTAAGCCCTCCTGGCTAAACTAGTGCAGACAGGCTGTAAGATACTATTGTTGTTTGCAAAGCATTGAATGGTGAAGCCCCAAATTATTTGTCTAAATTAAATCACATTCGTATTTACATAACTTACAAAGTACACAGAACAAGCTGCTTCTAAAGGCACCTACACAAAATAAAAGTAACTCTAGGAGATGGCACTTTCAGTTGCGCTGCTACAAAGCTTAGGAATAACCTACCACTAGATTTAACGAAAGCTCCATCTATTACTGTCTTCAAAGTTTCGTTGAAAGATGCATTTGTTTTCAGAAGCTTTTGAATAGTTAATGGTTGTGTGCCCTTAAAGTAACACTTATGAAGGGGTGACCAAAGTTCGCGGATATTTTTCTTTTCTTGCACATTACAAAAAATCCAGATCAACATATATCATGTTTCATACGTCATAAGATTCGTAATTTATCATATAATCAGATTATATAACATTCCAAGGCTTTATTTACTTCAAATCAATGATAAGACGAGAATATCGGAAGCCTTACCACTACCGACGTCCGTCAAAAAGTGTGACCTAAGTTCACGCATGATATTTACTGCCCTCTTGTGATGGGCTTTATATATGTAAACATTCCAAAAAGGGACGTAGTTTCAATCAGAAGCCGAACTTTATATTGAAACTTTGAAAAAGATAATAATTTCTCTCTATCATTGAAATAGTGCCCGATAAAAATACGCTTGTTAATTTTTGCAAATAAAAGACAATATTTGTCAATGTTTATGTGTTAATGACAATGTAGTCCCTATCTGCATGTCATTTGTTTGTTTGAAAAAATTATCATGTGTCTCCTTTTTATATGTCAGCCATACACGAGTTCTCGCTCTTTTCTCTTTTTGTCTCTCCACTTTCCCCTTTTAAATTTGTATTCTTACGAAACCCATAGATTCATTGAAATTCACAAGCACAGATACGGTGGAAGCAGGCGCGCAGGTTCCGTTTTTTGCGTAAGAAATTGGAATTTTATCATTATTTTTCGGAGTCGATCCCTCTAATAAACTGATTTTCATGTAAAAAAAACACAATTTGTTATGATAAAAAGCATGAAAAAGCTAGCTTATTCACATTTTTATGCCGCATTTTGACCTTTGGAGTTGTCGACGGTGCTCAAAGATTTCGTTGTCTCAGTCCCACACAGGCATCGCGTATCGTTCTCCTCTTATAAAGCGCTTTTAGTGTTAGTACGCGAACTTTGGTCACGCGCGAACTTTGGTCACACCACCATACATGTTCTGTTTCCATCACAGAACAGTAGAGTTTATTTATGTAGAAGCTGTGCTATGTAAATTAATCTAAATTAATTCATTTAGAAGTAGTTTCTAAAATTGTGAAATATGTTTCCTTTAATTCTGGATCAAAATATAATGCAGAAACATCACTAAAGGGAGATACTGTAATGCCATGGGTGAATGAAGATTTTCATGGAGATTTGATGTCTGATGTTAAAACACAAATGTGGTCTTTATAGACAGGTGGTGGTTACTGAGTCAGGTTTGGCTGTATCATTTTCTTTTGTAATTTTTGTTCTGTCTTGTCCTGCAGAAAGATAACAAGGATCTGTCGTTGGATATCTCTGAGTGGAAGACCTATCAAGTTCTTCATTTCATAGATCAGCTTGTGGAATCAGAAGACAGCCTACCTCACGAAACACTCAAACACTTTGCCACCACCTACTCCCAAATAAGGGATACACACAATGCTGAGGTAGGTAGTCGTTACTTGTGAAGTATTAGTATATTCACATAATATATCGAGCGTTCAGTGACACAAAGACGTAACTCCATAATCCATATATTGCCATAATGAGTATTTGATATCAAAATGTCCAGAAAAATGTGGGCCTTCCAGGAAACAAAAAGACTTTAGTCCACCCAACACCCCATTAAAGTCAGTGGCTAGTGAAACATAGACTTAACTCCTTAAGGCCCAAGTAAACCTCTATCTTTAAACCACTTTTGCTAAAAATGGCCAAAATGGAGTTACCTCTTTGTGTCAATGACCCCTCGATATGTACTGTATATAACAGTGCTTGTAAACTTGGGGTTATAATAATAATAATAATAATATGTCTTGTTTACCCGGGGTAACCTCATCAGTATTAATACTGTTCTCCCTGAGGGCCCAGCAATCATATTATTACCCCGGCTTTAGCCGGGCTACCATGAAAAGGCGCTCAAGCATTCAATTAATTTTTTCTTACCGGGGTACCCATTCACCTCACCAGGGTGGAGTGTGGCAAATGTAGATTAATGTTCTCATCAATGAACATTAATGATTTGGATAGTGACGGAGTAAGTTTAACGTTCATGATCCCTGGAATTTCTATAGCTATTTGATTCATTTCTTCTGTTTTAATATTTTGTTTTGTTTTGTTTTACTCAGATTCGATTAAGATGGTCACAACTCACGATTGGTAGCGACTATGCAGATGACTTGTCAAATGTCAAGGCTTTCCTCATTGCCCAAGGTACAAATTTTATTTTATTTTCCCAAATAAGGATTAAAGGAAGGAAGGAATGAACATTTCTGTATTGCCTATGCAATTTGAATATTTCTAAAAGAGTGATGTGCATTGTTCCATGAAAATTATGATTCAACCAGTAACTTTGAAGTTATTAGCAATCAATATGTAGCTATACCTTGCTGTAAATCAATTTACTGGAAGTACATACAACTGCTTCGATCTGTTCCCCCAGTTCACATTGGCTGGTGAAATGTTGCTAAGCATCAAGTACTTCCAGAAAATGATTCATAGCATCCTAACCTAAGTAATAGATAAGTGATACATAAACATATACATGTAGATACAAATAGATTATACTTATAGTAAGTGAACAGAATGTGGAACCTAGAGTTTTTTGGGGTGGCACAGTGTCAGTTAAAGTTCCTTTATGTACATTTTTGTTTTTGTTTTCGGATACACCTATAGGGTAGAAAATATCTCCGTTTAAGTAACCTTACTCTGGAGTATTACATTTTCTATAAGTTACATGTTCAGCTTTTATTTATGTCGTTTATTCATCACTGATAAATTTCATATATCATGGTACACCCTTTTCATTATGAATATTTCAGATACAAAACTGAAATGTTTCCAAACTTGAAATTGGCAGGTATGCTTCTATTTATGTTGATGAATGTCAAAAATTGAAAATACGAGCTTGAGTGTATTTCATATGTTGCACTCTGCTAAACTGAACCTTACCATTCTTCCTCAAAAACAGGCAAGCAAAAATACACTCTTCCCATTTATGCTGCATTGACGAAAGGATCCAAGAGAATGAAAGACTTTGCTGTGGAGACATTTGCTGCAACTAAAGACCAGCTTCACGTAAACGTAAGGAAGCACGTGGAGAAAATGGTCAGTGTATTGTAAACTAAAATGTTCTGTACATTTCAAGAGTTCAGTGACACAAAGACGTAACTCCATATTTTTCCAAAATGAGTATTTGATATCAAAATGTTCAGAAAAATGTGGGCTTTCCAGGAAACACACAGACTTAACTCCACCCAACACTACATTGAAGTCAATGGCTAGTGAAACATAGATTTGACTCCTTAAGGCCAAAGTGCTCAGTGACATATAAACCACTTTTTCTCAAAATGGCCAAAATGGAGTTACGTCTTTGTGTTACTGACTCCTCGATTTATAGGTAGACCTTGTGTTTTGATGGTGTCGAGAATGAAATTCTCACAAGTAATGTTCCAATGATGGCCATTACTCTTTTGAGTCAGCTTGCAAGTAGACCCAGTTTAGTCCCAGTTGAGGCTTTTTTTTATAATATGATGATATTTAGTGTCATACGCATTCTGCATCCAATAGTACACAGATAATGAGTTTGCATTGAAACTGTGTTGCACGCAGGTACATTTGTTATCCCGACTTGTCACTCATTTACATGTAAACACAAATTTGCCATTGTTCTTGGGAGAAAGGATCCATTCTCGTTAGATTTAACGACGACATTAAAACCCTGGTAGTAATGTGTTACGTTTGAGATTTGGCTCGCATCTGAACAGTATTAAGCCAGCAACTCGCGAGAGAGCGGTGCCCTGTACCTTTTGGCAACTGCGCTCACCATGGTGTGAATATATCATGTGATTGAGGCCCTTACTATCGAGAGTAAGGATTATTATCTGATCACACTGTAAATACCTATCTGTATACTCCTAATGTGGAACGAAAAAGGTAACTAGCAAATGATGTAATGGAAACTGTCACAGCTGAGGAGAGGCAAGTTAGGGCATGTATTCTGTTATGCCTAAGTCACATTTGCTGCCGCGGCCATGGGGTCGAGAATATCTACGGCCAAAAGCAATTATAGGACCGCCACGGCCTTCCAACGGTCACATACATGTAGGGTAATGGTCACATATAATAGGGTAGGTGCACGGCGTATTTTGAATTTGTGGAGACAGAAAACCTGCGGCTACCGTACAACCTTTGAAGTGATGATGCACGGTCGCCTTGGGGCGTCCATGCGGCGAACCTAGAAACAAAAAAAAGTTATAATTCCGCGGCGACCCCTCGGCTTGTAAAAATGTAGGGATACGCCCTAGGGTGCCCCTGAGGGCACCGCAGATCCTTTGTGGTCGTCGCAAGTATCTCTTGATTTTGAGGGGCCTACAGCAACTGTATCCTAGCCGTAGAGCAAATGTGACTTAGGCATTAGAAATACATCATTTCTCTACTCAGAGCCAGAAGGGCATTAACTCTGTGTTACAGTATATGAAGTAATACCCTTCTTGCTCCAAACAGATACTACATCATCAGCTTGGTCTATAGAGGGGGTAAACACATCCATGTGGTTTGAAATTGAATAGTTATATGATTGACTAAAAAGGTTGTAGCCATCAGAATTTGGTTCCTAGTTTCTACTGTTTGTGGAAGAGTACAATTCAAGACAACTTTCATGTAAACTTTCACATGAGTGAGAAATATGCAACTTTTCATGCGATATTTCCTATTTTCACAAGCTGTATTCAGACTGTTCTTCATGAATGTGAATTGGGTAACTTTTGAAGTTCAGATCATGTTACATTGTGCTAAAATCCTTCCATCTTGCAGTTAATGTTGTACAAGAATTATTGCCGTTACTTGCAAATGGGTTACTTAATTTGTTTGAAATCATTGTCTGGCATCGTGAATGAAGTAAGTTTTTTATGGGACATGATATATTATCCCATCTTGTAGAATTAGGTGTTTTTCTCACAGGGCAAAAGAGAAAAATATCTTCCATTTAAGTTGTGGCGATGAATTGTAAGTAACTTGTATGTTTTGGGTATCTGATGTTCTTAAAGAACCCCTGTTTTTGTTTATCCATTTGAAGAAATAACCTCGACTCTACTTATTTTTTGTATAGTGTGTTTGTGTATTATGTTATGAAATAACGTGATGATTAGTTAGAACAATAATCCTTATCTTTTCAGAGTAGAAAGATTGTTCATAAATATTATGTAGATTAATGTAGATGTAGTTTGAAATAGATTTGCTCTAGACACGGAAAGCACTTTGAGATGCAGTTTAATCTATTATTTTTGCATATTTAAGTTATTAGCTACAAACAACTTTTTTTATATATACGGTATGCCATTAACAAATTGAAAAAGCATAATGGAAAGTATGTCAAAACATGACATGTACATGCTGTAAGAACAATTTTCATACTTACCACAACCGAATGTCATTTATCTATTAAGTGCAGGCTATTGCAATGGTCACAATTGTTCTTCTTCTATCTGAAAAGGGAGAAATCCAAACTATTTTGGCCAGAAAAGATACCACATTGCGGGAATAGAATGATTGTCTTCCTCCGGGATGTTCCTCAGGGTTGTTTTCGTGCACCTTATTTGTGCAGGTCCAGCTGACTATGTATTCACCAAGCACAATGACAGGAGTTCCTAGTATTGCGTGTAGTAAATACATGATCAGCTGCGCATGAACATTGCTGTGGAATGTCCTTAAAGAGGAATAAATCTTTGTTTCGGTCAAAGAATCGTCAACAGAGAAGTAGCCTAATTTGATGCAAGCCCATGCCTCATGGGCCACTGAAAATATTACATTCAGTTTGACTAATAAAACATGATGAGGAGCTTTTGATGTTTCGATGACTATTAAGCCTGCAAACTGTAGCTGCGGTCTGTGGAAAATGTATGTCAAAGATAAAGTTGAGTTCTGATCATGCAATTGCATTGTGAAAGTGATAGGAAAAGGTTGATTACATGAGAACTGATGTGTACTGTCAGGCTTTGGAATCATCAAAAAAATAATGAATTGGCCCATTCTTGCTCAAAGTACACAGATATGTCTATATGGGACTACACAAACATGTGACATAAAAGTGTGGTCCACGACCATCAGCAGTTACTTGTCATATTGTGAATATTAACGCATTTTGAGAGCCATTTTTGTTTCCAGGGGACATTTTTTCAATGATACTCTTCGACATAAAATAACCTTTCCCAGAACTTGTCATTTTCTTCAACACCCAAATCACTTGATATCGAACAGTTTATCCATACTTATTTTATTTGAGCAATGAAATCAGATATATACTGAGACAATTTATGACTTGTTTTGTTTATTTTGATTTGCAATGACATCTTAGAATAATGGATCCTGACTAAAAAACTTTTCATGTTTTACATAAATACATGTATGTGAAAAGGCAAGTTGGAAGCATTACTTTGTATAAAAGTGTTGTGACATATTGTTTGCTCCCAGAGTGTACATTTCCATTAAAAATCATGAATTGAAATGAAGAAATGTTAGAGCTGTTTGGTTTGTTTGATGTTGATGTAAATACTTTGGCGATCTCAATCTTGTCCTACCCATTAAAAGCCATTACCGGTAACTAATTGCATTAATCCAGACCACATTGAATGAAAGATAAAGTTAAGTTCTGGTGAAATGCGAGAAGAACTTGAAAGAAACTGTCTGTAAGCGCTTTGGAAAGGTAGATGATTACATGTATGTACAGTGTGTAGATAGGGATTATTTTTCTGCTTAGATTACTATCAAGGCTGGATTTCCCTGTATTATTATGTACTGTATATAAAGATGCAGACCTATAACTAATCCAAATCAAACTGACTGTGTACAAAGAAATGTTGATGTATTTGATTACCGGTAGGTCAAGTTGTAATTTAGCTCATTCAACACGGCAAGGCCTATATGAATTATTATTTTTATGACAAGTCTCAGAAGAACAATTCAGCCTTTTTTTTATTGTTTTATCGTCTTAGTAATAAAGGCAGTATGAATTTGAAAGAAAGTTAGAGTTAAAAGAAATAGGGGAATTAGACACCTGTGGTCTCAGATGAACAGGCAACGTTTAAAGAAACTGCAAACAAATAATTTCATGCGTGATGATTTTTTTCTTCCCTCACCGTCTTTTTTCAACCTCTTATAGCAAATAATATATAAGGAAATAAAAAGAAAAAGAATATCTGAGTCATTACAAGCATATTATCTTTTCATCCTAACTGGATTTCGTTTTACCCCATGATCATGATTGGGGGATTGAAATTTCTAAAATAACCATCAATTTCTAAAAGTTACCGCGATAGAAGGGAATATCCTGCAATTTCTTGAAATTACCTGTCAGTCATCCCTGCATATATACATAATTTCTTTTTACTCTGCTCATGAAATTTGCTCCCTCAAATCTCTTCTTGAGTACTTGCATTAACATGATCATGTGTAAATTGTGAAAGAAACTGTCTAGGCACGATTTAAAGTGTTCAAAGTTTTAGAAAATAGGATCTATGGGGTATTACATGGATTTTGAAATCCTCAAATTGAAAACAAATTTACTCGATCCGTTGAATATTGCTAATAAATTAACTTAAAAATATTCAATGGTATCTGTGATATCATATGGGACAACACATGCAGCACCTGGATCCACAGATCATGTTTTTCTCTCAAAGTATTTGAAAAAAGAAATAGAAAGAAAGAGAAATGGAGAGAAAGGAACAGAGAGGAGAGGGAAATGGAGAGGAGAGGGAAAGATATTTATAACAGAGAGAGAAAGAGAGAAACACAACACACAGACAGAGAGAGACAGAGAGAGGCAGATCGAGAGAGATAGGGAGAAAGAGGAATAAAAAGAGAGAGAATGATAGGAAGCCAAAGAGGGGAGGGGGGGGGGGGGGGTCGGAGAGAGAGAGAGAGAGAGAAAAAAAAAATCGGACCCAAAGGAGAGAAATATCTTCACAGATAGTATATGTTATTTGATTGTTAGGGGGGGAGGGGTGGTTATACATGTAATAGCCTGTATCAATGATTCGTTCTCTGATTCCCTCACGTCATCCCGACACAATCTCCTGAAATGCAGCCTCACGCACAGAATACAAGATTTAGTTGACCTCTGACACGTACCTCGTAGAGTCCACGACTGCTGATGCGTGTAAAAAACAACCTCTAAGTGCTTCAATCTTATATAAGGAATCAAACCGTTCATTTCGTCTCAATGTTCGGTCGTCATGAAGTCGGCTGTTAGGCTGAAAAGTCCATCGGCGACAATATGTCATATATTCTGTACACTGTTGGCGCGGTTTTTGTAATCACACATTATGAATATTTTCAGCGCGAAAGAAAGAGGTACTGGCAGAGCAGTAGCCAGAGTTTGATGTGTGGGGTGGGGGGCACATACATGTAATTGATCGACGTCATGGGGAGGGGCCTAAAAAAGTTCAACCGATCTTGGAAATCCCCCCCCCCCCCCCCCCCCGTGGCTACGTGCCTGGGTACTGGAGACTATAACCAGTCGGGGATTCGAATAAATCTGGATGAACTGCTGAAAATGCTCTCGGGAGTTTGTAGCCAGTTTATCAGAATTCATAGTGAGGAGGGAGAGGCGGGGGAGACGCAGGGAAGCGAGAGAGCTAATTAACTTGATCGACTCGTGCTTGTTATTTTTGCATATGAAATGTTGGTAATCATAACAAACAGACTATCCATAATAAAAGATCATTTCGTCATCCTTCAGCTACGCGCTGACAGACAACCTGTTTGCCAAAAGCGAGCTTATATTAATTTTGGGCAATGCGCCATTAGATTCTGCCAGGTCTATGAAATATCTAGGTATGTCGCAGCTCTAAAGTATTGGAAGAGGGGGGGGGGGGGGGGTAGGACAATGTGAATGGCATGCACGTTGGTGTTTGATGTTCATGATGAAAACGTTATTAAGACGAGTGACTAAGTGTTTTTCTTTCATCACATGTATTTCATTCCGAATCGTTTTTTCCTTTTGTACTCTATCCTTCTCATTCCTTCCTCCCCCTCTCTCTCTCTCTCTCTCTCTCTTCTGTGTCTCTCTGTCTCACACATCACACACACACACACACACACACACACACACTACTCTCACTCTCTCATAAATTCCCTTTTCACCCTTCCCCCTCTAGCTCTTACCCCCTCTCTCTCTCTCCCTCTCTCTGCCTCTCTCTCTCTCTCTCTCTCTGCCCCCCTCTCCCTATGCCCTATATCTCATACTTTCTCCTCCTCTCTCCCCGTCTTCCCTTGTCTCCTGTCTCATCTCTATCTCTCTCATTATTCCCAAGTATTTGATATAGTCATCTCACAGGCATTGTCTTTATCCATCTTGACACACTGTGCTCAAGTCTTGATAATATTAATAGCGCTTGAGATGCCCAAACGGCCTCATTACTACCACATCCAAGTCACTCTTACAGCACATTGCGTGACCTTCCAATTTATCTCATTTTGCCAGAACCGTGGGCACGCTAACTCTTGTGGATCCAAAGGAAATGCGGCGGTTGGGGGATAAGAAGTAGAGGAAGAAGGAGAAGGAGAAGGAGAAGGAGAAGGAGAAGGAGGAGAAGGAGAAGGAGGAGAAGGAGGAGAAGAAGAAGAAGAAGAAGAAGAAAAAGAAGAAGAAGAAGAAGAAGAAGAAGAGGAGGAGGAGGAGGAGGAGGAGAAGAAGAAGAAGAAGAAGAAGAAGAAGAAGAAGAAGAAGAAGAAGAAGAGGAAGAAGACTTTTTGACTTTTGAAAGTAAAAGAAGACAAAGAAGGAGAAGAATAAATAAAAGAAGGAGAAGAATAATGATAAACAGTAAGAAAAAATAAAAGGAAGAGGTGGAGGAGAAGAAGAAATAGAACAAGGAAAGCCAAGAGGCTGATGTCCCTTCATGAAACCAACATTAATGTTTCCATGTTTTGCCAGCAAGCAAGCGATGCATTTAGAAGTATTGAGAATAAAATAATTTTGAGATTGCTGCTCCACGCATGAGTAGTGACGTTATTTGACATCTCGCTGATAATTCTCTCCTGTTTGATACTGGTTTCAAACCTTGTCACTTCACACTAGGCCTTGATAAAGAAGAACATCACGAAGAAGAAGTCGAAATAAAAAGAAGAGGAAGAAAAGGGAAGAAGAACAACGATATTAGTGTTTGCCACCTCGTTTACCAACCAATGGCGCCTTTTCAAACTTTGTCACTTTACGGTTTTACAATTTTAATTATCTCAAGAATAATAACATATTTGATATTGGCATCAGAAAAAGTGAATGGAATGAGAAATTTGACAATGCATTACTTTACCAGTACACATCATGGTGACAATATTTCCATGTATGATATTCTCATTCACCCAGTGTAATCTCAACAGCATGCATCTATACGGCTCTCCCGTAGGCTTAGCCATTCATTTACCCCACGATTGCCAGGGTGCCATTTGAATGTACCTGGGATGAAAAGGACATGTCTGTAGAAAAAACCCAAACTTGTACCTTATTGCTGCCAAATTCACAAGGAGAAATGAGCATACTTTAAAATAACCCTGTGATGTAAAGAGGTGACGTGGTCTGGTTGGTAAGTCATCGGACTGTCAAACCCAATGGTTAGCGGTTCGAGTCCCATCGCGGCACCTATGTTCTTTGGCAAGACAATTATCTACATTTGCCACGTTCGACCCAGGTAAGGTAAACGGGTACCTGGAAGGAATTTGAACTGCTACAGCGCCATAATTTCATCATGCTTAAGGCAGAGTAATAATTGTTGAACGCCAGGAAAGTTTGACAGACATAAGGGCTATACAAGAACCCGTTATTATTATCATTATAATTAAATAACGTAAAATATTACCTTTAATAGGAAGAGCGTACGCGGGAGGTACATAAACTCCATACGGACCGAAAATAGCCTACTTTTATCTCTCTAGTATACGATCGACAGAAATAACAGAACAGGAAAGCCAGAATAGTTATCTATAGTAGATATCAACCTATTCGAAATTTCGTTCTACGAGATCTGGTATGAAACGATGTACATTGTAAATGTAGAAAATGATAAAATAATAATATACTGCGTTTATAAGCTGAATTCGGGTTGATTACAAAAAAATTACTTATCTATTGTCCTATATTAGCCCCCCCCCTCCCAAATGCGATCTATCTTTCTTTTTGTTTTTAAGGGAAAATGCAATTTCTTGACAGGAAAGACATCCGATGGAAAGTTCTCTTACAAAAGGATTGATGATGATACATCCGCCTGAATGCACACTTTTTCTTTTCTCTTGTTTCAAAACGGAACTGAAATCCAGGAACGGATTTAAAAGATGGCGATCACTAAATGGATGAAATTGCCGGCGGATATGGATCAGGTATTATTGCGATGGAAAAAGATCATCCGTCAACCGAGATAGGCAAGGACAAAGCGATTTCAGAAAAAATAGACATGAATGAAGCCTGTGTCCAGCCCTGGAGGGGGGGGGGGGGAGGGGAGCGCACCTGTCTTATTAATTGGATGAAAAGCGTTGAAGAGGGGTTTAGGAGGGGTCGTATCATGTCCTTTTCACGTTGATATACCCTCTACTCTTTCTCTCTCTCTTTCCCTCTCTCTTTCTCTCTATTTTTCCACTTTCTCTCTACTCTCCCCTCCCCCATCCCATCTCTCTCACCCCTCTTTCTCTCTCTCTTTCTCTTTCTCTCTCTCTCTCTCTCTCTCCATCTCTCTCTCCCTCCACCCTCTGAGATTTCACTGACCCCCTCATCCAACATCAGTCTAAGCAAATCCCCAGTTCTGTATCTTGTAGTGTGGTATGCCCTATTGAAAGTTGTATTTTACATAATCAAAACGGAATCATTCAAAAGGAATCGTCTTTATAAATAGATTCTATGCATTGCTCTACAGGTGGTTATATTGTGCGAAGGAGCAAGTCGACCTGGCAAGACCTTTTTCAGTTTTAGAATACCGAACTATGCTTTCTTGAGCACCCTACAGCTAAATTATTGTATATTCTGAATATAGTGTGTATTGAAAAGTGGGATGGGGGGGGGCTGCAGACCCCCTGCAGCCTCTCAGTTCTACGGCTCGTCTATAATAATTGATTGTATTGTAAATGCTTTACGTTCATACGCATTTCTATCTCTCGAGACCATTATCATTTTAGGCTCTTGGATACAATCATCCTTGACAAGTGCATGATTTGAATGGCTTATTGTAATTCACTGATGAAGTTTTTCCATTATCGGATTATGATGTGAATATTATTATCCTTCGAGAGTGTAATGGCTGAGAACACAATAAGCCAGTTCGTAAATACTATCAACGCATGGGCAGATAAAGGTCATTTGCCCCCAACCTGTAAAACCATCGAGACGAATACTGGTATCGTGCTCATGAAAGTTATGGAGTCAGTATTCATTTATGCACCGACAGTACATTTATCTGATACACAAGTGGAAATATTCTTCTCAAGAGGCAAACAAAAGGTACTCATGAAGCACCTCCATCACTTCGGCAGTGATTATTCTAAAATGCACAAATGGGACGTATTCATCGTGTCAAAGATTTTGTGGTCATGCGTTCCGAAGCTATTCAAGATCTGGCTTATTGATTGATAAAGAGCAATTAGACGAATATGTTTACGTGGCCAAATATATGTAAAAGCTGTTAAATAACGTACCCATATCTTTTTGTTACCAACAATCTGTCAAAACCTTCAACAAATATCTTAAAAATCACCTCTTCTGTTATCAATATATAACTGTAAAGCGCGGTTGAAAATTTATATGGGAAATGCGCTATATAAATACATTGTTATTATTGTTATTTAATTTGTTTCCTTCTCAGTTTCTGCCCTTTTTAATTTAGTGTTATTTATCATAATTTTCGTTTTGGTTTGGCTCGTTTTCGTGTTTTCTGGCTTCATGTCTAGCTTTGAATAATTGATTACACAATCCTTCTTTCATTATATAGATGTTTACAGTGAAGCATGTTAGTACAAACGAGCATAGAAAGACCACCTCTCTATAAAGACCACATTTCTTGTTTTCCTTGAAAAATGTTCCGCATTGAAACCAGCAAATGCCAGTATATTAAAGGAACTTGTACATACAGATCATCAGCCTAAAGTATGTAGACCACCTATTTTGTTCCCTCTAGAATTCTGTACACAGCGTCACCCCACGTGTACATTGTTTGAAAACTTGAAGATTAATTTTCTTGCACTTGTTAAAAAACAAAAACAAATTTAATTATCAACTTTCGTCAACAAAATAATTGTGACTCTCATTCACCAGCTAACATTCTAGCGAAGCCAATGCTTAAAGCGATAGTTGAGTTCTGTTGCAGAGGGCGCTACACGAAATATTTTTGTGTGTGAGATAATGAAAAAATGAGTGTAAATGACAAAATCATCTTTGTTTGATCAAAGTCGGTTCGGAGACGAATTTTAGGTTCTAAAAGGGCACTAGAAATGTCATAGATAAGAATAAGAGCAATAACCATGCACTTTGAAGGCATTTGCTGTCTGAAAACAGAAATCAACTATCCCTTTAAGGCTGATTCATAATTATAACGGTTGTCATACTTTGACAAAAAAAGAAGCAACTTGAAATGGGACAAATTTAATTTTGCAAACGTATTTTGTTTAAAGTCCTTCTTACAATAAAGAGGATTGACGGGCGATCCTGTGGTCATACCTTTATCGTCGAAACGTTTGTTCGGGGTTTCCCCCTTTAATTTTTTTCACCCACGAAATCCAGATGAAAACTGCAGAAAGGAAGATCTTTGTGCAGCGAACAGGTTTACTAACAACCCGAAAGCTTGCACGAGGCTTGCCCGACGTTTGCAGGATTTCAAATATTGTATTTCATTAAAGGTAATACAAAGTTTTGGTATGGGGTCATGAATTTGGTTCAAATGAACATATTGGAAGCATATGCGATCCTACAATATTCTGTGATCGTTGTCGCGGTTGATATCGAGTCTAAACTTATGAAATTGTAAATAATAAACTCTTTATGTTGTATAACTCCCTCTTAGGGTCAATATATTACTGAAGCTATAAACAATATTTCTTGACTAAAATCGACCGATTAGCTATTCCCGTTTGGTGTGGTGTCGCTTTGTCAGTGTGGCCGAGGTGATTTACGCTGTAAGCAAAGACATTATGCTGCCCTCTACAATAACCAAGTATGATCGCATAATTTATAATTTTAGAGCTGCGTTGATGCCTAGCCGTCCATGCAGAACGCGTTATGGCATAGCAGGTCGAGCGGCAATCAAGTGATCAAGTGACCCCCCCCCCCCGTCAGACATTGTATTGGTATATCATCAATAGTGGCTCAGGTGATGTACGCTATGAATTCAGAAGATGCATTTTGTTTAAAGGGATAGTGGAGTTTTGGTATAGAGAGTACAGTTTTGGTCAAACTGAATGTAAGTAACAAAAACCTGCACCATTACATTACAAACTAATATTTATAACTGCACCATGCTCGACAGGTATACAAAAATTACAAACGACTTAGTCATTAGCCTGTTAACAATTAAAAAGAGCCGTTAAACCGCATTAGGGCATTTTCTAAAAAGTCATCGGTTTCAAATATTTTTAATGATAAAATTGTGCATGTTATGTTTTGTTAAAATAATGATTAAATAGAGAGATCATCAACAAGTATTTAAAAACATCTGTTTGAAAAGTGTAAGCATTTTTTTGTCTTTCAACGGCTGGTTCAAAATTATTGATTATTTGTGGGGCACCACAAATATTAGAAATTTAGAAAATTAGATATTTCAGCCGTTTATGAACCGATTTGATCAAACAAAAAGTCGATTTTGTCATTTAAATTGAATGTTTTTTCAAATTTGACACTCATTTTTTTCTCACCAAAAAAAAAAGAAAAGAAAAGAAAAACATTTTTATGTGTGGCGCCCTCTACACTATAAACTCAACTATCCCTTCAACACTTGATTTCATCGCCTTTCTGTACCGTCACTCGTTTGCCAAACGTGAAATTTTACACAAAACAGTATAGGCACCGATAGACCGGTCTATTAATATATTCAGATTGTATGCATAATTTAAAATTATTGGTAACGGGCGCATGAAATACTTTGTAACGAGCCACTCAACACGCTCAACTAAGACTTATGCATTAAGTTTTATTACATTACGAAAAAAAAGTTCTATTTAATTTAACTACGTTGGTGATATCTTTCTCTTACATGCATTGATGTTTTACAATGGTATCTCGTGAAACTACACAGTTTGCCTAACGATGACCTGACATAACAAAAGTTGTATACCTCACTTAAGAAATCCAGCCATCTGATTTGTCAAAATTGGAGTCGTGATTTTAGCCATTCCCGTAAAGAAACGAAAACTGTCAAAACCTATTAATAGTCCAAGAGTGAGATCCCTCAAAATCACATGACAACCCGAGCCAATGAAAACCAATGAGTCGTTACGGACGAATGCAATTGTTCGTCACGAGAGTATACGCCACGTGGGAGATAATATCTGCTTATGGCGTAGATGAATGTCAGTTGTACAAAAACAAACTATTAAAACCCATCGAGACGACTGCTGGATACGTGTTCATGAAAGTTATGTCATCACTTTTCATTTCCGCACCGACACATCGGTTTATTTAATAATATACAGGAGGAATTATTCTTTTCAGGAGTGCAAACTCGTCCATCATTTTGGCAGTAATTTATTCTAAAATGCACAAAGTGTGACTTCTTCATGTAGATATCTGTGGATATCGAGGGGGCATTGCTATCTCCGATGCGGTCTATTTATGGGCAGACGCGCCCATTGGAAAACTGGTAGTATATGCATGCATATAATATTACACAATACAAAGAGCTTGCACGAAGCTGATCCTTCATGGCAACAACTAATGTATGCAAGCAAACTGTACAAGACCTATTGAAAAATCAGTGACTTGCATCAGGTGAATGCAATAGGTCTCAACTATAGGTATTGAGATTTTGAAATGCCTTTTGGAAACTGGTCTTTATCAGATGCATGCACTATGATTACCCCTACCAACATCGCATGATGCTTACTTGACATAGCACCAATTAATATATGTCACCTTTGCATACATCTGTTAAAAAAAACAGTGACGTAACGGACAAATGCAATAGTTGGTGATGATGGTATTTGCGGTACAGGCGCCATTTTCAATCTGGTCTATGATATGTACGCATCTGTTACCCCTACCTATAAGTTATACAAGCTTGCTTGAAGCTGGTCTGACATAATTATGACGATACAAACCAGTGACAGATCAAAGGCGAGAGCTGTAGTTCGTCAATAATTAATCGTGGTAAAGAGGCGCCAATTTAAAACTGGTTATTTTTTCTTGTTTGCATACTCAAGAAGGGTTACCCCCTACAATACAAAATTTGCGTGACGCTGGCCCGACATAGCAACAGCTAATATTTGTCATCTATCCACTGACTATCGAAAACCAATGGCTTGTTACATTTCATTGCACTGGTCTGTCACTCGAATCTTCAAAATGTATATGAATTGGAATTCTGACTTAAGTCTAAATTTGGATATATTACCAAAATTGCTTATTGAAAACCATTGTCCCACGCGTGAATTACGATGCCGGCGTCTCTATGGAAATCGGATAGCGGCGTCATTAATTTTGCGGTGAGTTGCATTTGGTTTGCATGAAATTTCGGTTGAAAGGATTGAACAAGCTGAGCTAGAAGGCAACACTTAATGGGTTCATCTTTCACTCTAACAATTGAAAACCATCGACTCGTTTTAGGGAAATGCAATATAGCTTGAAGTCCTGAGATCTGAGGATGAAGCGCCATTTTTTAAGTCCAGTTTTGTTTTGTTTTTTTGCATGCTGTTTTCTTCAATTGCCTATTCTTGATGAATGGAGAGCTTGGAATACGCGAGGTAGCCCGACATGGCAACAACCAATGTATCTAACCCGCATACTAACCATTGAAGAACCTATCGCTTGTACCAGAAAAATGCTGTAGATCATGTGGAGGAAGAATTATCCTTAAATTTATCTTTATTTGATTGTGGTTTTGTGAAAACGGACCACTCTGGCATGATTCAATGGAGTTTTTCATTTATTTATTTGACGCCTGAGAGGTCGATGAATCAAGCGTCCGGAAATGTTTGGTTCGAAAAATGACGAAATGGATTCACTCTATCATAATTGCTTGGGAATGAAGATAAAAGGTGCCTCATTAGAGAGTTGAATCAGAAATGTCTTTACTTCCATTCGAAATTGGTGATCATGATGCAATCACGCTAAAAAAAAAGGATGGATTGAGATTGGTTTATGATGACATTGATGTCATTTTTCCTAAATAACCATCAATCATAACTACGGGATGGCCAAGATGATACGAAGATATTAAAAATTGCGTGGGCGGTGTGTTCAATTTCTTTTCTCATCTAATACACAGAAACCACTTGCACACGCTACAACACACGCACACACACAAGGTACCCATACACATGCACATGTGTGTAATTCAGTAGGAGCTAGCAGACGACTTCGCCGCGAAAATATGAGTTTGTTTTTTTCTTCCCGCCATGCAAGATCATTGATGTAAATACATTTTCCTCGCTTTCGGCACTCGGCCGAGAAGGGCATCATAGCGCAGAAATTTTGTCTGGTTTTTGCTGTTTTCCAGCTCTCGCGATAGCTGTCTGATATTTTCGACCGTCATATTTTAGCTCGGGTTAGTCAGCTTCATGCATCTAGCTTCTCGGTTTGACCTCCTCCACTGTTATACCTGCGAATTAATGAGTGTGTGTTTCCGCAATTCCGTTCGACTTTGATGTGGAAGGCGACATACCATAAGGGGAGGGGAAAGACTTGGAGAGAGCCAATAATATTTGTGCGCGGTAGTTTTGTGATACCGCAGAGAGAAATTACAGGATTCTAAATCCCTTGCCTGGATGTTATATACTCTAATACTACCCTGTAGTGCTCTTATTTTGGCTAATGTATGCTGGAATCTCTCGACAAAATATTGATGTTTAATGTTCATACAGCCCCTGGAAGCACGATAATGCACTGCGATAGGGGTTACTTACTCGGAGTACACTCTCAAGTAAATGGTGAGTCGAAATGTCAATCTAATTTCGCATGATGTAATTCATATCATTATGCTCGTGGTTTAGCGCATTGACATGTACATGTATCGTTACATAACATACGAAATTTGATATATTCCAGATATATGTATTTTGTGATAATTATTTTCATATTTTCACACTAACGTGGAATATGTTTTTTTTATAATGCTTTTCATATTTTCACAGACATTGATGTGATATTTTTGACATATCTGTTTTTATCAATACATTCTAATTTTGAATGATATTGCCATTTTGTTGTACTGAGCGAGGCGGGAAGATTCGCCGGCAATTCGCTCGAAGATGTCGTTGACGAAGCTGTTCATGATGACCATGGCCCGACTGGAGATGCCGGTATCTGGATGATCCGCTCTCATGCTAATTTATTGTTTTTTTCTTCAAAATAAAACATCATAAAAATGTCATGTAATAAGCAACATTTTGTATCGCTGTATTTGTTTTGTATGTACGATGCAATCTTAAAGGAAAATAATACGTTCAGTAATATAATTCAACATAACTATCTATGCAAGGGCTCAATAATTCATCCTTGTTATTTTATGCAACGAGGCGTTTTTCCTAACGCATGTCTCTGGTCTTGCACACGATTGTTCTTCACTGCAAGTAGTTTGCGTGTCTATTGAATTGCTAATTTAATCCGATTCTCTCTCTCTCTCTCCACAAATGGGTTTATATCGTTCTGAGTATATTATCTCTGATGACTCTCAGTAAATGTCAAGTTGAAAAGAGCGTGCGGAATACGTATATACGGGACTATAACAACGTAACGAGTATATTTTATGTCTTTTATTTGAGCATATTTTATCTCTTTGCAAGTATCAATATTGAATAGGCCCAGCAGAATGATAAAGAAATAGGATGAAAATGCAATACTGTCTTCTTTGCATTAGATTAAAGAAAACCTCACCCCGAGAAATATATTAAGTTATTCTGAGAGCTTTATTGTATTCTTGCCAGTTAATCTACAAATTTCCTACCAAAGAGTATGAGAGAGGTATAAAGCAAGATTTTTCTTAGCATAATGTCATTTTCTCAGCACGACATGAGCATCTCCAGTTTGTTGATATGTATGCGAAGTCGTTTATCAAGAAAATGTATGGTGATGAAGTATTTCATTCACCTGCTATTATTTTTAATACAATATTTTTTTACCAAGTATATTTTTACCTTCTCACCTATGATTTTCCCTCATTGAGGATCAAAGTTTTTTTTTTTAATTAAACCGAAAAGTCTTTCCGCTAGCTTGGTACTTGATACATGCACTGTGTGTTTAAAATAAAAGGAAACCCGACTTTCGCCATGAATAACGGATTGTTTCCTGATAAAGTCTTATCATTCATGTCAAAGTTCAAATCACACTCTTTCATATGATACCAAATAACTGTTATGATATTTTCATTCATGAATGAATTTGAAAGTGAGCAAAATCTAGTACTGTCAAAGTAGCTCGCGAACACAAGTGATGTATAATGTAATTACGCTTATATTAAAACACAATGCATAGAACGAAAACAAACGAGAAAGACACAGAGCATAAGTTATGAGTCCACTGCGATATGACACCTCCGCTTTTGGCCTCGATATCAAATAGTTAGTATCAGCTCAGTCGATCGATGAATCATATTACTATCAAAAAAGATAAAGCAACCATAATCTAATTCAAAATATTACCATACATATGAAATCAGGTCACTTCATTCATGGATCTAATTTGAGGAAATTCCAATGTGAAGAAATATTGATTGCATATATGCTCAGGCGTGTCGAAATCCTATCTGCAAATTTCATACTTCTCAATTACAGTTTCTAAAAATAGTAAAATCTTGCTTCCTTACTGAAGATTATTGTGAAGTATTTGCATAAGCCGTAGTTTTAGTTAATGGGAATAGTTTGATATTATTTATTAGGCTCCAACAGTATCGTTAGCGGTAATTTTTTCAAAAAGTATTACCGGTAAATACGGAAAAAAGGAATTGTCACATGCAGGTCAACTTAATTGAATAGAATAATACAATTAATGATGATTAATTGGCCATGGTTCTGGAACATCATTGTAAATATATGATATATAATAATAATAATAATAGTAATAACAATAATAACAGTCATAATACTACTACTACTACTAGTACTACTACTACTACTACTACTACTACTACTACTACTACTAATAAAAATAATAGTAATAATAATAATAATATTTAACATTATTTTGTAAGGCGCCATGTTTATAACAAAATAATTAATGACTCTCTTGGCGTAGTTGTGAGAAAAATGGTTCAATCATCATTGAAAGCAATGGTATATCCTTTAAAAGATATATAAACAAAAATACATGTGAAAGATTTTACATGTAATTTGATAAATGAAAAAAAGCAAAAAATGAAAAGGTAACAACTTCTCGTCTTCTAACAACAACACTGTCTTTTCTCGTAAAAAAAGTAATTTGAAGTATAATGCCCCTGGTCTGCATTCGTTTTCGATTCCTATTAAATTTCAAGCATGTTCATGTTACATAAATATCAAATTATGAATATGACATTTAAGTTTCATTTTATCTTCGATCTTTTTTTCTTTTCGTGGTATCAATGACACATGAGTTTCTGTATCGATTTAGCATTTAGTGGTTGAAAGGCACAAGTGTGTATTCGAACATGAATGAATGAACCTATCGCAACGCCACTCGAAGGCTGTTAAAACGAAGATAATAAACCAATCTCCCTCTCGAATCATCACAAAGCATCATCCTGAACCAATTTCGCTTCTTTTACCGGCACCCTAGATTTGACTTCCTACCATTGCTTTGCTTCTCCCCGCCTCTTTTCATGAACACAATGTTCTTCCACTTCAATTAGACTCTATTTACCTGGTCGCAGTCCATTCAAACTACGATCAATCGCGATCTAGGTCGTGCATCCCCCTCTCGCTTGGTCTGAAAACGGAGGCATTACAATATTAGTACCGCTTGTTTGCGGAAGTGAAATTGAGCATCAGAGGGACAGAAATTCGAGGGACGAGAATGATGAATAATTAATCACGATTCGAAGCTGATATATCACTAGTTAATCCGGTTGGGAGGGCGACTGCTATCTGTGTTAAAACAAAATTATAACCGTGTCTAAATGTAATTATATACATATACTTTGTTGTCTGTGTATATAAACACTCTCTCTCTTGATTATTAATTGAAATGGAATCTTGCTGTGAATTATAATTCGAACAATATGAGTGCCTTTTATTAAATTAATTTGATAATTTGAATATGAAATGATATTCCTATCCAATGTTCACAACTTCAACTGCATTCAAGCTATACTGCGGCTAGACAGTGAGTGGAGTGTGGAATGGAGAGAGAGAGGGAGGAAGAGAGAGAAAGAGAGAGAGAGAGAGAGAGAGAGAGAGAGGGGGGGGGGGGGGAGAGAAATGGAGAAGAGACGATTGAATGGTATGTCTCTCAAAAGATACATTGGTTAGAGAGACGGACATCGCCCCTCAATGAAGGAAAGAAAAGAAAAACAAAACAAACATCTTGAAATGCTCTTGTCTCTCAGGATTGCTCCTTATCCTCGCTACTCCCGTCAGTTTGGGAGGTTGTTGTCTAATTAAGGCAAGTCAGTCAGTGTATGACAAATATTGCCGAATACTATAACAAAAATTGATTTGAATTCAAATTTTACGTATATACACTCACATAATATGCGTGTATATATTTATTTATATTTCTTGTTTTTCTTAACCCCCCCCCCCCCCCCAAAGAAAAAAGAAAAAAAGCGGGAGATAATGCTATCATGTTAGATTACCAATCCTTTAAATCATATTCCACGAATTTTTTTTTTCCGGGTAAACCAAAATAGTAGTTAATCGCCCCTTCAATATTCGTCCCTACCCTTTACAATCTTACCTATGTAATACCACGTCACCGATACTTGCTTTCGCCGCTGGTAAAATGTGATTTAAATTTGACCTTTCTATCACATGATGCTAATCAATGTCACCTGACAGATCAGAACGAACCGCTGAACCATAATTCATAGAACATATTTTCAGGTTAACGGTATGTAGATGTTGACGAAAGAGTGGTTGGTTTTATATCACCATTAGCGATGATAAGAAACCATAAATATATAATAATCTTCTTAGGTTTAAGTGGATAAAAGTATTTGATATTGGTATTACCCACACTGGCGTAGCCAAACTTAGTGATTGGGGGGGGGGGCACAGCAGGGTTGGGGTGACACACAAAGTTACAGTCCATTCAAACACATGGGGTAGGGGTAGGGATAAGGACAGGGTTATGGCCTCGACTCCTAAGCTCCGTGGACTACTTTTCTTGTTCTTAAAAGGGGTTAAAAAAAAGGAACATTTATCCATAGTATTCAGCACCGTTATCAGTGAAATGAGACTAGCTACTACGTTAGTTTATCCCTTGCCAAATAAGAAGAAGAAGAGGAAGAAAACGAAGGAGAGAAGAAGAATAACACGAGTGATGATGGTGATAATGATGGGGATGAAGGAGGAAGGAGAAGAAGAAGATAGGTTTTAAAAGAAGAATACTAATGAGAAAGAGAAAAGGGAAAAAGAAACGTCTCTCAACATTTCCCGAAATGTTCGCATGACAATGAGACCGCCTCCATAAATGGAAAGCAATTTGGAGTCGGCAATGAAATTAAATTGGACGAAATTAGACCGGTAAGGGAAGTACAAGTTTCAAATTTCAGCCATTAAACGAAAACGACATATAACATCTATCAAAGGGACTAATAGAAAAGCTAACAGCCTCGGAAAAAGACGACGGTATAGTATACAATTTCTCACCAATGAGGTATTAATTTATTTAGTCCAAATTCAATGCGACTCATTCAATTTGAATGCTAATGCTTTTAAAGCATGCATTATTTGATCGTTAATGTGTTTTTTCGAAATGATGTGAGTCTAATTTCCCAATGGAGATTCATTTAGAAATTAGGACTTGAAGGAAATGTGAAAATCGATAACTGCGTGGTTATTTTTGGTTATAATCACTCAGCACCCCCACCCCCTCCCCGATAGAAACTAAAGTCCACCATAACTGTTTGACAAGTACATGGAATATCTATCGCTTCAGAAAATTGAAAATATTCCCCAAGTGGCAGGGCAAACAAATAAAGTGCTCAGAGGAGATTAAGCGTATCGCATTTGAACAAATTCATTACGACTCCACATTACGTGTGCGTGTACTATATTTTATCGCATTTTATTCCAACAAATTTTATTCTAGATATGCAATGCCTAAATTGAGTATAATGTGGGGCGCACTATAGTAATAACAAACACGCTCTTGTAGATGAAGATGGCATTTTCTGTTTGTAGAAACTAGATTATATTACTGAAGGATGTACGAGTGTGGATTTTGCGTCACGTGACCAATAAAAGGGTTCATGGTGTTTATACATTCTCAGTTTGAGGAAAAAGTATTAGATGTTATTCAATATTTTAACTCATTTACACCAGCTTCAAGTTTATCGAACGTATACTAACTCACTGAAAAGCAAAACAAAACGTTGACAACACCACGTTCCCTCACATTTTGGCAAGAGAATTATAATCAAAGGGATTCGATTTTATTTTTGTCAAAATTGCCTTTGGACTGGGACGGGACGATGCATAGTCGTCATGCATACATGGGGCTATAGTAAAGACCGATGAACTACGTGCGGCTGTGTGGGAGAGCAGACGATGAAACACATTTTGGTGTGCCCTCTTCACCCGGAACCCTGTACCCCCAAAACCTAGAGGGTTTCAACTTCGAAACCAAGTTATTTCAATGAATACAAGGTAAAAGAGCCGAAAGAATAACATACATGTGGATATATTTAGGGTTGAAATTTACAGGCTATGATGTCGATCCCACTTTGCATAGTCTTATTGTTTGAAAAAATATTTATATTTCAAACGTCATCAGCAATTTAAATTCATTTCCATAGCAAAATAAAAATACAGAAATTCATAGATGCACAGTACAATTAAAAAAATTACAAGATTTTATTGGAAATATGATAAAATTGTATTATTCGGGTACAGGGAGCGAAGAACAATGGTAGGAAATATATAAAACCGTGGACAACCATAATATACATCGGAAACTAGTGCATAACTCATAACGTTATCGCGTTATCTCATGATCGCGCTTAAGTGATGAACTTCAAACTTGATTCCGGTTTGTATTCCTTATCTTTGCCTCTTGAGAATTGCTCATGAGGTTAGATTTTCATGTATATGTATGACCAAAGGGTATCAACTTGTTACACATTATCAAATTTGATGTTTACACGCACTTTGCGTACAATTATTTCTTTCATATATAAATATTGCTGTACTTAGTACTGTACAGTGCGCCCCAGAAAAATGCGAAACCCTAAATCAAACGGATGTTTTTGAGCTAACTATGAGCTTTATAAATACAATTCTTTGCTTTTCATAAACTAGAAGTAATGGGCTTCCACATGTTATATTGATTACATTAATCCAAACACCCTTCACCGAGTAACATTGTTTTGAAGATGGCGTGTCAAATCCAGTTGTGCAAGATCGAGTACAACCATAAAAGCCATAGTATCACATGCAAACAAATGCTAGCTTTAAAAGTGATGATTTTTTTTCTTTTCTCATGAGCATTTAAAAGCTGTCACAAAAAAGGGACGGATACCGATTTCCGGGTTGACCAGCGTACGCCCTCAAATGTCCCCTTTCCCTCAAGCAATGAAAAAGCACCCATTTGTGATTGACAATGGTCCCTATTCTGAAGGAAAAAGGATTAATCTTATGTTTTTTGTTCTGTCCCCCTAGGTTCCCATTAGACCATACCCTTCCAACCTTATCAAAATATACGGTGCCCGTTACTCCGATTCTTAGGGAAATGTCACTCGACTGTCCGCTACGCTCTTTTGAAAAGGCATTTCGAAAATCACTGTTTGTAACAATTGTAGCTCCATTCAAGTAAAATAAAAAATTGCCTCTTCACCACCACCATTGACAATATCTCCACTATCCTCTATCTTATGGTGATTGCGTTACTCTTGTCCATCAATGTTAAAGCCCCTCTAAAGTGTTGGGAGCCCCAATTTTGCCAACAATTTAACGGCAAATTTCACTTAAATTGTATCATACTGTGAAAGAGGATGTTATTAAAGACGCACTTCTGCAAAGATCCCCCCCCCCCCCACACAAAAATATCAATATTCGACTTTAAACACGTTTGTTTTGAAAGTCCTTGCAGAAATGTGTTTTACATGAAATCCTCTTTCACATTATGACACAATTTAAGTGAAATTGGGCCATCAAATTTGTGGGGGTCCCAACACTTTAGAGGGGCTTTAAAGCCTGTCTGTACTAGTTTGGCCAGGGGATTAGACCTCCCTGCAAGGTCACATGACAGGTGGTTATCTCATCAAATCAGCTCTCAATTAACATAAGAAAAAGGGGATCTTGGGGGACCAATGGTCACCGATCAGGCATTGTTTGATATATAGAGGGCGCAAGTAGCTATAAGTACTGCAGTGGGGCTTTAAAACTTCAAAAAAACCTCGTGGGAGGATTTTAGATCACTGCGTCTTCAAGAATTTGTGGTTATTTATTCATGACTTATTCAATTTGTGTTTGCTTTCTTCCCCACTCGTATTGATTTGGTTTGTCTTGATGGTCGCTGGATTTGGACAGCTGTCCGTTAAATAATATTCGCGACAGACCACAGAGAACGTCTACTGTATTTAAATGATTATGTAAAAAGCCACTTTTTGACAGAGTGTAGTTGGATACATGCCCCCTCCCCCATCCCGCCCCGCGCAAGAAAGGAACCATTGGAGGATAATAGGAGACAATGAGACAAAAGGTGTGTGTGTGTGTGTGGGGGGGGGGGGGTGTTATATGTGAAAAACATGTGGACGACGCCCTCACTCACCATCCCCACTCGGTAGCTTCGTTCTCTTGTATTTTATCCAGCTATAGTATTGCACTAGTAGTGATACCAGTGCCAATCCCCGCTACGCCACCGCAAATAATTAAAACAGTTGAATGCGAAATCACAATCTGTGACATACTCACTTAGATTTTTTGTTTAGTATTTTCTGTCAAGCAAAGTTTTTGACTTTTGTCATTATCCAAGCTGTCCATCACTTCATTCATATCTACTAAAGGTCGTTGTGTGCGCCCTCCTACATTATTTGATGCCAGTGCCCCCTTAATAGCCGGACACACTCTATGCCCCTACGCGTTTCCAGCCCTTTCGGTCAAATTTACATTTTAATATTACATTTCACTATGCAAAGGCAGTTTGATTATTCGTTTATTTGTACAGTCAAAGTCTTGCCACTTTGTCTTATACCACTATCTTGGCACCGTTTCAGGAAATCGTCAGAAGTACAAATTCACCGACCTCCCATTTTTCAGTCAGATGTTAATGAACTTTTACTTACAACGATTTCATGAAACGATGACATGGTCTTTTGAAGTATTTACTATTCTTTAAGGTCCCTTACGATATTGAAAAGGAAATTTTGAAACCTTTCGTAACTGCAAGGAAAAGGCGCTATACCAATAATCCATGTAGTGGTTTGAAATAATTCGTCAGTTAGCACTTCATCAACTCTATATAGGAAATATTCTTTTGCAAATTGTTATAAGATTGAATTGCTCGTCTTTGTTTGCTTTGGCAAAGCAAAATTGATTCCTAGGTTCTATCTCATTTGATATTTAATATTTCCCTGTTCATAATAATGCCATTTGGTCAATTTTAAAACTAATTTAATTGCAATGCAGTAATAGCTTTTGTTAACCCCATTGCCTTGAAGTCCTTTAGAATCTTATTTCTTTCATTTAAAAACAAAAACATTGACGCGGGCCAACCAAATGAGGGATGTGGGGGGGGGGGGAGACTATGAATTAATTCTATTAGTACAGATTTATTCCATGAACGATATTTAGCATGTTTCAAGAATATATGCGATCGACATAAATGTATGTTATCTATTCATCATGTAACTGTAGGAAAATAATAACTGAGAAATAAAACAAAACACAATAACCCATCCTCGATTTCATTATTTCTCCTCTACACAGCAGTGTTTGTCTTCGAAGATAGAATTTATTATTTTTGTTAGAACATGAACCATTTCGATCCACTAAAATGACATTGATTAATTCTTGTTTTCACCAGTACACTTATCATTCGGCACGAGAGCATCTGTTTTCAAGATGAATGACCATGAATACATTCAAGTATTCTATTTTTCAGTTATATTTTTATCACCATATTACGATTCGAGTTAATTCACGGCCTAGAAACAAAGTATTAGGCGCATTATAAATGTGAGCTATTATTATTAGAGAGCCCCAAGAAAGTGATACATGTATTTGTACACGCACACCTGTATTCGATTTGGCTATGATCCCCACAGAGTCAATGGAGCTTTCATCGATCTGACTGATTCGTCTCCCAAGATTTCTCGATCTGTCTTTTTATCTGACTTTCTCTCTCTTTCTCTGTCTGTCTCTCTATCTGTCGCCCCTCTCTTAAGGTCTATTTCTATTTCTCTGCCTCTGTCTCTATAGACATAATTGCTATTCCCTTTTCTCTGTATCCACTTCACACTCTCTCTATCCGTTTCTCTCTCCACCTTTCTTTCTTTCTCTCTTCCTATCTACCACTGGCTTTTCCTCTACATCAACAATCTTCTCGCAGCTCTGTGGTTATCTATTTCTCTCTCTCTCCCTCCCCCCCTCTCTCTCTCTCACTCCCCATCGTTCTCTCCAATTCTGGAATCTTTATTTCTTGATCTCTCTTCCTCTCTTTGTATATAGAGTATACACCTCCGTCTCTTCTCGCATCTTCCTGAACAGCCTCTTTCTCGTTCTCTCACCCCTCCTCTCTCTCTCCACTACCTATCTCTCTGACTGACTGACAGAGATATCATAAATGTCTGTCTTAGACAATTAATATGACCCGCAACCTTCATATCGCATCGATGAGTTGTGTGAATCAATATCAAAATACATCACATATTCTTAATTCGTATGCATAATCACGAGTCTGTTGTTCACGTGCTGGCACGGTGAGTGCTTGACTTCTTAAAGGACCTGTTGACATTTAGAATACAACGATTCCAAATCGGCTTACAAGTCTCGTGGATAACAAGATAGACAAACAACAACAGCAAGACGAAGGAAAGCAAAACAAAAAAGAACAAAAAAAGCAATTATCTAAAATAACAAAGATCTCGAGGGCGAAAACTGAAATGAAATAATAAAAAACATTGTCTAGATGTCGTCGTCTAGCGGATAAATCACGTGACTGCCAATCACAGTCCTGGTTCGCGGTTCGAGTCCCGCCGCGTCAATAATGTCCTTTGGCACGTAATTAATCTACATTTGCCACACTAAAATATAAATGGTTCCCCGGCAGGAATACATTCCTTGAAATGCTAAAGCGCCATAAATGGAAGTCTTGCCAAAGCCGGAGTAATAATTTTGGAACGCCAGGGGGGTGTTTCACAAAGATCCTAAGTAGAACTTAACACTAAGTTGGACTTAAAAATTATGGACAGCCTTTGGAGCCTTAAAATGAAATATATTCAATAGCAGAAATTCAAGTATTTTAGACTTTTTATGAATTCCACATCCAGAACATGAAGTTTCCTTGATGATAGAAAATATGAATGATTTGAATCAACATTGTATGCCTTTCAAAATAACTTTTACAAAATATTTTCAAAGATGCTAATGGCTTTCCATAATTTTTAAGTCCAACTTAGATATGAGTTCAACTTAGGATCTCTGTGAAACACCCCTCCCCTCCCCGCAGTGTTAGGTCTGAAAGACATGGGCGCTATTATAAGAACACGCTATTATCATCTTTCCCGCATTAGATAACACAACGGGAGAGATTAACAATCCGCTATTAGTTTTATCGTAACAAAACAAAAGAAACACCATGGATAATTATTTCTTCTCCCGACGGAAAATCATAGACGCTGCGTTTAAATAGTTCTGTTTGCATAATGAACACTGCTGGTGGAAGGTTATTGAATAGATTGCTGGTGTAAAAAAGTAATGAGAATTTTGACAATAACAATGATAGTCATTATATTTTCTTGTGAACATGATGTTGGTGATGATTATGAAGGTGTTGTTGTTGATGATAATAGTAGTAGTAGCAGTAGTAGCAGTAATAATAATAATAATGATAATGTATTTATTTTTATATTTATTTATTTATTCATACATATTTATACAGGTACACAAGGTGAGAAGTAAATCTAGATAATGTTAATAATGATGATAACAAAAATGATGGTAATGATAATAACAATAATAATACAAATACAAATTATGATAACAATAATGATGATGATCGGGGGCGGCGATTTCTTTGCAGGTTTTTGAAGTTTTGTTTACATATTTTCTACAATATTTAATTTTACATTTTGAAGAATATTATGCGATCGTAGCGACCGAGCGAGAAAATTTGCGCATTTTTATTTGTCTAAACGCTGCACTCTTAGGCCCTCCAGAGCCTAAAAGTATGTCTTTAGTCGGTATTTCCTATACATTTATTTTGTAACGCTTTTTCAAATTATCCGGGGGGGGGGCGGACGATTCCCCAAAAGAAATTGAGGGGGGCATGTGCTCCCTGTTCCCCGGTATCGCCTTCCCTGATGTTGATAATAATGATATTAATATTAATAATATCGAAAATAATATTGATAATACTGCTTATAATTATTACCCTTTTCTTTTTAAATCATGCTAAAACTTAAATGTAACTTTGGAATTGTCTACGGGCCCCTTTAATCTGCTTTGATGGCAACAACATGTCCTGACATTAATTGTCAATCCCCTAAAAACAAAAGAGAGAGTGAGAATTAGAGAGAGAGAGAAAAAGAGAGAGAACCCCCGCCCTACACACAATAGTCATATTTAAAATATGAAGAAAATATTATTCTTATCCACTACTTCCCGTTACTTATGCCCTTTATTTCTCCTGCCGATTTACAATTCCTTGGGGGCAGCTTACGATACAATTCTAGAGGAAAACTGTGAAATAGGTTTTATGACTAGGTCAGTAGGATGGTATTTCTCAATTACCCGTGTTGACAATGCCATTACAAAGCTCCGTTTCGAAAACTGCATTAAAAAGTAATCTGTGTTTCTATAATCTAGTGAAAAGCGTTGCTCTTGAGAAGGATAAACTACAAGGACCAACTACAATCTTTCGAGTAATACCGAAAATAAAGGTGCCTTAGGCATGATTATATGAGCTCTTTTTTAAATGAACAATCCCTGAAAATGTCAGACTCTGATTTAGACATGTTTTATAGGTTGATTTGATCTCAATAGTCGTCAAAACTACACAACCTCATAACATTTTTCAGAGTTGTTTTTGTCAAACATAGTAGGTTTATTTTTCCTCAATACTAACACATTTTCAGTTTTCTTCAGTTACAATAGAACACGAATTAGGGAGCAATGAATAGTTACTCACACAACATCGAGGTTATTCGAACAGCTATTATGATGAATGTTAACATTTGGTTTTTAATTCAAGTGGCACATGTGGATAAATGTCTTTACAAAGCGAACTGGAATTCGAACCCTCAACCCTAGGATTGAGAGTCAAGTAAATGAACCACTATACTATTGTTTATCCTTAGAGATAAACCAAATGAACTCAAGTGGGTGGGGAGGGGGGGGGGGGTCCTTTTCTTGATTCATTATACCGATTAAAGAAAGATCAATTCTTGAAAACTAAAGCTTGTATTGATCTTGTACCAAAAACTTTTTTTTCCAATGGAGCATGCTAATATTTAATTGTGATTAATTGTAAAAAAGGTTCATGAAACAAGAAAATAGGTTTAACAATTACAAAGGAAGTGCTCGATTTTAAAGCGAGAGGACACGAACTGACAATCCACTGACTCCAAGAATATGTAAAGCAATTGCGGGCCCTCATAGGTGAACCCAACTAGGGTGCTGTCCTTTGCCTGATGTATAACACCGATTTGAAAGGGAGATGAGCGCTATGTCAATGTACTTATCTCTGTTACATAGCGTACGCTTCAGCCATATTTTACGGTTTGATAACATACCCCATCGTTTACCACAAAGTACAGCCTCCTCCCGAAATGTTATTGATGCGGGATGGATGTAGGGGTGGCTTACCAACTGCTATCGTTAGCATTGGATCAAGACGGCGATTCGTCAAGTGCAGGTGGCGGAAGCAACATCAAGTACAGTAATGCAGGGGCTACTGTAGGCGGCGTAGCGTAACCATTGGGGGACAATGGAACGATGAAGGGGGTGGAGGCTGGCCTTACGGGGAAAAATAAATTAGAATTTGCAAGGCTACTGATTAGGGGGGGGGGGGGCGATTTTAGAGGTGGCCCAGACGTCTGTAGTTCTTTTATTTGTTCTCTTCATCCTATCCCCTTTTCTTTCCTCACATTTCATTTCTTTTCACTTTTTTTTAAAACCAATCGATAGTGACCATGACCACGCCACTAGATGCTGCATTTTCCAAAGGTTCGTTATTCAAAAGACTCGTAAACCTGCAAATTACACACATTTTTGCAATTACTTTTTTGTTTTTTTAAGCGGGGATTGGGGGGGGGGGGGGTGGATCGGGTTCATCGATCAGAAAATTAATGAATTTAGTGATGATCCAAACATTCGATGCTTTAGTCCGAATCGTCTTCAATTTTGTTAACGACTGTCCCAGGAAAAGACCTTTGGGGGTACTGAACCTCTGGAGTAAGACACCTTTAGAATGACAAACCTTCTGAGTAACAATTATCCGGAACATGCCGAATAACGAACATTACAAGTAACGAACCTTTGAATTAACCGTTCAGATTAACAAATCTTCAGAATATAGATATTCGGGGTGACGAAACTGCGGATGGCATATCTTTGGAATAAAGAATCTTCTAAATAACGAACTGGGCTCCAGAACAAACGAAGCATTGGGATAACTACTCCAGAATAACCAATCTGTGGACTGATGAAATCTTGGAAGTAATATACTGCAGGACTTAATACATAAATTAATAATGAATCCCCGGGATAAGGTGTTGATACAGGTCGATCCATCTCAATTTCGATTTAATTTCTGACCTTCAAACGCGGATTGACCCTGTCTCATCTCATATAACAAAGTCCCCCGTTTATCTTGACAATTTTCTGTTATGTTATCATTTTCTGTTTGACTCCTCCTGTAATATCATTGAAGATTGAAAAATGCAATGATAGCGATGGACGGGAAGGGAAGGGGAGGGGTACATGCCCCTAGGAAATTGAACTAATTTTGTCCATACTTAATTACAGAATGAATATAAAAGAAGAATTTACCCGTATTGTTTTCTTACTGGAAGCCATTTTTGCCCCCTCAACAAGCTCAAGGGCCTTTGAAGATTGTTACAGCATTTTTGCTTGTCAAAGAACTAACAGTTTAATATAAAAAAGGACATCTTAAAACTTTTTATTTTTTATTTCTCTCTTGTCATGGAATGTGTGGACGCCATACAAGAATAGAGCGTAGGTTTTATTAAAAATTGTTTCATGTTACATACCAGTATTAAAAAAGTGTTAAATTCCTTATATTTTGTCGAATATATTTTTATTTCTTATTCCCCGGTCATGTCTGTAGTACTAAAAAAACTACAAATACATGTTTCTTATCACTCTGTTTAATTTGTTTACTTATGATGTTTTGCAGACTCAAAGCCTCAAATGAGTAGTGTGGATATGAGGGGGGGGGGGACTGGTGTCATTAGCAAGAGGGGGAGTTGGAGAAGGGGGGGGGGGGGGGCTGCCGAAGCTATAACATTGATAAAGTGGAGAGGAACAAAGTCATAAAGTGAGAAAATTAAGGGCGTGGGAGGAGTTCGTATTATCCTTTTCTCATTTTTTGACTTCTTCTTTCTTTCTTCGCCTATTTTCTTCATCGCTATGGGGTTGGGGAAGGGGCACGTACACTGTACGCCCCGTATGCCCCCGTAGCTACGCCACTAACAAAACGTGCCCCTTTCTCTTCCTCAACTTCTACAAGTACATCTGTGGTTATATTCTCCTGTTAAAGTCTCTTCAAACTCTCTCCATGTCAGAATATTGATAGAGTGTAACCTACACATCTAATCACAGTGAGTGTTATCCATTCTCATGGGAACTCTACGTGCTTTTCCCTCACCATTTTCTTTCCCCAACTCTTTCTTATTTTCGTTTAGCTTACATGAGTTGTTGTATATGTATATGGTTTACTTTTAAGCCAGACAACAATTTATCTTGAATATTCCACGCTTGTCTTCTAGTTCTGCCCGAGGCGGGGTAACTCATTATTCCTTAGTCTTCCCATGGGATATTTGAAGATGGAATATAAAATTTCGATGAAGAATATCTCGGATATTTGACGCTCAATGGAAGACAGAGATGATTGGCGACTGTTAAAGACAGAGTTGAGTTCTGGTCATGTGATTGCATCGTGACAGTAAAAAAAGAAAATGGCTGGAAGTGCATGAAAGCGATGTGATAATGTGATTAATGTAGCAAATAAGAACTAGTGTATACTCTGGGGATTTAGAATCATCAAAATTAACTCAGTCTTGAGGCCAATTGCAATACCCGCAGAAATGCATGTACTAATGGGATTAAACATGACTTTGTTCCAAATGCTCCAAGCGTTTCTTGTCAGATTTCAAACATTAGGGCATTTGCAGCAAAACTATTTATAGGGAACATTCTTCATTGATATTCTGCCTAAAAACACTAATATAAATGCAAAGCTCAAACATTAGATTACACCCTTACCATAACTTTTTTTCTTTAAACCACCTCCCTGGTGAAAGGAAGGGGAGAAGGGATGGGAGGAGGGGGAGGGGTGGGAGGGGATGGGGAGAGAGAGAGAGAGAGAGAGAGAGAGAGAGATAGAGAGGGAGAGGGGAGAGAGGGAGATGAAGAGAGAGAGAGAGAGAGAGAGAGAGAGAGAGGGAGAGAAGTCACATAATCTATCATTCATAGACAGTTGAAATTTCGCTATCCGCATACGTCATGTAGGCCTACGTTGTCGGTCGAGTCGGCATGAAGAGAGGAAAGATTGATTGATTGATTTATCCTGTTTCAGCGAACATAGGAAAAATATCATGACGATATTGCGAAAATCCATTGGAAAGGGGATTTCTTTATTTGCTTTCAAAATGTTTAGTATTTGATACGCTCTGTTAAATCAAAGATAAATCAGAACAAAAGCAGAATGGTTACTGGAATAATGATGAAAATGTACCAATACAAAAAAAAAAGAATCAACAGCGACTAGCCGTATATACTGCCTGGTTGACTACTGCGCATGCACAGACTCTAAGTTAACGCTTAAAAACAATTCCACGAAGTCTTGAGCAGAGCAGAACTCTGATTGTCTCAGGAGCCGCCAAAATACAGATCCTACGGGATTCAGTTGACTGTATAGTCTCACCGTTGAGACACGATGTTACGCACATCGAACTATTATAGATTTAATTGTTTGGTTGAAAAAGGCGGGAAACAACCGGAGCGGAATAATGGTATAAAATTATGACGAAATGTAATGATAGATGTAACAGAAGCTAGCCACATCCCGACGTTGACATCGCATTTACTCAGGAAAGGAATTCTAAGCAATTATTAAGCAGAGCGGAAAATTGCATCAGTTACACGACTAGAGTTATCATTATATAATAAGCAGACTAACAATATTACATACTAATAGTAATTTAATCTGGATACGCAACAAAGAGAGCGGAAAATTGTTTTGGAATTTTTGATGAGGGGTTGCTGAAAATAGAGCTGTGCGGACTCTAGTAATTGGTGATGTCGATTATCATTGGATGTCTTTGTAAACTGAGTCAACAGATGGCTTTTATATTTCTAAGTAAAACTGACATAATACTTCTTTGTTTATATGGACAGCCTATGAAAGAATTCACTTGGTATTAGATATTACTTAAACGCTGTAAATCCTCTTGAAAGATTAAATTATATTTAATATAATAATGATAATAATAATGATGATATTTGTGATGATGTTGATGACGATGATAATGATGATGGTGGTGGTTTGATGATCATGATTTTTCATCATTGCCTTCTGTCTCTTCTCTCCAAATCTATCTTTAATTTGAGAATGAGATCGTGTAGTTCGAATAGGCTTTGGACAAAATAATGTGGCATTTGAAGGCTTTAAAAAGCCGAAGCACATTAAGGAGTTGATTGTATATAAACTGCGTTGCCATGACTACCTACTAAAGCCAAATCCATTTTCCTCAATGTTATAGACGAACGATCGGCTAATACTTGTCAAAATATAATTTCACCTTTCTTCATAAAATTTCACAAATTCCCTTCTCCCATTCTAAACTTCAGGTCCTTCTTCACGAGAAAGAAATGTTCAACATGCCAATCTTTTTCTCCATATCGACATTTTCGTTGCCATGGCAATAACAAATGCCTCATTTCTTTCGCCTCCTCGCAGGAAATGAACTTTAGTTATACTTCAGACCACTTTTTGATAGAGTTATTCACGGGAATCATGGCATTCACAATGAAATCGCAGAGAGGTGGGGAGATAGGTGTGAAAGCGCCTATGCGTAGGCGTGAAAGTGACGTGTAAAAACACCATAATTCAGGTCGACGTTTTATGACATGAATAAAAGGGGGAGAGAAGGAAAGATAGATAGATAGAGAGATAGAGAGAGAGAGAGAGGGAGAGACAATTATAAATACAGAGAGAAACAGAGAGAGAGAGAGAGAGAGAGAGAGTTGGATAGAACATATAGGTATGGAGATGGAAAGATAAGAAATAAGAAATAAAATCAATAAATCACAATCATTATTTACAGTATAAATGTATAAAACTGCAGTGAGATAATGGAAATAGCATAGACATTCAACAACCGATAAAAATCATTTGAACAAGAGACAAATTCAGCAATTCTGTCCAAGTTTGACTTCTAAACAGTCTATCTGCTCCGAAGCCCTAAAATGCAAACGACATCATGCTTACATATGCACGTATTTAGGTTAGGCTATACGCTCTATAAACCCTCGAGACTTTACAATTGGCTTTCGACCGTCTTACAGTGAACGTGCCGACAAGACCTCATATAAAAATTCCTCCACGTTAAGTCTTTGCTTATCCCAACCCAATGCTGTATGCAGTTTAATGATGTAGCTTGAGAGAGATGGGAATGAAAGGGTTTATATCAGGCAAGTGCTAAGGATTTGGTGCTAAGTCAGTTGGGATGATCGTTTCCAGTTAATTATGTACTAGCCGCATGATGCCTGCGTGGCGTAACTTGTTATGAAATTGGTGGAGCGTGTTACGCTGAGCGCTCCTTACTGATGGTGGCATACCATGGGAGAAGGGTGCATATCGTGCGTGCTCCGTCCGCATACACACGGTCATGACAATCTTGGCGACATTTTTTTTTCAAAGGCATTTCTCCCCGCTCCTGTTATTGATGTAGTACACTTGATTTTCTAGAATATGAACATTTAACTCTTATCATGCCACAGGGCTAATCCCCATTGTGGCGAGCCCCAAATCCCCCAGTGCCAAGTTTATTTTGAGATAATCTGATTAATGCGATGGTACTATGAATAGCGCGTGCGAAACACATAGCACACTACAACGAGCATGAACAATAACTGCTCCTACGAATGTGTACAAGCACGCACATGGCAGCATAGCAGTGGTGTGCTCGCATGTACAAAGCACTATAACGATAGCGTGCATGCAGCCTTATGGCAGGTTATGAGTTAATTTCTAACATTTTACCGCGGTAAATAGCAACCACCTGACGCATAAACTAATACAGTTTTTTTCCCTCGAGATTATCTTAATAAGTCAAAATCCACTTTTAAGGAGTGATATTAGGGATAAATACCTGTGAAGTTGAAACCACTCCAACTAGAGTGGCAGCCACTCCATAGTAGTGGGTAAATACCTCGTTGGAGAGTAGATCCTACAACTTGTTAGCATAAATGAAGGTTTTCTCTAACGTAATCCGCAAGTGGATTTCCACTCATGTAGAAATAACTCGTATGTCTACATTCATGTTATTCATAACATTTTAGATTTTAACATATTATATAGATAAGAAAGAATACTTAAACCCCACTACGCATCCAGTGATGCTCAGCTCATGCCCTCAAATCGGCAACACTGATATCGTTCTGATTTACGACCGTCGAATCACTGGATGCTAATTTTGTTGGAGTCATATTCCAACGGAGTCATATTTTAGGATGAAATTCCCAGAGGGTCACTTTAATGCTCTGCTTAGCGTACGTAATGGGATCGAATGTAAGGAACTTTCCCGGAGAAACTAGCAACGCAATGCAATGCTTAATATATGTTGAAAAGAGGTATAATACAAATCGTATCCAGTTGTTGCTATGTCTGTTAAACCTCACCAAAACGATTAACAATTGCGGGAAAAATGTACAGCAGATTTGAATGTGATATGATTATGATCAATACTCTTTTAAACAGTCCCATGAATGTATATTGCCGACGAAAGTTGTTGCTATGTCGGGTACCCAATGGTGAGACTGTCTTACGTAATAACGTCTCCCCCAGTTAAAATGATTCGTCCTTGTAAGCTTCGAATTTACAAAATGAAATTGCTTCTTAAATTTATGAGCACGTAGCTGCCAAGACATAATGAGTTCATATCTCCCCCAGATTGAGCGTGTGGAAAGGGTTCATGTAAGCATGTAAGTCTAGATTGGTTAGCATAACTACCATGCTTTATATTGCTTGTCTCATATCATTACACATGAAATCTGTATAAGCCCCATATATAATCCCCCTTTGCCACTCTTTATTTATCAAGGGATGGATATTAGAATGCCTACAAGATTATTTAGTTCCTGTACAAGACTAATGTTTTTTTTATAGAGATAATCAAGACCGGAAAATTGTAATTTGGTAAAGCCATTGCGTTGCACAAAGCAATTCTTTTGACAATTGGCAACGATTGCTTTGTACAAAATTGCTCGAGCGACAAACATGCGACCGTGCAGTAAGGTGAAGAAAGCAACCGAAGTGTTAGGAAATGGAAGTTCGAAATTGCACCCTTAACAAGCTTCATAGCAGCACCCCTGAGAGTGCCAATAGCACCTTTTAAGGTTTATTTTGCGCCTACTCACCCCATAAAGGTGCACGTTTACACCTCTCGAATTGCAAAGTTACACCATTCCTATAGTCAAGGGTGCAAAATCGTACCCATTGAGGTGCACCCTATTGATGTAATTCTACTATTGCACCATTTGTAGTGTAATTAGAATCCTTATGAATCCTATGAGAATCGAATCTCATATTTCAAAGAATTAGTGATAAGTATGCACTCTTTACAAGTCTTTTTGTTGGTGCTGAAATATGAATGTGCAAGCTAAATAGTTGAATAAGTTTGATGTAGGGGATACATGTAGGGTTCTTCATATACCTGTAACGACATTCATTTTGTGGAAGATTAAGGCATACATTGAAATCAAGAAAATGAAGTTAAAAACACCCTGTGAAATGGACCATTATACACAGGACGTGTTTTTGGAGGGTTTATATATGACCATGGATGTCTCGAGTCCACATCCTTGGAATCTCCTAGCTTTCGTTCAAATCTCCTCGAATACGCGAACTACTACATGTCCAGCTTTATATTTTAAAGCGATAGTTTATTATGATTGTATACTTACGCTACCACAGACTCTAGTTATTGAATTGCTCCTTCATCTGAAAGTAAATGTATTAAATAACTGTGGATGCTGGAAATGCAATATGCCCTCTGTCTTTGTCAACCTAATGAGGCTTAACTCGGTTCTTAAATATCAAATAGCTGATACAAAATATTTGCCTATCGGTTCAATTTATCCTAAATTGTTTAAAATTGAATCAGTCAATGAATCGTGTACATAATTTATTAGCAGATGGGAAAAAAAAAAACGTTTTTCCGAGTATGATTGTAAATCAACATCGCAATTAACCTTTTAATAAGGTGCTGGATGCGGAGCGTGGAAAGTGGAAAGAGAAGTAATGACTTCGTCTGGTATCCGCGCTACATTAGGGGTTGGTATGACAACGCGATACATCGGCTTTTGCCTCGCCGGGCGATTTTAAATCATTCCATAAATTTTTAACCTTGTACCCCGTATGTATCAGATATGAATATAAACAAACCGACCATCATGCATTTTTAAATGATATGTATGATGAGAAATAGAATTGGCGAAGCGGGGGGTATAGAAATGGAAGATAGGAAGGAACATTTGATGGAAGTTATCAATATCAAGAAAAAAATATATCTACCGGTATAAAGCCTACTCCTATTCTATATCTTTTTCTCCGTGACACTGTCTCTCTCATTATTTTTGAATTTCTCTCTTAAACTCTCCCAACTTTCTTTCTATCTATCTTCCTAGTCTTCTCTCTTCGTTTCTCTCTCATTCTCGTCCTCATTCACACACGTATACACGCACACATTTACACACGCACGCACACTTGCACACGTACACAACTCTCCACTCTTTCTAATCAGAATATTCCACTTAAGCGAAGGACTAAGTATATGACCCCACCCTCCCATTATTTGTGTTACCCCACTATCCCACTAAGTGTATGACCCCAACCTCCCACTATGTGTATGATCCCACCCTCCCACTATGTAAATGACTCCACCCTCCCACTATGTATATGACCCCACCCTCCCACTATTTGTATGCCCCACCCTCCCACTATGTGTATGAACCAACCCTCCCACTATATGTATGTCCAACCTCCCACTATGTGTATTTTCCCACCCTCCAATTAATAGCGTGACCCCACTCTCCCCCCCAAACAAAAGAAAAAAAAATGACCCCACCCTCCAACTATGTATATGACCCCACCCTCCCACTATGTGTATGGCCCTACCTTCCCACTATGTGTATGACCCCACTCTCTTACTATGTGTATGATCCCACCCTTCCAATTAGTGCGTGGCCCCACCTTTCCACTATGTGTATGATCCCACCCTCCCACTATGTGTATGACCCCACTCTCTTACTATGTGTATGACCCCACTCTCTTACTATGTGTATGATCCCACCCTTCCACTTAGTGCGTGGCCCCACCTTTCCACTATGTGTATGATCCCACCCTCCCACTATGTATATAACTCTACCCGGGCCCACTATGTGTATGACCCACCCTCCCACTATGTGTATGGCCCTACCCTCCCACTATGTGTATGACCCCACCCTCCCACTATGTGTATGACCCCTCCCACTTAGAGCGTGGCCCCACCTTCCCACTATGTATATGACCCCACCCTCCCACTAAGTATATGACTCTACCCTCCCACTATGTGTATAACGCCCACAATCTCACTATGTGTATGACCCCACCCTTCAACCATGTGTATGACCCCACCCTCCCACTATGTGCATGACCCCACCCTCCCACTATGTGTATTACCCCACCCTCCCAATATGTGTATTACCCCCACCCTCCCACTATGTGTATGACCCCACCCTCCCACTATGTGTATTACCCCACCCTCCCACTATGTGTATGACCCCCTCCCACTTAGAGCGTGGCCCCACCTTCCCACTATGTATATGACCCCACCCTCCCACTAAGTATATGACTCTACCCTCCCACTATGTGTATAACGCCCACAATCTCACTATGTGTATGACCCCACCCTTCAACCATGTGTATGACCCCACCCTCCCACTATGTGCATGACCCCACCCTCCCACTATGTGTATGACCCCACCCTCCCACTATGTGTATTACCCCACCCTCCCACGTAGTGTGTGACCCCACCTTTTCACTTAGTGTATGGCCCTACCCTCCCACTTCATGTAAGTGTAGTACCCACCCTCCCACTATGTGCATGACCCCACCTTTCCACTATGTGTATGGTCCCACCTCCCACTAATTGTATGACCCTACCCTCCCACTATTTATATGACCCCACCCTCCCACTATGTTTATGACCCCACCCTCCCACTTAGTGTGTGACCCCACCCTCCCACTATGTGTATGACCTCACCCTCCCACTATGTGTATAACACCCACAATCCCACTATGTGTATGACCCCACCCTCCCACTATGTGTTTGACCCTACCCTCCCACTATGTGTATAACCCCACTCTCCCACTATGTGTATGACCCCACCCTCCCACTTCATGGGGAAACAAAACGGCTGCTACGCCATGCATGCTTGATCCGACAGTGGATATTTTTCTATTCACCAGTGTCATATTCCACCCATTAATTATTAAACTGTAATCTCATCCCTTTGAGTGGAGGATTGCTAAGTACTACTCTGAAATTCTATCTTCTTCCTCTGTCATTTCAAGATTTAATAGACTTCTCGGACTACTAAAAGCTCCCCACAAGAGATAAAGCAAAACATTGCTTCGGGGGCTGTGCACACGATTACAACTAATCCCACTGAAAAGAATGTGAGTCCTAAAAAGTGCATTTGAAAAAGGTTTGTCTTATTCTGCATACAAAATAAAATGACAAATTGCAGGTAGTTCTTTCAACAATACATTCGGATTTTCACTTATTAATTCATTTTCCATAATATTTCAATTTTTGTTGTTATCATTTATCATAATTGTCATCATCTTTAGTTAATATAAATTATTATTATTATTATTATTATCATTTTTGTTATGGTTGTTGTTATTGTTATTAAAGTTTTCCTCATTATTTATCTATTTATTAAATCATTACTTAATTAATTTATTATTATAATAATTATATATAGGCATAAAATTTGGAGTGGACTATTAGGCTATTATTATTATTATTATTATTATTATTATTATCATTATTATTATTATTATTATTATTATATATATATATATATATATATATATATATATATATATATATATATATATATATATATATTTTGGAGGGGGGGGGGAGGAGTGGTTTCGGAATACTCGTGTAAAGAGTCTATGGCTTGTAGGGTTCTCTAGTTTCAATCTTTCCACAAATCTTGTAAAAAACACAAATACAAAAGAATCTCGATTGCACCAATGTATCTCCTATTTAATTTGTTGATTTAGCATACATTTGTATTACATCAAGATGTAGGTTATCATGCAGGAGACAACATTATATTTACAAACAGGTCCAACAAAAAAAACATTCTTTTCTTATAACTCCTGTCTTTTTTGTTAATGTAAAATTCCAGGAAATAATTATACCGGCCAATTACTTCACGCTCGATTTGCCTCTTTAATGAAAGATTCACCAGAAGGATCCCGAACCATTTCTAGAGAAAAAGAGAGGAAATGAAGAGAAGCAGGGAAAAGGAGATAAAGAGAGGATAGAAAAAAAAAGATCATACACAAAAAGTTTGTCCCTGTAATGCATCCGCCCTCAAGTCGGCTTAGGCCAAAGGCTTATGCTAGCTTTCTGTACGTAAGCACACATTAAGATTGAAGGAGGGAACGTGCGCAGATTAGTATTATCCGTGCTGGGCCCCTCGGTCTTAAATGTCAGCGGTTTTAAAATGGAGGTTGAATTCTGGTAAACGTGAAATGGCATCCATTAGTTTTCTTATTCATGTGTGGGAGAATAATCGCAGTAGAATAATCAAATTAACTTGACATGAAAAGGAGTGCTCTTGGATTGTCGTCATACTCGAAATATAACGAATATTAGTTTAAAACTTCAGAACGAATTTGGCGACACTGTTGTGTGAAGTCCCTTATACCCGTGTCAGCGAACAGTGCTTTATCATTGTATGTAATTTACAGTAATAAGTAATCATTTTCCTCTCTTCTCATGATCCCTCAACCTCAGAATGAAGAAGTATTATTATGTTATAGAGAAATACATTACATAAAGCAACCTTTCCAAATACCTCTAGACAGTATTTTTTTTACACAATTACAATCGAATTAAAACTATTCAATTTAGTCTCATAGGACTGGTTTATTATTCAGTTTGCAGGAATGGTTCTGGGAATCAACAAAATGAAACAAACTTACACCGTATTGCCGATAACATCTAATTACATGTATGCCTATGTATAAAACACTGCTCACAGATAAGGCTACCTGTATCGTCAAAAAGGTGGTTACAAATTTGAGACTTTATTCATTTATTTCTAAACCATCATATCACTTCAAGAAAATCAATTGTGTGTGAATTTCTTAATGTAATTGACGTAGAGCTTATCTTGATGAACATTACTGACTCTGTTGTGGGTATATGGGACTATATTCACATGAGGCATCAAAAGTTGGTACAAATTATCAAACTAATATGCGGGCATGAGAAGAGCAATCATATTCATGCGAAATTGCTATTATAATATTCATGCACGTAGGAATAGAACAAATTATAAGTAAATCTCAAATGCTTAAGGAAAATCAACTTAATCTAAACACCCTATTATATTACCCATAGAAACCATGTTCAGATTCCGTAAATGAGTCATTATCATGTTCTCATATTTCAATAGGTGACGCGCGAGATAAATGAAACTGCCTGAGGTTTGTATTTGTCAAAGGTCTAGGCGATCGTGTTACCTCAATTAGTTTTCACCATTACCAGGGCCCTGTTCCATAAAACTGGATATCAATAACGAGTTACAAGCTACTGTTATAAGCTACTGAAATCATGGCATCTGATTGGCTGAGAGCAAATTTGTCATCGAAATTTAGCATTTGTTATAGATAACAAGTTTTATGAAACAGGGCCCAGAACTCGACCTCCTCTTTAACGATCATAAGAAGCATGTCGCATTTCTGTGGCGCCATTCCAACACCCCATGGTAATCAGTCTACGTGTACCTGGTGATCATGTAACGCATCGCTGCGTAAAATACTTCTAGATGACAAAGAGGGTATTTAGGGTAAGCTTGCTTTGGAAGCCATCAACAGGAATCCTAGAGCCATTTCCGTTGAGGTTATGCCAAGGGCCCTCCTAAGGTTGTTGCAAGATGGGATGTTGTAGTACTGTTGCTATTTTATAAGGAGAATGGGTGGGAATTAGAGGAAAAGAAAATGTTTTTTTTTGTGTGCCCCAGACGTCACTAAAAGCTAAGTTTATTTTCACAATCGGGCAATCGTTGAGGTCAATCGTATAGTATACTATGTTTGCATGATTTTCCATATTGTTGACTCATGCACAACTCTCTTTATCTAAAACTTTTTAAACCAATCTTTCCTAAAACTGATTTTAGGGTTTATTTTCAAACAATAGTGAAAGTATCCAATTCAGTACTCCATTATTACATAATGTCATTTAAATGTAAAACATTTTCATTGAGTAGCACGTCTGATTTGAACGTCTTTGAGATGTCGTCTGACCAGAAACATCTCGCTCCGTGTGACAATAAAATTATACCTCTTTATAGAGCCATCGTTTCTATCATAATCATCATCATTATCATCATCATCATCATCATCATCATCATTATAATCATCATCATCATCATCATCATCATTATCATCATCATCATCCTTATCATCATCATCATTATCATCATTATCATCATCCTCATCGTCACTATCGTCACCATTATTATCATCATGTTTGTATTGAAAATGATTGATATCGTTTGGGAAGCAATATGTATCTTCGTCTTAACAAGATATAACACCTGACTTTTCGAGGATTTCGAGGTGATACCCTGATTTCCTGAAAACTGAAGGATATTCTTTAAATGCAAATTACCCCTCCCCCTCTCATTGATCTCCAAATCCAAGGAGCGCGTAGATTATAAAACATCTTTTTTTCTAGTATTTAAAGGATGTTAAAGGATTTTAATTACCAAATATTTATATATTTGTTTTCTTCTTCAAAAATAATATACACAACTGATATAGGAGTCTCTATATGATTTGTACAACTTAGAATTAGGGTATCGTGTATCTCGTAACAGAAATACCCCTGAAGCTAGATTACTACGATTTGAGAAATAAATCCTATTGGCGATAAAAAAGGCAAATCGTTTCCACGAAATTCAGAGCAATAATACGTGTGCGCTTTGATAATACGCAAACAACCTAAAAGGTAACAGAAATGCTGTTTTAACAGTCGTATAATACACCTAACAGCGGACAGTCCTCATAGTGTTGTTATAGAGGCAACGAATAAAAACAGTCGAGATATTTCTTTGGAAATAATAGATAGATATGATTTCATACGAAACCCGTTTTCAGTTTCCTAACCATCATAACCATCACACATTTCGTTGTAATGCAATTTTATACTGCATACCCGTCTATCATTCTACTTTTAACGCATGTAGCACACGACGCGTCATTCTGTTGCGCCAATACCTGCGCTTATCAATCTCATGTATTAGCCCATACGCCAGCAATTCCAAGCAATGTATGCACTGTGTGACGTGCATTCATTTGTTAACGCGATGTCACTCAAATATTGCGCGTCAAGATCCGCACTGTTCATTGACGCAGTCCTATGTCATGAAAATAACGCCTCGTGTGCAATCGGCATTTGTGTGTTTTTCTGCACTCAATCTGCTGATGTACACAAATCTACAATCTTATATGTACAAGATCAAGGATGCAATTAGTGATCGTGATCGTGATATAGACTGAGATTTGACAATTTGCCACTCTCCACCCAGGTATCAGGGGCGTACGCAGGATTTTTTTCAAGGGGGGGGGGGGGGGTTTTAAAATATTTTGCTCCGAAAATTTGAAAATCGCGCCGGCCGAAAAGTCGCTCAGTGGGGTTGGGGGGGGGGGGGGGGGGGGGGGGGGGGGGGAAGCGGACACTTTTTTTTTTTTTTGTCTCAAAATTTCAAAATTTGACATTTTTTTCGTTGGGGGGGGGGGGGGTAAGGTCACCTTATTTAGGTTAGCCGTGGGTATAATTTTTTTTAATAATAATAAAAAAATAAAAATTAAAAAAAAAGCCAAAAGGGGGGGGGGGGGGGTTCGGTTTTTTTAGGGGGGGTTTACATACATTAAAATTCCAAAGGGGGGGGGGTTTGAACCCCCAAACCCCCCCCCCCCCTGCGTACGCCCCTGCCAGGTATTAATGGGTATCCGGTAGGATGCGAAAGCTAATGTGCTTAGATTAGAAAGTGTGCGCTTGTAAAAATGAAGCCTGGCTGGAATGCTCCCCAGGGAATGGAGAATGTGCATACATTGTGTGCGGGTAAGCCTGAAACCAATGACCGGGGTAATAATATATATATCTGTAAAACACTTTGAGAGCGTCTTCGGTTCTGAAAAGCGCTTTATAAGAACTAGCTATTATTATTATTATTAACCTTCTGAAGCGATACCATTTCGATGCAGAACATAAATTTGCAAATAAAGAGCATATTTTTTCAGTCGGTGCACATTTCTTATCATCCATTAAGCAAAACCAGTGCTTTCTGGTGTTATTTTGAGTTCATCTTTTTGCAATTTTGTCCTTCAATCGATTTTGCTGATCTACATAACTGTCATATACAGTCGAGGACACCACGATACCGATTGTATTTTTGGCAGCCTCTGAAGAAATGCGAGATTGCAATTAAATAGGTGCATATTTCTTTCGTGCTTGTTGATGTGTGTGTTTTCTATCAATTTTGCACTTTCGTCCTTCAATAAATTTAGCTGATTTACATAACCAATTCGTATAAAGACAAACGTGTGATGATGCTGAATTTATTTGGGACAAATTTTGAAGAAATACCATTTCTTTGCAGAGCTGTATGTAACCTTTAATGTTGGTGGAAAACCAATCTGTATGCATCCTGCTTTTGAGAGAGGAGGGTAATAACCAGAGAGGTTGTATGAATAGCAGAGAAAAGGTCGGTGTGGAATAATTGAAACGAAACAAATTGCATTTCAATAATTCACAGGTCTACGTTTCTGAGTGCACGGAGACCAAATGAATACATTCAGAATACTTTGGATGATTGAGCGACATGCTACTTTGCAGGATGCATGCCTTCACATGGGTGTGAAAACGGCAAAAATAATGGGGCTGGCCATGCATGGGACCATTTTGAATGAGAAGGAATGGTTTCGGATCAGATTTTGCAGAAGAATAATTGCTGAAAATTCAAGAAACTATTTAAAATTTCCCAATTATTAGCAATTTGCTGGAAAATGATATAAATATCTACAAATTGTACATATGTTTATTATACAGTGCGTCTCAGATACAACGAAACCGAGAGCTATCTATGTTTTATCATAACTTAATCACAATCATAATTGATAAATGACACATATTTCGAAAGCTTAGATCCTCCTCTTTCTTTTGATGCAACTCATAATAATGCATATTTCACGCATGACTGATTAAAATCAATTTGAGAGGAAAACAAAAATTCATTTGGCGGACGATATCTGAATTTCTAACAGAAAATCACAATTCTAAAATATTGGGTTTCTGCCTTTTCATATGACACCTCAATCAGGAAAAATGAGCTAGGAATAACAAAGTTCTGTTTGTTTAAAGTAGTGCTTGCATTTCCATAATTTGATTAAACGAATTCGTTTTCACTGGCTGCCTGCCGTATCAACAAACGAAATTAACAAAAGACTCAACTCCGTTTCGTTGACAATCAGTTGTAGACGAAAGACTTCATGCATGGCTGATTGTCAACGAAACGCCAAACGACTTTTCGGTCATTTATTAATTATAAATGTGATTAAGTTATGATAAAACATCGATGATTCTCGGTTTCATTTTTTCTGGGACACACTGTATATGTATTTTTTAATTACATGTTGAGTCTAATACTCGGACTGGCACATTTTTCTCTTCCATTATTGGTATATTTGTCCTAATTTTTTTGTTGTCGTTGATTAATGTAATAATAAGAATCCCATGGTTAGAATCGGAAATGTTTAATCATGTTAACATGACATCGATGAAAAACAGGTTTGCTGATTTGATTGTTTCTTTTTTATCCTGTATAAATATGCTAAATGATTAAATAAATGAATAATGTATCTAGTTAGTTTCGTTTATTCATTTATATATTTAATTTTAGTTAGTTTCTCCGTGAGAACGTTCCGTTCATTCCAACGTTAATCAATACAATGACACAAATGAAGAAAATTAAATAATTGCCACAGTCTCTATATCAAAATTTGAATAACTAATTGCATATTTAGGAAAACGTGGCCTGACAATAAAGCAAAGGAGTAGTTTGGGGCATTTCTCCGAAAGAAACATGCTTACCATATTGTCCCAAGCTACTTGAATGTTTGTCCTTTTCTATCATATAACTAATTCATAAAAAAATATTTTCAAGAAGTAACCTTTCGTATATTCAGGCAACGGAAATGTACCGTGAAAGTATTAAAGAAATGCCAAAGTTTGGGGCGTTTCTCAGAATTCTGCATCCATGCCATCCGTAATTGCTCCCGGCTCATCTCATCCATGTTATTTGTTTTGTTTTCTTACAAAAACAACCCGTCATTTTCCAAGAAGCCCCCTACAGGAAATATCCGTCCGTTCAAAGTAATGATAGCCGGTGACGTTTATACTTACCTGCGTTCTAGGCAGTATCCTTTACCCTTTCTAGACAATCATTCAACATTTTGTAGTGGTTGTTTGGCTCAGTTAATATTGGTTCAAAACCATAACAATTATATAAGTGCAGCGCTTTTAGTAAACCGGCATGAGTGCAAGTTCGCCGAAATCCTATTGAATAGGTTCCCGGTGAACTTGTATTTTTGACGTTTTCATGAAAAAATGCCAAAAGTATCAGAATGTATATATAGATAAATGTTGCAATAGCTGCACACCTTTTCCAATTTGTTACATGACCATATTGCGTTACGCCAGGAATTTTATAAATGAAAATACAATTTAAACCTTTAAATTGGTAACATGTGTAGCGGTTCTAAATCAGTGTTTTTTTGATCCACATTAATCCAGATTAAAAAAGAAATCCACTCAGTTTCAATTTCTACTTTTGCAGAGGCATGACATTTCATTAAAACAATGTAGCATTAAAAGAACAACACAATTGTTACCAATTTAAAGTATGCAAATTATGTTTACTTTTTAAGAGTTATCTTTTCATGTGATATTTTGTTCTAGTATGATTTGCGTCCACATGGGGATTGCAGAATCAAAATTTGAAGTTCACAAATCATTTTTTAATCTTTACCCCAACTCGACCATTCCTTTAACACACTTCTGCCCGTTTTAACAACATATTGCGACCCAGCAGTAATTGCCATGCCGGTGAGATAGAGTCTGTTATACCGTGTTACACAGCAGGTGACATAATAACACGGTGTTATTCCAAAGTAAAGACCTTTAATATATAACAAAACCAACTTATGTGATTCTAGGAAGGCGGACATATAAATAATAGGTAGCTCATAATTTCCTTCTTCCTCTCTATGGCAATAAGAAGAGAAGGAGGAAAATAATAAGAAGAGGAACAGAAGATTACGAAGCAGGAGGTGGACAAGGGAAAGGATAAGAAAATGAAGAAGAAGGAAAAAAGAGATAATGAAAATGAAGGCGAAGAAGAAGAAGAAACAATTGAATAAAAGGAGGAAGAGATGGGGGTGAGGGAAGAAATGGAGGAGAAAGGAGGAGGAGGAGGATTAAAGGAAAAGAAGAAAAAGAAGATTAAGAAGAAGAATGTAAATAAGAAGGAGAAGAAGAAGAATGGAAAGAAGAAGGAGAAGAAGAAGAAGAAGAACGAAAATGAGAAGGGGAAAACACGATGAATAGCAAAATCTTACTTTCCAAAGGCTTATAATATGTATCTCAATAATTGTAGCCAAAAACTTGTCTCCCATCAATTAGTGCACAAACTACCCCCAAAAGCCTATCAACAATTTCGCCAGATTGACATTTCGTAATAGAGCTGTTTGTAATACATTTTGTTACCTTACGAATTCATACACTTTATTTCTGTCGAGATAGTAGGTAAGTAGGCACCTATTTCAACTTTAATGGTCCTTGCGAATAAAAATAAAAATCGAAAAATGGGATACAGCCCATTCGTATACAAATACCTGGGGAAGTACTTAGACACCCCTAGGGACGTATTAAAACGCGAGATTAATTATCATGACTACAGACTGCAATTCCTTTTTCTTCCTTATCTTTAGATCCCCACCAATCACATCATTCAACGCATATACAAGTAATAGTAACATAGAAATATTCCTCTGTACGAATACATTTACTTTCTCTAATTTAGTAATGGACGATCAAAATAAACCCAGATAAGTTTGTGTATTACGTATAATGTATAGCCCATATAATCTTTAACACAGGTGTATCTGTAACATAAGTTATGTTATATACTTTTGTTGTGTGAATAGTGCTATAAAAATCGTATGGCCTGTCCTGAGTGCGGAATGAGACAATAGACCTGGTATCGATATGAAAAGTTCTTCAAATAAAAGCTTTATGAAACAACCTGGCAAAGAAATCAAACGTCGAACCGGTGAATAGTCGGACATATTGGGTTATGAAACAAACAATTGTGTGTTCCATTTACTAATTTCATGACAGATCTACATTTTCAATTGCTGATATTCATTATTTTGCCATAAAATATTAATTTGTCATGTCTTTGAATTTGTGAAATATTTTTTTAACGGTCAATTCAATTTATAGCTAAACACCGGTAATTTAATTTCTCCTTGAAAAATGAGGGAATGGGCTTGATGAAGGTTAACAAAGTTCGTTAAATAATAATTTAGTTACAGAAAAGAGAGTGCTGGAATAAATGAATCGTTATCAGTATCATTGTTTAATGCAAATACAGTAGTTCCGGTTTGTATTCACTCGTCTCTCCTTGCTTTAATTGCGCAGTTGTCTCCACTTACGGAACCTCTCAGCTCCTCGATTAAAAAATTACAATTTTTCTTCCACACTTCGTTTCACTTTCGTTTTTTCCTTAAAAAAAAACGTGATCTACAAGGGGATAGGAAGCCCGTGAGACGTTTAACCTTTTCGATCAATGTATTACCTTTCCAATCAATGTATTACCTTTCCCAAACTAGCTATGAGCTATGTCTTCATAATTAATGGTTGGCGTACCCAGTACTCAGGAGCTGCGGAAGGACATCTTTACTTTTCAGGAAAGGTTGGAGGGGGGATTATTCTTTCGGTGGCCAAAAAAGGATGGGGCCTGGGGAAGATGGCTTTTCGCGTTGCCATGGCAAAGTGTGCCTGTTTCCATGGCAATCGAAGTGATGTTTGACGCCGTTTCTTAAAGCCGGACGCAGTTACGTAGCGAGTTTATCCCCTACGGAGCATGGCGACGAATTAAGTGGGATGATGTTACTTGGCATAGTGCTGCTCGGGTGTCGGGTAACGGGTAGGGGGAGACAGGGCTATCCCCTGGAGAGGGGGATGGTGAGACATCTATTTGAGCAAGAAAACAACGGAAATGTTGCGTGGAGGCCTCGCCATGTCACTCCAGAAAGTGAGAAACAACGCGGGAATATTCACAGTCAGTGATATTTGCGCTTGGAGCAGGCTTGAACCATTCCCTTTGCGATTAGAGATATCAAGGCATGTGTAAAGCAGGGCACGGTCTTACTCCATATTATATCGATTTACATAAATGATAAAAACACCAAAATGGTGGCTAGATGCTACCAATGGGTTCAAATGTATTGCACAACTAGCAGTAACTAAACAAAAATAGAACACAGTATATTGAAACACTGCAACGTATATCACGTTCAAACTGCATACCTGTATTGGTGTTAATCATAATTTCGACCAACTTTTTTTCCTTCATTTTCGCATATTTTTACCTTATGCACTGTTATTGTTGCAATCATGACATGATTATGACAATATTAAATAATCTTGATAGATAAAGTGTTTATCTTCTTACAACTTTATTAGTTGATCTTTATTGGTCAATATCTATTGATCAGTAATGCATTGAGAAAATATGAACTTTTTTTCTACCAAGAATATCACAATCATGTTATGATAAGATGTAAACAGAAAATACTCCAACTTTACGGGCGACAGGGTATAATGAAAGACGGCAATGTATTACAAATGCTTTGTAATACGGACATATTTCTAAAGGCGCTACATTATCTTTATTGCTTTGAAAAACAAACATATCTTCCCGCCCTCCTTCTGTCTCTCTTGTCTGCACCTCTCACTCTAGAGAGTCTCTAGACACTCCATTCTCACCCCTCTTATTTTTATTCGGTGTATCTCTCTCGGTATGGACATTGACCAATGTTTTTCATTCTCACCTTCGCTCTCTGTCTCTCTGTCTCTCTGTCTCTCTCTTTCTAATTCACTCATGAACTATCTCACATTACCTCTCTCTCTCTCTCTCTGTCCCCCATGTTTCTCTGTCTCTGTCGGTCTCTCTCCTTCACACACACACTCTCTCTCTTCCACTCTTCTACTCATGTCTGGTTCACACTTCTCACTTCACCCACCTCTCTATCTCTCCCCGTCTGTCACTATGTCTGTCTGTCTGTCTGTATGTCTGTATGCCTCTCTCCCTCTCTCTTGTATCTCCTAGTTCACTATCCCTTTTCCCCCCTTTTCTTTCTTTCTCCTTTGCATTTCTCTCTCTCCCTCACTCCCTCTTTCTCCCCATCTCTCTATGTCTCTTCCTCCTCTCTCCCACTATTCTTCCATTCATGGGATTCCGAACTAAAAGGGCTCTCTCTCTCTCTCTCTACCTCTCTCTGCCTCCCTCTTTATCTCTCCGTCTATGTTCGTTGTCCGTCAGTCAATTTCTCTGTCTCTCTTTCTCCCTCTCTCCATCCACCCTCTTTTCTCTCCCTCACCCTCCCACCTATTCTTCCCCTCACGGTATTCCGAGCCAGAAGGTCTGGGTTAAGTGTGATTCTAATTACAGCATCTTCTAGACCATGGCTATGACATTCCATCACTCCTAAAGAACTAATATCTAGCTCATTTAATCTATTCATACTTCACACCACTAGCGTATTCGTAGGAAGTATGTGTGTGTGTGCGTGTGTGTACGTGTGTGCGCGCCCGCGCTTGTGTGTGTTTGCGTGTGTGTGTGTGTGTGCGCGCCCGCGCTTGTGTGTGTGTGTGTGGGGGGGGGGGGGGCGGCAAATTCATGACCAAGAGAACGAATATGAGCTTTATTTAATACGAGTAAAACATGTACTCCGTGTATAAATCAATAACGAAAACAAACAGCATATAGACATGATAGATGCATTCTCAAAAGTCTTATTAGGTAACCCCCATACATATATTTCCATAGCACCCACCCCTTTGCAGATGAGGGCCCTACAGATGTCTTTTTCTGAAAGTATATGGATCATAGTAAAATGGAATGTTTTGCCTCCTGTTGAGGCCAATGTCTGGATATTCTACTACTTTACCCCTCAGGCAGATGGAGACATGGGCTGAACACCGGTTGACGAGGTGTCGTGGTCCGGACTGTGGATCACATTGTTCGGGGTTCAAGTCTCGCTGCAGCACTATTGTCACCTGGCATGATATTAATCTACATTTCCCAATTTCCACATAGGTGTAGTGAACGGGTACCTGGTAGGAAGAAATTCCATTAATCCTATAACGCCTTACCTTGCTAGCTTAGCTAATGCCGGTGGTAATAATACGATCACAGGGCCTTCAGGGATGACAGTATTAATACTGATGAGGCTAATCAGGCTACCCTGGATAAACATGAGATATTAATATAATTTAAAGACCGTATTATCAAACTGTTAGTGTCATGTTTCTACCTTGTGACGGAAGTTTACTTCTTGGTAAGGTCGTTTTATTTTCATCCTCGAAGTAGGTCATTGATCCAATAGCTATAACTGTTCGAATAGCGAAGTTATCACGTGCTTAATATATTAAGGCAACTATGAATACACCAGAGTTTACTACCTCTATAGCCACTTTGCCTTCATGAATATCCCAAATTCCAATAGAAGAGCATGTGTAATGCATATCCTCGTAGGTCTAGTTATACTGTAACCTAATTGAATACTTAATTTGGACACAGGCACCGAATTGTTTTATCTTTGTCGTTAGGGAAGCTCCGTGATATTCTGAAATTTTGATCATGAATCTTCCCCTGTGGGTATTTAAACACCACTCGCTCAATTTACCCAGTCATTATGGTAGCACGGTTCAGAAAACAAGACGGTTTTCCATAAAGGGGGGGGGGGGGGGGGTTCACTAGCAAACGTAGCGAATGTATGGTTACGCCAGGGTTCGTAAAATGTTGTAAAAGGTTGCAAGAAAGCTCGTAAACAGTTCTCATTGTCACATAAAGTTTTCATTTCCGCAAACAGTTGCAAGCGTTTGCAAAACAGTCGTAAGCCTTTGCAAATGGTTGTAAGACGGTGTCGCTGAAGTTATTTTGATTCGCCAATGCTAGCGACCACGTGACCATATGGTTCCTATATAAATCTCAATGCAGGGAAAGGTTGCTTATCCTGTTTATATGGTTGGGTCCATAGATTCGCCTGGTACTTTGACAGGAGTTAGCAAAAGTTCCCAAACATTCACAAATAGTGGCAAAGGATTGGCAAATAGTTGCTAATCTTCGCAAAAACTGTAGCTAACATTTGCTTACAGTCGCTAATAGTCGCCAACTGCCTTCAGCAAACATTTACGGAAACATTCGCTCAAATGTTGTTAATTGTCGCTAGTGGCAGAGGCGAATCCTGATTTTCGCCAACTTTCGTCAGAAAAGTTGGCAAATCCAAAATTCGCAACGTTCAGAAGCATTCGCCCCTCAGTGAGATATGCCCTTTACAGAGCTATGGATCTCTACTCGGATTAATAGCTCAGTCACATCGCCAAACCAACTACACACCGATTCATAACAATTGGGGCAAAGTGGAGATACCATGGTCTAGTGGAAACGTCACCGGGATGTGGATCCACTGGCGTACCTATGGGGGGGGGGGCAGGGGGGCAGAGTGCCCCCCTGACGGGCTCCAGGGGAAAAAAGAAAAAGGGGAAAGAAAAGAAAAGAAGGAAAGGAAAGAAAAAGAAAAAAAGAAAAGGGAAGAAAAAAAGGAAAAAAAGAGAAAAAAGAAAAAAAAGAAAAAGGAAAGAAAAAAGGAAGAAGAAGAGAAAAGGAAGAAAAAGGGAAAAGAAAAGGAAAGGAAAAAAATGGGGAAATTAAAAAAAAAATAGCATGGCCGTACGCACCAGGGGGGGGGGGGGCAGTTGACCCCAGATATTTTGAAAACGTACAATTTTTTTCCTGAAAATGTAGTGTAGGCCTATACCAAATCCTTCAATTCTACTTTTGAAAATGCAAAAGTACCCTCATGACCAGTTCGGTCGCTCGAACTCCCTTCACTCCTTTTGCTTTTGAGATTCTTCGAAAACTTTTAACGCATCTTTCCCCCTCCCCCACCAGAAAAATATTCCGCATATGGCCCTGAAAAATTAAGACACATGAAAATAGGAAAATATAAGTGATATAACAAATTCGAAACTCTTCGCTGGCGCGAACTGCTTGCTAGCCTATTTTGTATTAAATGTTTTCACTTGCTCGTCCCCCTGAAAAAAGAAAAGGATTAGCATTGCCTAGAATACAATTGTGCCTGCCCCGACCTGCAACCATGGCAACAATAACACACAGTGTATGTACCAAATGTTACTAAAAGAGAGTAATTCATTTTTCTCGCTCGCTACACTTGCTCGCGAATAAAATGAATAGATATTGCTTTGGAAACAATTGTGCCCACCCTTGACCTGCAACAATATCATGAAAAATGGAAGAGTTTTTCGCCCTCTCGCCAAAAAGGAATTGAATCGCGTTAAACGCGATTGCGTCCATCCTGACCTGCACCAATAAAAACAAGTTTATTTATTAATTTCTATTAAAAGATAATTTTTTTTGCTTGCTCGCTATGCTCGCTGGCCAAAATGGAATTGACACCGCTAACGTGCCCGCCCCAATCTGCAACAACCAGTTAATAATTATGTACCAAACGTTATTTAAAGAGGTTTTGGTGTGCTCGTGCTCACCAAAACGGAATTAACATCACCTTAGACATGATTGTGTAAGCCCTGCCCTGCAACAAAAAAATCTGAAATTTATGAACCAATTATCATTACAAAAATTTTGCTCGCTCGCTACGCTCGCTCGCCAAAATAGAAATAACACCGCTTTTAATAATCACGTCCCTGACATGGAACAATGAACCCAAGTTTATGTACCATATTTTCCCTATAGAAGAGAAGTGATTTTTTTGCTCGCTCGCTACGCTCGCTTGCCAAAATAGAAATAACACCGCTTTTAATAATCACGTCCCTGACATGGAACAATGAACCCAAGTTTATGTACCATATTTTCGCTATAAAAGAGAAGTGATTTTTTTCGCTCGCTCGCTAGCTATACGCTCGCTAGCTCGTGGAATTATGTACCCACCACTGACCTGCTACAATATCATTAAAAAGAGAAATGTAGGGGGTTGCCTGCCCGCCAAAATGGGATTGACATTGCCTTAAACACGATTGTGCCCGCCCCCGACCTGCAACAATGAAACAAATTTTATATAGCAATTCATTGAGAGAAAGATGTATTTTGGCTCGCTAGCTAAAATGGGTATAAAATCACCCTAAACACAATATTCTTCCCGCGCCCTGCATGGGACAATTGAACCAAGTTAAAGTGGCAATTATTAAAAAAGAAGTGATTTTTTTCTTGCTCGCTACGCTCCTTTGCAAAAAAAATGAAATTAACGTCGCTAACAAGTGAATGTTCCCACCCCCAACTTGCAACAATATCAGTTTATATACCAAACGTTACTTAAAGATTTTTTTTTGCTCGCTCGCTCGCCAGAAGTGAAAATTAGCATCGCCTTTTTTGTTTGTTTCGGTCGCTTGCCCCCCCTGACGGAGTACCCCAGGTACGCCACTGTGTGGATCCCTGGTTTGAGGTTCGAGTCCCGCTGCGGCACTATTGGCAAGATATTAATCTACATTTGTCTTACTCGACCCAGGTGAGGAAAATGGGTACCTGGCAAGAAGTAATTCCTTAAATGATAGACCACCATAATGACAACCATGCTAAATTCGGGGTAATAATTGTGGAGTGTCAGGAGTCTGTCAAGTCTGATGGACATGAGCGCCTATACAGGAACTCACCCTAATTATTAATGTTATCTTTTGTTTGGTCTGTTATCGATCTGTTGTCGGTCTTATTGGTTTGACAGGGGTATGAATAATAGCAGTCCCAACAAAATTATACATTCTATCTCAGTGACACCGTCAAACAGACTCAAGTTCGATTCGTCCTTGAAATCGGTTTTAAGATTGATCCCGCCAATAATGTCTACTGATTTTAAATACAATGTTAGTCCATAGGCACAGTTAATGATCCTGTATCCACGTACTTAAATATAACTATGATGACATTTCTAGTAAATTGTATAATATATATATATATATATATACATATATATATCTATATTGTACAAAGTGGCTTTTGAAAAGTTATACAACGAAGGCAATTAAATAGCATAGTCCATCCATACTGAAATATTCGAACATCAAAAATGATGTATTACGTAATGCAAACATGATTTATATGGAACATAATATATGCTATTGAAATTGCCCTTGAGTTAATAAGAGATACACCACGGAACCCACGACTAGGATTGGATACGAGTCATTGTCATGGTTTAATGATGGAAAAGGGATAAAATCCCTATAACAGTTCGGTTGCTTTCTTCGCCTCTCTGGACAGTCGCTCAATTACCACACGAGCAATTTTGCATAAAACTACAGGCACCAATTGACAGATTAATTGTGTGATGCATCACAATGGCTTTGCAAAATAACCCGTTTCTGGTCTCGATTTGCTCCATGGCAACCCTTTTAACACTGGTATTGATTAATTTTGCACTGAAAATAGTCAATTAAATCTTGAAGCTTTGGTATCTCTATCCCGTGATAAGGTGCCCGGGGAATATTTATGTGGCATTACAAGACTTAACGCTGGCATCTACAAGTAAACGAGAAACATGATGATGACTTGCGCTTTCCAAACTGTAGACACGTTGAAGAGAGTATTACAGGAGGAAAAAAAAAATCTCTAGAAACATCGGGAAAAACAAGAGCTCATCAGCCCAAGCACATGACACGGTGTTAGAACCCCTGGCATGTTGCATTAATATGTGCATCAACTACCCCAGGCATGATAGATGCCCTGCCATTCCTCTATATGACAAGCGAACGGCGTATACATTGCCAGTGGAAATTAGGCAAAGCGAGGCGAGTCAATGCAATTAAATCGAAATTAGTTTCGGAACGGAGCAAAATGAAAAGTGATTGCCCCAGACCTGCCTGGTCTGTTCAGTGTAATACAGCGCATGAGGTTGGGAAAGTTGGCAGACGTTTACAGAATGAGGGCGGTCGTGACAACGATCATCGGAATCTTTTAAAGACGTGTTGAAGGCATCTTTGTTTTAGTTCTAATGGGGTCATCATATTGATATTAATTTGAGGTGAGGATCATCGTACTTTGTGGCCGTAGATCTTGGTCAAAGAGACAAAAATCTTTCCTTCATTTCCAGCAGTAGTTTTCTTAGGACTATTTTACATGTAGTTTCATGAGACTTGTTCGTGTTTTTTGTTGTTGGTGCGAAAGGCCAGAGCGAATGCATTCTGTCGACAAGTCATTTACGAAGAATCATTCATTTTTATTTTGTTCTTACATTTTGTAACATTAAATTCAGTTGCTTCCTTTTGAAGAAAGAATGTAATACATGCTTATCAAATTATGAGTAGCAATTAAGGAATTTAACCATTCCATATGTTCAAGTAAACATTAGAATGTCGAAAGAGGGGAATGACCGAATAATTGAAACTTGAGTTAGAGATTGTTATTCAGGAACAAATACAAAGTTGTTAATCAGAAGAACATGATTTTATACATAAATGAATAATTTGCTCTCAACTGTATCGCTGTAAACTATTCTAGTATCTCTCTATTATGTACCTTAGTTCGTCTGCACAGATCAATCTCCCGCAGGGGCGGTGGTTGGAAAATGATAACTAACGGAAAATGACGGGACATTGTTGTCTACTAAAATAAATAATTATTTTGATGAAGATGTATAAATTATTCAGACACTGATACCCAAAACATACAATGAATAATGATACAAGACTTGTTATTCCGGCGTCTGGTCCATAGAGTGGAAACAAAGGACCCCTCCTCGAACAAAGTCTTCCTGTACTTAATAAAACACGCTTGTGTTCCCCATTACGAAAACGAGTGGCCCCTTTTTTTATCCTTACCTCCTCTTTAGCTTTCTGAAATACATTTTGCTCGAAGGATAAGCGAATTCGAATGTGTGTGCGTGTGTGTGTGTGTGTGTGTGTGTGTGGGGGGGGGGGTTAAGGCCCACACCCTTCAAGATTTGGCCAATTTTCATACGGGTAATAGGATTTGCTTGCGCCCATTTTTCGACAACTCCCAATCTTCCAACGAAATTGCACTCTTACTTATTGAAGGAGAGAGGTACAACCAAAGGATTTCAACTTCAAATATCAACTGGAAAATTACGGAGAATCAACACTAGAACAATTTAGTTTTGTCAAAATTATGTAACAACATTATTGAGTATATCTTTGTGTGATATTCATATTCATTGTATGCATAATATCGCCATTAGGGTTTTGTGATCAGTATTATATATATGTGTTTATTGAATAAATTATCATTTGAAAAAAAGGGATCGGCCCCGACCTGTCCCTATACGCCCTCGCGAGCCCCCATTCACAAATCTACAATAAATCACTAATCTTTTGGTGGTTTAATATTAATCTCATATTGATTCCTCTGATTTCCTGACGACTTTCACTAAGTTGGAGAAATGATACAATGGGCTTTCGGCTAGGTCTCTTGTGATAGATTGCACTGAAGTAGAACATGACATTTTAATGCGAAACGCCTCTTTCATGCGATTGCAGCAGTTTGTTGACGTCTTCTAATTATTAAAGGGAGATATTTTTAACAGAAGCTTCAGTCTAAATGTCATCACGGGTCTGCCTCTTTATTTTGTAGGATTATGTGGGTGATAGTTAATGGGTAGATAGAGATATCATTGTCGCCGGCTGAAGCACATTTTCTATTTCTCATCAGTTTGTTTTTATTGCCTGCGTCCTCCGCGAATTTTGTTGTTGTTGAAGCATATGCGTATGTAATCACACATAAGAAATAATATTGTTTGACTTCTGTTTGTGTTCAATTTCATGAATTACAGGTATTCTTTTCACAAGTAATATAATAAAATGCATAAAATATACACAAAAAGAAGTACATTTTATGGTAACAGTTTACATTTATGATTCAGAATTCATCTCCCCCTCTCACTCTCTCATCCCTCCTTCACTGTCTGTCTTCTTCTCTTCTCTACCCGTTATATTTCCCATCTCCCCCTCCCATTCTCCCCCTCACTCTCTCTTTCCCTCCTCTACCTAATCTGTCCCTTCTCCCCATTCCATTTCCAATCCCTCTTCTCTCTCTCTCTCTCTTTGTGTGTGGGTGTGTTTGTCTCTCTTTCTTGTCGTCTCTGTTTCTCTTCTGTCTGTCTGTCTGTCTCTCTCCGTCTCTGTCTCTATCTCCTTTTTCTCTCTGTCTTTCATTCATGTTTTCTCTGGTCCCCCCTCTCTCCCCCTCCCTCACTCTCTCAAACCTTATTTCAGGGTCCTAACCCACGCACATCAAGTTTAATAATGCTAAACTGTGCGTGCCATTGCCAGTAGACGATAATGACTTAACTTTTAGCCTTGCCGAGAGCGCAATAGAGTCAATGAGCTATTAAGGCATTCAGCCCCTACCCCAGCTATTCAATACACTTTACGTCCCAATGTTTCTTAAACACAATTTAGCGATTTCTCTTCTTTATATTGAGGAGGGGGGGGGGGGGGTCTCATGTTGAGAAACTCATTTGCTTTAGACGTTTGCCCAAAATTGATTTACTAAATATATATAACGATATGGAATAAATTAAACCAAGAAGATCGTCATAAGAGTTTATTTGGTTTTACATTTACCAGGAACAATTACCCTTGGTTTCTTGTTTGCATGACACTTACATTCTTAATCAAAACTCATCTGAACATTGTGATAAATAAATCAGTGTATAAATAGTTCTATTTAACTAGAATGTAATTAACTTTTTCGTTACAGGTCTTCAGATGTTATTCTCCACTGCTTTTGACATTATAGTTTTGACTTCTTATATTTTGTACTTTGTTCGCAAAAGATGTAGACATATATAATTGGTATCTCTGAAATTCAATCCTGGTGGAGAATCTATATCAACCGGTGGCGTATCCGACTTAGGGCGTAGCCGGCGTATACCGCCCACCCCCCCCCCCCATTTTTAGCAGCAGTATATGGATGGCAGTACGCTTCTGACTGCTGCTGCAGGAAATGTATTTGATAATATTATTGTGGAGAACACCCCTCTTTCCCGCGTATCTCGGGCTTGGGGGCTGCTATTGCCCCCGACTATGTAATCATCAGTATCTGGCTGCGCACGTTTACTGAGAAATTTAGCCAAAATAACAAATTATCCCCGAGAAAATAAAATAAATTCAATCAGACGTCTAGACTTTAAGTGGAAAAGTATTTGGGAAAACACAAAAAAGTCAATAACTGGACTTATCAAAAGTTCATGGAGTTTCTATCTACACACAACTCACGAAACATGTTGTTTGTATCAACTCATGTAGACACTATACACATACAAAGAGAGCCAGTAGCGGTGACAGTTTACAAATTATCTCCTCAAGAAAATATATAACCTGAAACGTAATATAGGCAACCAAAGTGCTGCATTCTAAGTGGAATAGTATCCTAAATAAACACCTGTAATCAATACGGGATGTTTAAAATTCATACGTAATGGAGATGACCAACAAGAACGCCTCGTTGAGTATATATGATTTGAGAAACCTAAGGCGAGTTTGCAGCGACAATACTGTTCTGAGATGTTGTCAATTCATCAAGCGATATGAGGATAAAGGAGGAGAGGAGATGGGGGGGGGGGGGGGGTGAAAGATGAAAAGTTAAAGAGTCCATGTGCAATTTTGGAAAGCCTCAAATATGAAATATGATTTCATAATTCCCTTTATTTTGTCAAAGACCATGTGTAGTTTGTTAAGCTTCCTGGCCGCCAACACCGGTTTTAATTTTTTTCATCTGTCTGTATTATTCCATTGCAACTTTCAATGGAAGAGGCCCCCTGCTCGTGTTTGCATACCTTGTAAAACGATTTTGTGCAAATATGGAAAGCATTACAATCAATTTCTTCCCTCATAATGACAGCCGTCATTTCACACTTGACACTTGTTACACATGTATTCATATTTGTGGACTTTCCTACCGTCACAAACACTATAGGTCTACATATCTGCTTTGAGTTGTATTATTTTACCATTGAGAACACATGTCGATTGTCCTAGTTTTTGCCATATCGGTTAGCCAGCTAGTAAACTTCAAGGTCGTCACAAGTAGCCATTATAGTAGCGGTAACCAGGTAACAAAAAGTACCCAGTAGCCGTGTTCACACGTTGGCAGTTTTGGTCGGTGTAAAGGTTGTGTGTAGAGCTAGTCGGCGTATTTAAAGTATGGTAAGGTCGACGTAAAGGTCGGCGTAGTGACCGTCTGAACGATATGCGTGTTAGCTACGCCCCCTCTACCCCTCCCTCTACGCCTTTGATTTACTCCTGGATTTTCACAGGAATAACGTGCTACGCGACTAGAGGGTTGCATAATGTCCGTGTGAATGCTCTCACTTGGCACTCGGAGTATATGTGACCTTTCACAAGTGTTGCTTGTTTAGAATCGAAAATGAAAATTAGATTTCGCGCGATTCAGATGCGGAAGCTGGGTTGAGGTCGACAAGTGCGGGCGCCACCACTTCCGGAAATTACGCTTAGTAAGACTGGGTCAGCGGAAGGTTGTGGTAACTTAATCGTGGCAAGTTGGTCCGAGTAAGAGAGTGTGGACAATTAACGGTGTAAGAGTAAAATATTTATGGAATATTTAGTGCTGCAGGGGAAAACTTACGCCGACTAGGAAGGCTCGTTGAACATAGCGATTGTTGATTGCAATCTCATGCATTGCTAAGGTATTTAGAAAGTAATTGGGTTAATCCAGGATTCTGATTGAGTGGGAAGCTATGAATATTTATGAATGGGTGCCGTATCAATACATTTCCACTGAAGAGAGGAACTGTCTAATTCTCATAAATGTTTCTTCAAAGACTTATTCGGCCTGGTCGTCAGTTACAATGATACCATGTGATAAACATGCTGGTGGACTGGGAATAGAGGAGGAGGGTGTATGTGTGTGTGTGTGCGTGTGTGTGCGTGTGCGTGAGCGTGCGTGTGTGCGTATGTGTGTGTGTGTGTGCGTGCGTGTGTGTGTGTGTGTGTGTGTGGGGGGGGGGGGTTTAAGGTAAACTCACCTCACGTAATAAATTAAGTTATTCTGAGAGGTTCTTGTCGTTTGCATGACTGAGGATTTAGCGCCCCTCCCCCCCCCCCAAAAAAAAGAAAGAAGTGAAGTACGTCTTTATTAGGGCAAGTCTAATACGAACATCTTCGACGTTGGGAGTTAAAATGCGACTAGCAAGATCGTAAATATGGACACGATGTGGGGTGATTAATACAAAATATTTTTTTAAATAGAAAACTACGCAATTGTTTTTTCTTCAAATTATTATCATGGAACAGTATTCCAATATCATTACAAATTCTGTAATCTGCTACTTAGCTTGTAAGACAGGACATGCATAAACGAAATTAAATTTTAGGCATCTGCCATCATTATTTGCAGTAATTCTCCTAAATGAGTATGATTCAATAAAGACATGAGATTAGGTAAAAATAGAGGATTTGACGATGATGGGATGGGTCGTTGCAAAGTTCAGATCATTTATATTCTTGTCTCTGCCAAACGCAGTCTTCCCCCTCTCCCTTTCTCCCTAAATAAATCATCTATATATCGCGTGTTTCGAATTCCCGATGCAAAGTAAACAATTACCTTTTTGAACGTGATTTGTTTTCTCGACTGTGACACAAAATCGAAGTCATGTGCAGCAAGGAAAAATGAGATAGAATGTGTAATGTTTGAAACATGAAACTATAGATGACTCCGATTAGACTATCGTCTGTTCATATCAAGCAGGGCATTAATTCTGTATAAAATGATAGGAGTTATTGCCAGTCTGGCTCGGAATGGAAAATATTATTAAATATATCGATAAAACAAAGCAACCCAAAATAGCTTCAGTTTTCACAGTTTATTCTAACAAATTATTTTACTTATTAGCATTAATATGATTCATAAACATATTAATACCATAAGTATATCGCTGATATAATAGTGTTATAGCCTAATGCTAACATCTTTATCATATCTTACATTGTTTTTTTAATTTAATTCTGTTGTTGTTATGTAATAATTAAGGGGAGGTCAACCGTGTACCTATTAATGTTACACCCCTGATAAGGATGAGCGAAGTACATGAATGGACTCGGGAGTCTGTTTATCACAAACCTCTATCAGTCAGTCACGTGATACCCCATTATCCAGTTCTGACCTCCGATGTACGCCTTTGCATTTAAAACTGAGGAGGAGAATATAAATAGGTCCCTTTTTTGTGCTTTTTCGAGATGTTGTCTGCGTTTGAATGACGTAAAGACGGAGCAGTCATTAACAAACCTGCAGACGATGCTTTTTCGACCGAATATACGCTGGCATTCTCCTCGGCGGGAAACCTCATATACCGCGTTAACCTCATTTACGTTCTCCTCAATTTACATGTCATCGGTTCAACGAGGAGAAAAAGCGTAGTATGACAGTCTGGAGTAGCGCATTCCCTTCTTTTACCCCTCCCCAATACCCGGCTTTACCTCAGCCTACTAGTCCTACGCCATTTGTACTCTAGCAACACAATGTTTCCGGCATTTGGTCGATGATATAGTAACGCAGTCAATTGGGTCTTATCCGTCCTATCTCAGAGATTAATGACTTATATTTATTTATTTATTCATTTATCTATTAACTTTTTCATTTATTAATTATTCCATACTCTTATTGTTTATGTTTTCTTCTTTTTTTTCTCTAATTGTAAAGTTTTTTACAAGTTGAATGTGCTCATGTCACTTTACAATTTTATTTTAATAATGAAATAAGCCATTATTGCCTGGTATGTCACCATCTATTGACTATCCATAATCCACGACGATTCCTTAAACAGACAGACAGACAGACAGACATACATACATACAGACAAACACCACAACAACAATCCATAATTACCTGCGACGTGGAGTGTACATGGTAAAGCTTACAACAGGAAAGTATAGAAATATGAACCCCATACTGCTATACCCCATTATCGTGGTCGTTATGATAATGCTCACAAACATCATTATGATAATAAATTCAACATTCGCGCCTTTTCCACTCTCTCGTTGTTGCCATACGACTCTGTATACCCGTTATCCATTGTAAACCAAAGTCAATGTATTTTTTATTAGTCTTTTTATTTTGTGTAAACTTACTCTTATGGTGGCATATGGCGATGTTCTCATTTCAATAGTTGGACAATTTATGACTTAATACTTATATCTCGTAGTCTCTTCCACCAGCCGTTATCTACTGAAGATATCAAGTCACTGTGAACTTCTAGCTCATAGTCTCGATGTTCATAGAAATTATCTACTCAAGATTTGGAATTACACCAAAAGCTTCTTATTCATAGTAACTAAACAAAACTAAACTAAACAAACACCTACAGAGCTCATGTGTCACCTTTTAGGAGCCTGATCTCCGATATATGTTTAACATATGGCGATGTTCTCATTTCAGTAGTTGCGCTTTGTGAGGGCCTCCGGTCCTGAAAAGCGCCATATAAGAACGAGCTATTATTATTATTATTAAAAGTTATGAATTAATATCTATATATCGTAGTCTCTTCTACCAGCCGTTATCTACTAAATATATAAAGTCCCTGCGAACTCCTAGCTCCTAGTCTCGCTGTTCATTGACATGATCTACTATATATATTAAGTCACTGAGAGCTCCTAGTGATTAGTCTCTCTGATCTTCTAAAGATATCAAGTCACTGTCAACTCCTAGCTCTTTGTCTTGTTGTTCAAAGACATTATCTAATGAAGATTTGGAATAACACTAAAAGAAATCCTTCATAATTTCCTCGCAATGTCCCTACTAATATTTGATAGTAACCTTGATCTTAGACTTCCCTTTATGATGAAATCTACTGAATATAAAAGTCACTTTTCACTTTATTATCTCATCCCAGAAATTATCTATTGAAAAACAAATTCTCTCTTAATACCTCCTCCCAGGCGTTATATACCTAGAATATTAAATCATTTGCAATCATATCTCTTAGTCTTTCACCCCAGCCGGTATCTTCTGAAGATATGAAATAACTCCACACATAAGAATTCTTTAAAAAAAATTTGTACCAACATTGACACTTAAAATACTTTATTCTTAAAATTGAGACAATTTTATGTTAAACAAAAAATATATTAAGAAATAGAAATACATGTATAAATGGTATTTTTTCCTCTTGAAAAATGGAAGAAAAACTTTTTAGCTTGGCTTTGTGAATTATTAAAATAGCTGTTTTTATTTGTGCCATTTCGATAACAAACAAGAAGCCCTATGATGAAATTTGCACCTGAGAATTAAATCTCATATTTAAACTTTTCATCGCTGTATAATTTATTCAACGTCTACGTGTTTTCTTGCAGGGGATTGCGTGCATTAGCGAAATGTGATCCGATGGTTAAGATGTAAAGGTTACAAGTTCAAAGGCAGTACGTTTCAATGGAGGCAAAATCAACCTCAGAATTTTCCAAGCCTTATTTATCGAAAGTTTGTTTGAAGAAATACCCGGCTTGAGTTTGAAATATGATCTGATATCTCCCCCACTCTCTCTCTCTCTCTCTCTCTCTGTCTCTCTCTCCTTCTCTTTCTCTTTTATATCTAGCCCTTTTACTCCCTTTCCCCCGACCCCCTCCCCCGTGCCTCTCTCAGCCTCGTTACCATTCCAAATTTGCTTGAATGAATATTTCACTTGAGGATGACATATCATCTGATCTCTTCACTTTCTCTCCATCTTCTCTTTCACTTTAATATCCTATCTCTCTCTCTCTCTCTCTCTCTTACTTTCCTTTCTTCCTTACATTTGATCTCCCCCAGTCTATGCTTCGTGTTCTCTCTGTCTGTCTATCTCTCTCTAACCCTCTTTTATCTTTATTATATCTATCTTCCTAAATAGTATTTCTCCCACTTTAAGCCCCCTTTAATCCCCATTTTCTTTCAAAATTTATTTGAAGAAATATCCCACTTGAATATAAAATATGAATCGATCCCCCCTCTCTCTCTTGCTTTCTCCCTTCCTCTCTTTTATCACCATTCTCATTTATTTGAAATTCGTTTGAACAAATAATTATAATAATAATAATAATAATAGCCTAATAGTCCACTCCGAATTTTATTAAACTGAAACGGAAATTCTTTTTGCTCAATTGATCGTGAGCCCGGCAGCCACTGAGCAGCGCCAGATCGACGTTGCTCTATCCCTTATTGTTGAACGCCAAATAAGTTCCCACTCGTGTATAAAATATTATATGAGCTTATTTCTCTGTCGAACCCTCTTTGTCTTTATACAGCCAGGTTGATAATGTGATACTCTGTATTGAGCGCAGTAGAGTAGATTCATATAGTAGCTGCGCTGTCCATGCAATATAAATGGACATAATCATTATTACCATTACTTGTCATGTCTCTCTCTCTCTCTCTTTCTCTCTTTCTCTCTTTCTCTGTCTCTCCTCTTTCTGTATCAAGTTCTCTCTCGTTCCCTCCCATCTTATTTTCTTCTTTCATCATCCTCTGTTAACTGAGCTTATGAATTGGAGAAATGAACGGAGCGAGACTCCTGTGATCATTGATTCAATTATACCGACCCTAAAAATCCTTATATCAATTTGTCTGATTAGGCTGATACGTGATCCTACTACAGATTTCATTCTGACAATATGTAATTTTGGCGTTGTCTCATTATTTACTATTTTGTAAACTGGTGATCTTAAATTTTTGAAACTCATTCAATTTAAAACACATCTTTAAACATCCGGCTGGCAGTGAAGGTTATATTAATATACAACATTGGAGGAATTGAAAAGCTGAATCGTAGGGGGGGGGGGGTGAATTAGGTTTGCTGGATTTGTTCTTCTTCATATATTAAATATAATGTATTGTATTGTATTTATTAAACTTAAGAACATATAAATCATAAAAATCAATTTACAATGCAACGTAAGAAATCAATATTTTGTTTGTAATCATAAATATCATATAAATTAATTTACGATGCAGCGTAGCATGTAAATGTACAATAATCATTTACGTTTCGTGCTAACATATTGTTGTTATCAAGAGCAGACCTAAATCGTCTATTCTTCTTCTTGGATATTTCTCATGCATTAGCGTCCACCTGTCATGCCCCTTTATTATTTAGGCCAACTGTTCTAGATAAGGCTCTAGTTTCTCCATGAAAGGTCACAACAAATTCTACAACTGTTTGGGACATAAGGAAGGAAAATAGAGAATGAAAACTTGAGAAAAATGGCGAGAAAGACGGAGAAAGAGAGCGAGAGGTGGTGATGGATAGGGAGAGAGAGAGAGAGAGAGAGAGAGGAGAGAGAAGAGAGAGAGAGAGAGAGAGTGAAAGAGGCAGGAAGGGTGAGGGAGAGAGAGAAGAGAGAAGAGAGAAGAAAGAGTGAGAGAAAGTGAGATATAGAGAGGTGGTGAGAGTGGGGAGGGGGGGGGGGGGGGGGAGAGAAATACGTCATATATAGGATATATTACCTCCTCATATACAGGTCAGTAGCAAGTGTTACAGCACGCATCACTCGATCGAGTCAACCTTCATCAACGTGGCAGCATAACGCATCATTGGTCTTGAATCGGGGCCAACTCGGCGGACGTGTTTTGAATCAAACAGGTCACTCATTCTCGCCGAGTTCTCATTATCATTTTCTTTATATATGTCCTATATTTTTCTGAAAGTATTTTCCCTAAGCTCAGAGGCTTGTGATATAGTTTCTATATACTGAGGCTTCCGGAAAAACGCTCAATTCTTTTTTGCAATGACGACCTTCGTCATTGCCTTGTTTTCGTTCACATTCTTCTTATTAATATTCTTATCTTATTGCAAGACGACCTTCGTCATTGCCTTGTTTTCGTTCACATTCTTCTTATTAATATTCTTGGTTCTTCTTCTTCTTCTTCTTGTCGTCCGGAATCCCATTCGCTTTGCACGTAGTGCTTGTTATTCCTATCTAGGTCCTTTTCTCTTGCTCGATTCCTTCAAATTTCATAGGCATAGTCTCTAACATCTCATCAAGGTCACTACATTCTTTGATTCTCGAAATCACTCATGCATAACCGTCCAGGCGCCATTTTGTCCGTTTCTGGTCCATTTTAAGGCCTTTCTTTCTTCCTTCCTATCTCCACTATCCTAGATCCTACAACCTTCTAACAAATTCCTCTAGATAGTCTAAGAGATGTTCTTTTATCTGCGACCAATAACTTGACCTTCAAAATGCCATTTTCGTACTCAAAATTCAAATCTGAAACCGACTCCGTCAAAAATCTCTCAAATTCTTGAAAAATTGACCCCTAAAAATCTAAAGTGCCATAACTTTTTCATATAAATTCCGTTTTGTATTCAAATCTCACAGTATCCTTATCTTATAATTGCACATAGCCATGCCAAATTTCACGTTTCAATGGCTATGCACAACACAAATAGCCCCCTCTAAAGTTCTGGGATTTGGCTTTCTTTCTGTGGCCGTATCTCCATTATGGCTTGGCAAACCCGTACACTTTTTTTGGATTTAGATACTTGAAGATATGCCCTTTCCAGCCATATACAAAATTATATACCCTAACACTGACCAAATTTGGGAAAAATGCCCTCCAAATTCGCCATTTTCAAGAAAATTCCAAAATAACTTCAACTTGCTCTAAAATTGCGATCTTTTTACCTACATCAATAAAACTTGGCAGACATATGTATCCATATACGTGACAACTGTGTGCTAAGTTTAGTAAATTTCGAATATGTCAGCGGAAAGTTATCGCCAAAAATGATGAATTTACCATGCATTACGTAATAGCGAGTTTAATGCGTGTAATACATTGCGTGCAGATGACATTGGTGTCAAACTGACCGCAATGAAGTGCCCTTTCGATCGATACCAAGTATGGTATATGTTCACACAGAAAACTGTGAGTAACTCGCATTTGAACAAGGGTCACAATACGAATTCCGCCGAGTTTCCGCCCGAATCTAACACGTATCGGCTATGACGTCATTTTTTCAGACTGCTTTTCGCCCCTTAAACGTCCTTTTTTTCCTTGAAAATTTGCAGTGACATGCCGAGTTCCAATACGCAGGGCACCTCGTGGCCGGATTTTTAAAATTGGTCAACGGGGCCATTTAAGACGCCATTTGGTCCTATAAATCTATTTTACATCACGTGTTTCGATAGGATTATCATAGAAACAAGAGAGTGGTTTACAATAACAACCACGAAATTCTCTTTTTAATGATACCAAAGACGGCCCATAAAGAGACATAAAGAGAGAGAGAGAGAGAGAAAAAACAATTTAACTTCGGTCATAATACAGATCCTGTACGTTTTCCGCCCATGCATTACACGCATTGTCTATGGGGCATATCGGGTTCACGCTTTTGGCCCAAGAACGATCTTGATTGCAATGACGAACATGCACCAAATCCCATTGGTTTTTGCACGCAGTGCTTGCGAGCCCTTTCTAGGTTCTTTCCCCTATCCCAATTTCTTTCAAACTTCGTAGGCATAGTCACTACTATCCCATCAAGGTCACTGCTGAGGCCTTTCTTTCGCCCTACCTATCTCCAATATCACAGAAGCTACTAGACTTCGTACTAATTGCTCTGGATAGTCCGATAGAAGCTCTTTCGTTTGAAACATGGCGTCATTGCACGCAAATCGTTGTGACACGATTGCATTTCTAGTTCTTTGTTTGTTGTTGTTGAAAGAGAGAGATCTTTGGAACGTTTAACAGAAGTCCCCCTAGTTATCATTTATCTCGAATTATCAAAATATTAAGTCTAAATGGGAAGGACGATAAATTATTTTTTTTCAATTTTTATATAATTAGCTTTTCTGTAGAAAGGCCAGACAAGCTCGTTTTTTTCTTCGTTTCGTCACGTGTTGAAGAGTTCCCTAAGGGGAAAGTCATATCAGTGGCAGATACAGCTGAGGTGGGGGGGGGGGGGGGTGCAAAGGGTACCTATGCTTCCCTTTTGCCACAAATTTATACACACCTGTGTAAAAATGTGTGCAGGCGTGTTTAAAATAAGTAAATGAGCATTTTTTGTTTAATTCCTTGTTAACAAGAGTAATAGCAATGAAAGGGATTGTTCCTACTATTGATAGAAAATAAAGGAACATCATGTATCGGGGGTCGGTTTGGGAAGAGAATTTCCTCCTAAAGGAGAATGTATTTTGAAATTTTGAAATCCCCGAAGACGTACTGTAATGCCCAAATGCCCTTAATTTTTTAATCGAAATTAATAAATATGTCAATGCAGAAAATCATGGGATTATGAATCCCATAATGCATGTATTAGGCTTTAAGATGATAATCATAATCATATTTATACGGTGCTTAATACTACGTTTTGGAGAGCTTAGCATTGTAATTGATTTTTGCCAGGTCATTGAATTCAATTGCTCATCCGCACACGATAGTGTACACGCTCCGATTCATAGGAACCAGTCAGCGCTCATCTGCCAATCCAATCACATCAACGTTCGTATCCTACCGGGTACCATTTAACACCTGGGTGGTGAGTGGCAAATGTAGATAAGTGACTTGCCAAAGGACATTAGTGTAGCGGTGGGGCTTGAAACCGAACATTGTGATCCACAGTCCGGTAACATATCCACTCGACCACGACACCTCTACAGTCCTTTATTGAGATTAATCTACGGTAGATATGAATCCATTATGTGTACCCCATGTGGTAATCAGTGGAGCAAACATGCTCAGTCGGTATTATTATGACGGACAGTGGACGGACAGAATGATCTACAAGAATGCTCAAACGATCTTACTTTTGGACAAGTAACTATAGTTTAACCGGAGGAGATGTTGAGATTTTTCTCATAATGTTATCTTCATGTTTTCTTCTTCTGCCAGGCGCGTATACAGGGGGGGGGGGGGGTGTTTGGGGGGTTAACCCCCCCTTTGGTATTTTTTTGTGTGTAAACCCCCCCCCCCCCTAAATTTCCCTAAACCCCCCCCTTTTGGATTTTTAATTTTTTTTTTATTAAAAACAAAAACAAAAACAACAAAAAAATTCCCATGGCTGACCTAAAAAAGCTGACCTAACCCCCCCCCCCCAACGGAGCAAAATGACAAATTTTCAAATTTCGAGGCCAAAACAAAAAAAAAAAGTGTCCTCTTACCCCCGGTTTTTCAGCGGCTAGCTGAGTCGTTGCGAAATTTTCGGCCCGATTTATAAATGTTTAAACCCCCCCCCCTTGAAAAAATCCTGCGTACGCGCCTGCATATACGTATACCATTCCTTCCTTCTTTTCACGAGCAGAACGGGGAATTTGTAAGGAGGAGGCTCAAAAATGCACTTCAAGACAAATTTGTGACAAGCAAAACAAAAAATAGGCCTGTCACCTATTTTTTTGAATAAATTCTCTGCCAAAGAAAAAAGATTCATCTTTATTTCACTTCTTTATTTCTCCTTTCTTCCTGTGGTCTGTTTCTCTTTTCTCTTACGTTTTATCTTTCGAGTCAAACTTTACCTTAGCTAATCGATAAAGCCATTATGTCAGTATTTTTCTCTTTCTCTAGTATTACGATGCCTCTCGCAAATGAGACGTCAGATAAACTGTCAACATATGGTGCCCCGGATGCAACAAGCGTTGTAAACTAACAAAACAAAGTCAAAAAGGGTCGTAAGGTGTTGTTACTCGAAAGATTACTATAGAAGTCTCTAGGCCTTATCAAAATCCTCTATTTTGACGTGGTGTGGTCACGTCCTTAATATCTATACATAATCTATGACCAGTATGAACCCCAAATGAGGGATTAAGCGAACAAGGAAAGAGCATCTTCCTTGTTTCACCCGCCAGTCATACATCTGACAAGGCGGGAAAAGCTTCAGGTCACAAATTACATCGGAATGACTGAGCGCATGGCTTCGTATCCGCGAGGGATCGTCCGTCTTCGATAATTTACTAGAAATAAAATGAAATCGTCTGCGTGCGTTGGTCAAAAATGAAGCGAGATAATGGTCGACAGTTCTCATTAGTTAGTAGTACAGCCTTGAGCAGAGTAAGATTGTCTCCTGCGTGTAAGAAGGCTGTTGACTGGATTGTGGGATAAAGATATTGATGCCTGGTTTCAGCTGTTTCTTCTTTCAGTTGAGATCAAGAAAGGAATTTTACCCCCACCCCCACCCCCCAAAAAAGGAGAAAAATCACGTTTTTATTTAAAGAGAATGTTAAGGTGTGATAAAGGTGAACATAATTTACGAATGTCTTCATTCTTCTTACCTCATTTTAAAAAAAGTATCATATTCAAAAATTTCCCTGAAATTCTTCGTATGCCCTCAAATCTGAAATTATCAATAGAAACAGTTCAGAATTTGGACCAAACTTTCCTGCTACATGTGTGCATAGCCCAGTAAAAACACATATCTGAGTGTAGAGCGTGAGCATTTTAGCAGGAATTAGTTTATTTAGTACCTTTTCCATGATTTTAAAATCTCACAGTATACGCCAATTCTTATGTCGCACGTAAACGAACTTTCCTAATAATTTTCAGATAGTTTCTGTCGCAATGCAATCACTTGACCAGAACTTAAACACCTTTTTGTTTCACCATAGATGCCAGGTCACAGCTGATTTACACTGCTATATTTCAACATACCATTATTGAAATTATACCTAGGGGGATGAACGGTTTTGTCCTAGTTAATTTTGAGGCAAAAAGAGGGCAATACATCAATAGTGTTGAAACAAGAGCACGCGTTTTGCAGCTACCGTTCTTGTCTGTTTTAATTGCATCTACAATAGTAATATAATCCTATACGTCTTTCTTACATCTCAGCAGATGCATTTTTGTTTTATTTTTCGCGTCAAGGCTCGTGCTTGAAAACACGATTTTTTGTCCAATAGACTTAACTCGGATCGAAAGCCTTCGAAACTATAACGAATCACACAAAGCGACAGACTGTCTTTTTTTCTTCTCTCTCTCTCTCTCTCTTTTATACTTCCCTATTTTTTTCTTTCTGCGACGCCATTAAGAATTGAGTGATGTATTGATAGACGTTGAAATTCATTGGAGCGAGAGCCGTGAGTTCAATGTATACAGATACAATTTATCCCTTTCCCGCTGTGTTCGCAACTTGTCACTGCAAAGGCGTATCGGGAGGAGGGCACTGGGGCTTGAGGGGGAGGGGGAGTTGCCCCGGCTTGTACCCTTTTCTTTTCGTTTGTCAAAGCCTTTTTTGGTTGCGCGGGGGGGGGGGGGTATAAAGTAATACCCTACTATTACGTGATAAACTTACCCTTTCCTTTTTTCTTTCTTTCATTTCGTTCTTGTCTAATCTTTGGGGGAATCAGACACACCCTTTTCTGTTTTAACTTCTGGGCCCCATTTCACAAAACTTGTCATCTGTGACAAATGACATTTTTTGTTATAAGCTACTGAAATCCTTGCTTCTGATTGGTTATCAGCAGATTTGTCACTGATTTTGGTAATTTGTCATTGAAAAAAGGCTTTGTGAAACGGGTCCCTGGAGTAGCCCTTGTATTGCTTCCTTTCGATGGGGATGATGAAGGTTTCTCGAGAGATTGAAGACACCATCAATCTCGGCTCTTGATCTAGCTCCTTTTCGAAAAGGCATGAGCAAAATCAGCGCATTATCACATAGAGGAGAACCTCTTTAATGTTCCTAAGGCAGTAACCGGTACTCATTTTAATTGCACGAGGGAACGATGCCCAACGATGTTCAACGCTTGTAGGTAGTCACAATGGATTATTCACTCTCGCTCATATCCATCACTTTACCAATGCCTACGACCATGAATATTGTATGAACTGTAGGGGAGGAAAAGTCAATATGGATATTCTAGACAAAACATAATGAATTGGTTCTTGCATAGAGTAAAACAAGATGAAATTTGTGCACTTCCACTTCGAGAAGGGGGGGGGGGGCAGAATAGTCCCTCTGTAGGATATTCTTTCACATTTTAGAAAATGCCGATCTTCATGAAGTACATTGTGATGATAATAATATGAGGTTAATAATCTTAGCGAATGCAGTTTTGACGAAAGCATGCAATTTTGTAAATTCTGCTTATACAGTGTCACTTGTAAAAATATTTTCTACCATCGTTTTCGTCCAGTGAAAATTATTTTATATTACACTTCCTTTTGTCTCCTCCTTTTTCTTTCTCTGTTATTCCATGCAACCCCTTTTTGTTCTTTGGACCATTCGCCATCGAGACCAAAGTCCTCTACCTTAACGTCGTGATAATCGTGAAAATATTTCACGCGTATAAAGCTCTCTCTTAGACATTCGCCAGCACCCCAGCTCTTGCCCCCTTGCAAACTCCATGTCCCGTTACACTATTCCACCCTTTGTATGATTACAGTCCTTTTGTATCTAGAACTGTCATTTGTATGGCACCCTCTCAACTGCATGGAGTATATTCGCAATTAGCAATGATTTATGGTGATCCTCACAATGATTTTGTTTCTTTATCCAGGCAATGGGACGTGTAGGTTACTTATTCCTACGTCACAGTTACACAATAAGTCTCATCCGTTGCCTTTCTTCCATTTACTGTTTCTCTTTTTATATATCCTTTTCAGCTTCATCTGTGGGTAAAAACCGGTTGGTAAATTGGCAACGCGTCGTCTGCTACTACTACCGCTGGGAGATGGAAACCCCGTTACCAGCATTATTCATTGAGTGCCCCCTGCCACCGGTGTCGTGCAGTTTGTTTACATCCGTATGCCGCAAATAATGAAAAACTCGACTGGATGGTAATGCCTGAACTATTTTCTACTGGTTTTCCTTTTTCATGTATCGCCGTAAGTGCCCATTATTCTGCCGTAAATGGGTTTCCAAGGAGGACGGAATTTTTTTAATCTCTTCATGAAAATGGAAGGACTGAGAACTTTGAGTAAAAATGCATTCCGACCATCAACATTCCATGTGTATTTGTTGTGAGCCACGATATCGTGATAGTGAGTTGAATTTCATCGATGAATTCTGAGGGGTAAAAGCTCAACTATCAACTTTCGAAGGAAATACGCAGGTACTCAGCAGGATAATACGGTAAGTGCTTAAGAGGCACTAGAACTTCAACGAACTTGAATAATACATTCTTGCTCGCTTGCTTGATTGATTGATTGATTGATTTATATTGGTGCCTGTCATTTATACGCATCCGCTTCATATACACACATTCGGATCAGGAATATTACATTTTGTGGAATGCCTTTTATTGAATACGTGCCTAACATCGTTCAGGTGTGATATCAATGAAAAGGTCACAATTTTCTACTGGATTTTACTTCTATCTCACTTTAATAAACCGGACTCCCATGACCCGGTTTCGCTGCGAATTTACTTTCTGGGAAAGCCTACAGTGACGTACTTTGTGTCCGAGTGTATACAGACCAGCGAACATGCAGCGGAGCATTCGAAAGCTCGGGAACCTCCCGCGGTTCAAAACTGTGGAACAGACGGGACTCTCGGAGGACAATAACTTCCGCCAGATGGTTCGGGACTCCATGTGTTTCCTATGGCCCATGGCAAGCATTGCTGAAGATGGCGACGATTCGCTGCACCCTGTCCAAAGGTCATCGTCGGCGGCGCACATGAGTGACGGTGAAGAGGATGATGGGTAAGTTCAGCCTAATACATTTTTATATCGCCTATTTGGAAGTACTTTTAAGGATACCATTACATGGTTCATATCCATTGATGAACGTGCAGTTTCTGTATTGCATTCATGTAAAATCTTTGTTTTCATGCTACTTGTATCTGATATGCCTATACATTTCTTTTGGAAATGATTGTTCTCTTACCAGGTTCATCAAAGTTTATTTACTTCTTCAATCATGAAACAGTATTCAATGAATTGTTTCACATTGATATCATCTGCTCGATGACACATTGAATAATGAAAATAAAAATAAGCAAGTCAGAGCGAAAATCATCTGAAGCCAACAGCAAGTCGTCCTTTATATATCTTCGTCTAACAATCATCTTTCTTACCATTCCTGCAATACACACTGGAAAAAAATCTAGCTTAAAAATTCCTGCCCAGACAGAACAATGATGTTGCAAATCTGAACATTCAAGGGCTAAATTTGGACAATGGAGGAAGCTCGACTAAAGAAGGTGCAACACTACATCCCAAGAGGTGCAAATGTGCCCCCTTATGTTGGTGTATAATATGTAAAAGATGATCCCTCAAGGGTTCGATCGCGCCCTTCCAGGGAGCATGGGTCAGCTTCTTAATTAGTTGAGGGTACCGATGTTAACTTCTATTTCAAAGTGTGATTACATGTTAGCCACGTGCTGCTGTAATTATAATTAAAGAGGTGTAACACGGCAAATACTGGTTAACATCATATACGACTTCTTTTGGACAACTGTACGTAAACGAATGGACTTGATTAATAGTCAGCGCGCGCTAGCGTTCCCGAAACAGACCGAAGTTCACCTGTTGCACGCTCGTGAATACTGCGGTCGCGCCGTCCGAAGTCGTATTATTAATTAATTATTAATTATTAATTAATAAATATATTATATTGGCCCCGAGTCAGGTCACGGGAAAGACACACAGTCTCGCCATGCGACATCCCCTTTAACAGTCCTTCACGTGGATTAATCTACGGTAGATATGAATCCATTATGTGTACCCTATGTGGTAATCACAGCGAAGAAAACATGCTCAGTCGGTATTGTTATGACTGACAGTGAACGAACAGATCTACACGAATGGATAACTTTGCAAAAGAATCGATGTCGTATCAAATATTTTTCGGTGGGGGGGGGGGGGGGGGTAGGAGAGGGATACAATGTGGCAAAATATTTGACGACAATCCGTCCCCCGAACAAAAATAAATCATCGTACTAGCATAATAATACGTCAAGATATACGATAAAGTCCTAGTAAGACTCCCACACGAATAGAAAAAAAAATAGGGGTGGACACAAGTCGAGCCCCCCTGTGCCTGCCTGAGTATGCGGCATGGATGATGGTCCAAAGAATAGTTTGTTTGTCTTTGAATTCGTGACTTGCATAGAGTTGCCGAGGGCCAAAGAGGTCAACAGATAACACTTTTTAGTTACTATTTTGTAGATGAATGTATTTCACATCCCCTAATACTAATGATCCATAACCCTGCATTTCTGCAAAAATTGTAATGCGAAGCGAAAATATTTGTGACTTATTATCGTTTCCCCTATGATTCACTCATTTTTTAAATTATTGATTGATATATCTAAAGAATTACTTCTAATCAGTTTTAATGTACTTTCCACAAATAATCATCTATTCTCGTAGGGAAATAACATGTAATCAACCTCACGCAGTTTCAATAGCCTTGTGCGTCACTCATTGAAATACGACAACATGACATTGACGTATTACGTAATCGAAACATGATTTCTATGGGTCACCTTGAGGGTAATGAAATTACCCCTGGATTAAAGTGGAGAAGAATTCATTTATAGAAAAAAATTAGAAAGGTTCTTATTTTGTATTTTAATCTAGAACTGATCCTCTGGGAGGAAATAGACAGCAGCGAGATAATAGATTTTATTTCCATTTAAACAGCGACCTTTGTCAACACAAATACACAATGCATTATCCTGAAAGATTATGATAATTTTGATTCGTCCTCGAACAATATTCACTGCGTGCAAAGTAGGGCCTAGCATGCCCTTGATCGTATGAATAGTGAGCTCGTTGATTAGTTTTTAGAGGCATAGCGTTCGAAAATGTATAAAGGACCTTTAATTATGATATGATTTACTAGTATACCATTCACTATTGTTATGAATATGCTATGTATTCGTGTTTTACGGATATACATTTTAATTATTGATGATTGTCAGGATGGGGTGAGACAGGTTCATACAAAAAAAGCAAACTTTTGCTGGTAAAATGAACATTTCTGCTCTGTGAGTATGATATTTTTCAAGTAGTTACATGTGAATGAGAACGAATGAAGAAAGAAGATAAAAACAGAGAAAGAGAGACGGAGAGAGAGAAAAAAAAAGAGAGAGAGAGAGAGAGAGAAAGAGAAATGAGAGGAGGGAGATGGAGAGGGAAGAGGGGAGGGGGGGGGGGTTGGAATTGGAGGAGGAAGTGAGGAAGGAGGGATATATTACATCATGTTAACATGCTTTACGCAAATGAGAAGATTGAGTCCTGACAGAAATGAGAAACATACGCTCAGTTTTCAATTTTTATCGGGGGAGAAACTTCATAATATCATAACATCGATATAACATCGATGGAATTTTCCTTTAATTGCGTTTTTCAAATATGGAATTTTTCACAACTTCAGACTGACTGATTCGTACACGGTATTTCCACCTAGTTTTTGTAAAACTGGTGTCCATTTTGTTCGTTCAGACATTCAATATGTGCATGATAAACGATGCAGAAGGAATTAAGGCCAGTTTGTAGCCAAACGAAATTCGATTACCACTTACCAGCACTCGTAATTAGCTTTAAACAAATCAAATCAGAATCGGTAAAATTGGAAATAATGGGTAGTGCATTATTCCATACGCTACCCATGAATGAAACAATGTCCAGGCAGTGACGACAATGCAGCAAAAAGATAATTTGAAAGGATGGGTAATATCAAAATTACTTTTTTTTGTATACCAGGCCCTGATTCCCTCCATTGTACGAGTTATTTTTATCCAACGATTACATTTCCCGAGTGCAACTATGCAAAGCAAGTAACTTGATACAAGTTTGCTAGCTATAGACTGCGGGCAATAACATTTGGCTAAAAAATGATTCAATTATTGATTTGCTGGGCATCCAATTCGATTGTCATTTCTATGTTCTCCATGTTTTGTCCATAGAATGCTATTTTGAATTAAATTGGAATTCAGAATGAGATAATTGAAACATAATGCACGGGTATGTTTATTATCTTTGGCGTAGCCAGGCTATATCATGTAAGGGGTAGGTCGCATAGTTTAAACAAATATGCCCCCAAAGGAGCAGATGTTTCTATTTTTGTTCTAATCAAGTAATATCATTCTCCCACCTTCCCATTGGCCCGAATTCACAAAGCAAGGTTTGAGCTCAAACCTCCTTTTGTTTCGCCAAACCTCCTTTTGTTCTTTACAAACCAGGTTTGTAAAAAACGCGTAAAACGCGTCATAATTCGTACGAAAACCAAGGTTTGTCGACAAACCTCCTTTGTGAATTCGGGCCATTGTGTTTCATAGAGAATGTTATCTTTAAACAAAAATCGTAGTCATCAATCCCATATTATTATTACAGTTTAAAAAAAATTAAAAAAGCTTCCATTTTATTTTGATAACAGTCATTACGGTCAGTATCATGTAAAGTGTTTTTGTAAAGATAATGCTACCTGTGAATTTGATATTGTAATGGTGATAATAATGGTGATGATGATGATGATGATGATGATGATGATGATGATGGTTATGGTAATGGTGGTGGTGTTGGTGGTGGTGATGATGATGGTACTGATAATAATAATTATGATGGGTGATGATGATGATGATGATGATGGTGATGATGATGATGAAGATGACAATGACGGTGAAAATGATAATGATGGTGAAAATGATGATGATGATGATAATGATAATGATGGTGAAAATAATGATGATGATGATAATGATAATGGGGATGCTTAAGATGATGGTGAAGGTGTGATGGTGGTGGTGGTGATGTGATTTATACTACGATATAAATGTTCTTACGATTTATATGATACTCTATTCAGTATGAATATTACCAGGGCTTTTACCCAAGCGGCAGGAAGATTGTGCAGAACGCGTACAAGGACATTGCGATGTTCGAAACCTGGGTTGGGAGTAACAGATGGAGATTAATGTGAAGGACTCAACTCGGATTCGAACCTGGTATGTTAACTGCGGTAATAGAACTATGAGACCGCGTGAATTATACATACAAACTAGATACGGTACTAAATAAAGCAATATTCTTATTGTCGGTATTATCAAATGACCTTTGAAGTAACCAAAGCTAAAACGCATAGTCATACAGAACGCTCTAGCTTCGGTATACACGATCCATGCGCTCGCAAAAACAGGATAGTGCACTCATTTATTGGCGTAATGATGCTCACATTGTAAAACGGAAATTACTTTCGATCTTGCAGCAGGCCTTTTTTTCTCAATATAAATCCTTACCGTATAAGTGAGCAAACGTCAGCTCCTATTATCATTTCTTTGGCCTACCGTCGTAAAGCAATATCCTTTTGATAAAGTACATCTCAGAATATTCCACTCTCTTTCATATCCAGGTCTTATTTAGTATTACTAATCTATATTGGCATTTCTATCAGTCTTTATTGTATTTGTTTTCATTTCATTTCGCTCCCTCCTCGGTTCCAATATCAATATGTTTATTGTGCTGTTTAATCTAGAAATCTCAGTCCTGTTCGGTCTGCTTCAATTTATTTTCCTCGCCTCTCCTCATCTTTTTCTTTCAATTTTCCCATTCGCTTCCACTTTTTTCCCTCTTTCTTTGTCCTTTCTCTCTCTCTCTCTCTCTCTCTCTCACTCTCTCTCTCTCTCTCTCTCTCTTTCTCTCTTCTTCTTATTGTATCATAGAACCTCTTTTCATCTTCCTATCGCTTTACCTTGGACAATAATACTGTAATATTCTGAATATATATATATATATATATATATATATATAATGTAAAAATAAATGGTTCTGCGTCGGTGCATAAAATGAATAGGACACAAGGTAGATAAATAAAAAATATTCACTTCTCCGGTGTTTTTATTTATCTACCTTGTGTCCTATATATATATATATATATATATATATATATATATATATATACTCAACAAAAAAGTAAGTTCCCCCAGGTAGTTTTTAATCTAACTCGAGAAATATTTTACAAAATTTGATCATTTGAAGTTTGAGGTTTATTTTTTATTTTATTTTAGAACAGGTGAATATGCATGTAACACCTGTTCTACACATTTTTTTTACATAATAGAAGTGAAGGGATGTTCCTTTGTCTACCACAGCAATTGTTGAGGGTAGAATGAGGAACTATATATTTTGTCCTCTTTCTTTGTCCGTCATATTCATAGTGGTATAAGCGTAAATTTCACACAATCATTTTTTAAAGATTTAAAATCAAGTATAATGTACGGAAAATAGGTATATACGAAGTTTCAAAATAATTAGATGTGACAGGCAAGGTAAAAAAATGTAAAATGTGGTTAGCTTAAATAAAAAGCATAGTTTGTATGTGAATAGGCTCCCTGAGTGACACAATATAGTAGGTCTAAATTTGAAAGGTATTATAAGAGGTAGTATAGTATGAGATTCTAGAGATGTACAAGAAAAGTGAATATGTGAAGAAAAGATAATGTAAGCAGAATTGTCTTACCAACATTTTGAGTACTTATTTATACCCAATTATTTACCATTTCATAATGAATGTTGTCTTTTCTTGCACTCTGTCCTCTGAGTGCTGGGCATTATAGCGAACAAAATTGACCGTGTATAGTTCTGCTTGCGCGTACAATGCAAGGACACAATGGTTGAAGTTAACAATATATACGTGCAGTGAGACATGCGCGATGCTCTTAGATGAGTAAATTTCTATAGACTCTACAAAATTGAAACCTACATTTAATCTGCCATATTTAATTAAAATGCCTCTTTTTGAGAATCGACACGAGGATGCGGTATATAAAACAAATATTGACCGATTGTTTTTCGGGTCACGGGTAAAACTCACCTTGGGCGATAGGTTTTAACCATTCCCCTCAAAACAGTCGACATTTGTATACTAACAGTGGCGGATCAAGGGGGGGGGGGGCACAGGGGGCACGTCCCCCCCCCCCCGGCCAAAAAAATATGTTAAAATCAGCCCTAAATTCGCCCAAAATGTACTGAAAAACAAAGGCGTGCCCCCCCCGTCCTAAAAAAAGTTTATTAAAAATTTTATTAAAAAAAAAAAAATAATAATAATAAAAATATATGCCAATGGAGAGGTCACCTAAAAAGGTGACCTTACCCTCCCCCTTCCACGGAGCAAAATGTCAATTAAAAAAAATGTCGCGATTTTTTTTGGGACCAAAAAAGAGAAGAAAAATTGTCCTCTTAACCCCCCCCCCCGCTTATTCAGTGGTTGGCTGAGTCGTTGCGAGTTTTTGGGGACTAAGATATATATATATATATATATATATATATATATGTTCTCTTTCCCACCGTGTGCCCCCCCCCCCCCCCCCCCCGTGTGCCCCCCGGCAAGAAATTCCTGGACTAAATTCTTTTTTTATTTCCAATACGGGAAAACCATTGAGATCAGTAGCTTTTTAAAGATAAAGTTGAGTTCTCGTCATGCAATAGCATTGTGAAAGAAGCATTGTGGAATCGATCAGAAAAGGTTGATCATCTAGAATATAAGTATTGGTGTGCCTGCAAGGTTCTGAAATAATCAAAATGATAAGAAATTTGGCCCACTTTGGTAAAGTTACAAGCACTGTACTCAAACAGATGTATATGGGACTACACGAACTTGTGGCATAAAAATCCTTTCCGATTCTTATGATGCTACATTGCCATATTTAGAATATTAAGGCATTTGAAGGGCACGCTTTTCAGTGAACATTTTTTATCTGATGTTCTGCAACACTTGCATAATACAATGATAACGCTCACAAATTATTTTTCACCTGTTCCCAGAACTCAACCTTCTATTTAAGACCTAAAATCAGAGGTTATCATTATTCATCATCATCTCTTTCTAGATAACTTTGTAACACAGTGCTATGCCTGCTACATTGACATCTTTCTGGTAGAAAACGTCCTTGTGGAATATCTTTTGGAGTATCTTTGTTTCAGCCAGATGTAGCAGATTAGTCTTGAGTACCATACCGTATTCTTCCTTCTCGAACACACCCTTTCTCGTGATAATGAGCAGATAACCACCTGGAAAAGAAAAATAATAATAATCCTTGTGTTGAAACTATTCTGGTAGATATTAAGTCGTGTATATCCAAAATGTAAAAACAAGCGCCATAAATACGAAATCAATATCGAAGACGACTACAACAACAACAACATCACGTCCACATATTTATGTAACACCAAATGCCAACCTATTCTTACCATTAAATGATTGCTACCATTCTGTAACGATGTAAAAATGTGATAAGTCCAGTCATGAGATGAAAATGAATAACTTTTGTTTACAAAATAGTCTTTAATAATTTCACACAATCCACTTTCAACAAAAGACTTTCAAAAAATCAACTGAACTCAACTGAAATCAACCCAATCAACTTAAAACACTCTTTTGCATTGTTTGTAGAAATCATGTACGGGTTACGTAATTTAAATTAATGCTTGCATTTCAATAATTTGATCAAACGGGTTCGTTTTAACTGGCTTCTTGCCGTTGCAACGAACAGAGTTGACAAAAGACTTACTTCCGTTTCGTTGACGATCAGCCATGCACAAAGAGGACGAAAGACCTGATGCATGGTTAATCTTCAACGAAACGGAGTTCAGTCTTTTGTCAATTCTGTTTGTTGCTACGGCAGGCAGCCAGTAAAAACGAACTCGTTTGATCAAATTATGGAAAAGCAAGCATTTTTTTAAACCAACAGAACTTTGTTATTCCTGGCTCATTTTTCCTGATTGAGGTGTCATAGTCCTGTAGAAGTTTTTCAGACCTGGAAAAGTTGATAAGTACAAGTTTTTTTTTTGTTGATTTGTGTTCTAGATGGGTATTGAAGTAAATTCAGCTTGGTTGCCAGCTTGGCCACCTTGGGCAACTTTTTTAAAAGCCATATTAGCATAATCATCTAATTAGCATATGTGCAATATGTAATAATGTTGGTAATCTCAATCCAGGAAGCCTGAAAACATGGATAATACGACTTTTCAATGGTTTTCTATGAAGGAATTCATTTATGACACCAATTTTTATTTTTTAAGTGATACAAATGTCTTAAATATCATAATTAGCATAATGAGCTAATAAGCATGTGTACAATATATGGAATTCATTGCCATTGTTTATCTATAAAGCCTAAAAATGGTGCAATGCAACATTGTAAATCACTTGTGAAAGACTAATCATAAATTCATGAGAAGATATTCCATGTAGATGTAGTATAATTAGCCTAATTAGCATAATAATCTTATTAGCATATATGTGCAATATGTAATAATGTTGTTAATCTTAATCCAGGAAGCCTGAAAACATGGATAATATGAATTTTACAAGAATTCTGCCACAAGCTTGAGCAATGTCGGGCTTGTACTCTCAATGGTTCTAGCTTTAATAAACGTGCATAGACAGATCATAGTTCGCACTCATGTATTCAACATTCCTGGCCTACATACGTACCTGTCTCACCACATCATCAATTCCATCACTATCATCTGCTCTAACCATCTTCAGTGTGTGTCCGACAGTCTCTCTAAATCCAATGACTGAAGCCCAACCTTCAATGCGTTTGATGACCCCGTCATTGCCTAGACATTTCATGAGGTTCGACAACATTGCCTTGCAACCAAGATAACCACCACATTGGACATACAAATTGTGAAGCTAAATAGAGTCCCAAATAATTGATATTCTACATATATGTAGTACTACATATATGCTAATTAGGCTTATTAGTACAATAATTACATATTAAGCCAATTGCATTACTTGAAAATAAAAAATGGCATCACAACTGAATCCCTCGTCAAGGAAAACCCTGGAAAAGTCATATAATCCATGTTTTCAGGCTTCCTGGATTAAGATTAGCAACATTATTACATATTGCACATACAGTGTATATGCTAATTAGGCTAATTATACGTCATCTACATGGAATATCTTCTAATGAATTAATGTGTAGTCTTTCAAAAGGTCATTTACAATGTTGCATTGCACCATTTTTAGGCTTTATAGATAAACAAGGACAATGAAGTCCATATATCAAACTTATGCTATTTAAGACATTTGCATTACTCAAAAATAAATACTGGTGTCATAAACGAATTCCTCGTCATGGAAAAATCCTTGAAAAGTCACATTATTCATGTTTTCGGGCTTCCTGGATTAAGATTAGCAACATTATTACATATTGCACATATATGCTAATTATATTATTATGCTAAATAGGCTAATTATACTACATATACGTGGAATATCTTCTCATGAATTAATGATAAATCTTTCAAAAGTGACTTACAATGTTGCATTGCACCATTTTTAGGCTTTATAGATAAACAATGATAATGAAGTCCATATATTGTACATATTATCCTAATTATGCTATTTAAGACATTTGTATTACTTAAAAATAAAAATTGGTGTCATAAATGAATTCCTCGTCATAAAAAACCCTTGAAAAAATGTATTATCCATGTTTTTCAGGCTTCCTGGATTGAGATTAGCAACATTATTACATATTGCACATAATAATTAGATGATTATGCTAATATGGCTGTTAAAAAAGTTGCCCAAGGTGGCCAAGCTGGCAACCAAGCTGAATTTACTTCAATACCCATCTAGAACACAAATCAACAAAAAAACTTGTACTTTTCCAGGTCATGTACATGGTATATGGTACCGTCTACTGGACTATCATATGAAAGGGGAGAAATTGAACTTTCTAGAAATGTGATTTTCCCTTTAAAATTCAGATATCACCCGCCAAATGACTTTTTGGTTTCCTCTCTTCAAATTGCTTTTAATCACTCATGCGTGAAGTATGCATCATATGAGTTGCATCAAATTATTGAGGAGGATCAAAGCTTTCCAAATATGTGTCATTTATTAATTATAATTGTGATTAAGTTATGATAAAACATCGACGATTGTTTCTCGGTTTCATTTTTTGCTGGGACGTACTGTATAGCAGATGTGAAATTGGTCTCAAGATTTTAAGAAAGTAAATATAGGGTTTTTTGAATACATTAAGGGTGCGTTTAATCGACACTTTTTCACCCTAGAATCACGGTTTCTAAAGACGTTTAGTTTAAAACGCAATGCGTTCAAGCGATTTTTTCGTCGGTCGTAAAAATAAACGTGTTTGAAAACACAAACATGAAACGCTGAAAAAGATGCGTTTTGTATCATGATTCAAAAGAATCACGGTCGCTAAAATTCGATTGAACGGACGGAGTTCTCAATCATGATTGCATGACGAAGCCTCTTCCGGTTTGGGAAAAACCGCGCGCCCGCTTTGCATGCAATTTGCGTTCACTATACCATCGTGGCCTGTTCCGTTATGTTATTCCTTGTTTTTCATTCTATCATTTTCTCTTTCTGTCTTTCCTTATGTTATTCTTTGTTTCTTCCTTCTATTCTTATGTTATTCTTTGTTTTTTCCTTCTATCACCTTTTCTTATGTTATTCTTTGTTTTTATCATTCTATCATTTGCTCTTTCTGTCTTTCCTTATGTTATTCTTTGTTTCTTCCTTCTATACTTATGTTATTCTTTTTTTTTTCCTTCTATCACCTTTTCTTATGTTATTCTTTGTTTTTATCATTCTATCATTTGCTCTTTCTGTCTTTCCTTATGTTATTCTTTGTTTCTTCCTTGTATACTTATGTTATTCTTTGTTTTTTCCTTCTATCACCTTTTCTTATGTAATTCTTTGTTTTAAGCATTCTATCAATTTCTCTTTCTGTCTTTCCTTATGTTATTCTTTGTTTCTTCCTGCTATCATCTTCTCTTATGTTATTCTTTGTTTTTATAATTCTATCACTTTCTCTTATGTTATTCTTTGTTTTAATCATTCTGTTACTTTCTCTTTCTATCTTTCCTTATGTTATTCTTTGATTCTTCCTTCTTTCACCTTCTCTTATGTTATTCTTTGTTTTAATCATTCTATCACTTTCTCTTTCTGTTCTTCCTTATGTAATTCTTTGTTCCTTCCTTTTTTCACATTCTCTTTCTGTCTTTCCTTATGTTATTCTTTGTTTCTTCCTTCTTTTTTTATGTTATTCTTTGTTTTTTCCTTCTATTACCTTCTCTACGGTTATTCTTTGTTTCTTCCTTCTATTCTTATGTTATGCTTTGTTTTTTCCTTCTATCACCTTTTATGTAATTTTTTGTTTTAAGCATTCTATCACTCTCTCTTTCTGTCTTTCCTTATGTTATTCTTCGATTCTTCCTTCTTTCACCTTCTCTTATGTTATTCTTTGTTTTAATCATTCTATCGACTTTATCTCTCTGTCTTTCCTTATGTTATTCTTTGTTTCTTCCTTCTATCATCTTCTCATTCTTTGTCTTATTATTGCGATCTATGCTCAAAACAGCAGTCGACAGTCGGCCGTAAACAATTCCAGAAAGCGCGCGCCGAAGTTCCTGGGCCATACTGCGCAGTGTGATGCGCAGTGGTTTGGCTCGCAATGAGCTAGAATCAGTGTTGATCAAAAATCGCTTGAACGCAAACCGCAGTGACCTTGCTTTTTGTAACGGCGTTTTGAATTGTGATTCATGTTTGTGATTCTAGCTTCGAAAATTCGATTGAACGCACCCTAAGTGTCCTTGCTTTATAAATCATGTTCGGATTCTATAACTACGGAAGCCCATTAGTGCCACCTACGAAATAAATTTAAGGGAAATTATCTGGCGGCCGCCAGATAATTATCTGGCGGCCGCCAGTTAATTATCTGGCGGCCGCCAGATAATTATCCGTGTCTTCACGGTTGTTTCATCGCAAAGCATGCCGGGACATAATTCTAGTACATTTTTTACCTTCGCCGTGATCAGCTGTCCCGTTGCAAACAACGGGATTCTTATCGAAGCAACATCTTAATCTTGTACATAATCCGCTATTCTGCAGTGATTTTCTTTCACTCCAGTATTGTTTGTACGGTAAGAAACCAAAGTTTGTGTTTATTCATTTTTATGACGAATAAAGCTGATAATACGACGTAATGCATGAGAGTGGGCCGGGTCAAGCTTTAGTAAATGTAGGCCTAGACCTCTAGATCTAGTCCCGTATGTTTAAATGTGTGTGCATTTTAAGTAGACTGATTGCCTTGTGTTTTAGGTAGAAGTTAACCAAATTTACAGTAAAATGAGACTTATGTCTCAGGAAATATGAATAGGTCTAGATCCTATAGACTATACATATTTGATATTGGAATAGGATCTACTAGAATGGCCGACAGTTGGATAGTGATGGCAATTAGTAAATGTAAAAAAGTACTAAAAGAGGCCATGAAAACGATAGATTTGTCGATCTTGATCTGAATATAATAGTCTATGTATTGATGAGCTCTACTTGAGGATCTACATGACAGGGGCGTATTAAGGAATTTTTCGAGGGGGGGGGGTAAAATTTGAAAATCGTGCCGAAAATTTCACATCGCCTCAGCCAGCCGGTGAATGAGAGGGGGGGGGGGGGGGGTCGGTTAGAGCATCTATTTTTTCCCGAAAATATGAATTTGGCAGACCGATATTTTGTTCAGTTGATGGTAAGGTCACCTTTTTGGGGTCACCCTTTTGGGGTCACCCTTTAGCACAAAAATATTTCCCCATAATCTAGTCTGATAAGGGTTCTTTTGTTACCGTTATTCTTCAGGTTACAAACTTAAATTTGATTGTCTTTTTCCTTTTATTTATCAGTTGCAGCATCATCAAACACTATATGGCCTAAGAATCAGAAGATGACGTGGATGCTACGAGAGAGCTCATTTCACAATGGACAACAGAAGTGATACGTGACTTTCTACAAGGAGGGGACTCAAGCTTGGAGAAGTCATTACTTTATGGGTGTTCTCTGCCCTGACGCTGGGGGTACTGTTCAGCCATGAGAGGTAGAGAGGTAGAGAGGAACTGGACGATGGATGGATGGGGGGGGGGGGAAGAAAGGCATGTAGAGATGGCCGTCTACTATGTATAGAGACATTTGTGTGCTACTGGATAAGGACCCTCCATCACTAGAGGGAAGAATAATGAGAGACTACAAAGAGGGGAAGGCATTTAGTTATTTTGTCAGTTTCTGGTTAGGGAGACATTTGTTTCATCTCCTGGGAGAAAGCTGTCTGAAATTCAAAATGTATTTGATACTTGAATAAATTTAGTTCATTTTCTAGACTGGTTCATGTCAAACCATTGATTCTACTTTCTTGTGAGTATACACTGTAGTCAGAGAGAAAAAGAAGTAACACGAGTAAAGAATGAAAATTGAAAAAGAAGCCAATATTTGAACGAGGAGGAGAAAATGGAGATTACGTTGTTGCCCATCAAGTTGGAATAATTGTTCTTACTGTTTGTACATAATGGTCATATATTATAAGAACTGTATTGATCAATCTCAGGAGTCTTATACATGTAGATTGATTAATACAGTTTTGAGATGATGATGATGATCGTGATGATGAACGAGAAGGAGAAGAGGAGGAATATATCAAGAGTTGATGAAGAAAAGATTGATAGAGGGGTTATCATTACAGAGAGAAAGAGAGATAGACTAACATGAGGAAGGGAGAGCAAGAACAAGGCTATGACATAGGGGAAGAGATAGAAATCAAAATTATATTTATACAAACATTTACTAAATTAAAATAATAAATTAGAATACAAGGCGAGAGGAAAGAATGCAAACTAAAATTGAGCAAAGACCATCACTATATCGTTCACATTATAATATAAATTAAGAAAAGGTACATGGAAACATGTACATTTGTAAAATTCAATCTTTCATTCTCTTGATCTTCCTCTTCACACCTAATTCTTGCACTCCCTGTCTATCTCTCCCACCCCTCTCCGTCTCTCTCTCTCTCTCTCTCTCTCTTTCTCTCCCCCTCTCTCCTTATTATCACTCTTTCTCTTTCATTAAGTGTCGACATCTCTCTCAATGCCTCTCTCTGTTTCTATGTTTCTCTTGTTAAATATTTTAAACATCAGGTCTGTCTGACCTTCCTCTCTTGAATAAATCATGAATAACTTCAACTCAGTGTCCTACATACAGTAATGATTGCTTAGTAGTCATCTACAACCCTCGCTGTGTTGTTTGATTTTATTTATAAAATAAATATAACCATGAGATCAATATCAACAGGTTTAATGCAATGCATATAAGTTGACATCCTATGAAGAAGTAGTACCAATCTCTACCAATCTCTGGTTCGTAACAAAATTTAAAAAATTAAAATATAAAAAAACCGCTACTTTTAAAGCGCTTACCACCAAAATCTCTAAGCGCTATAACAAACAAAAATAGACTGATAAACAATTACATATTAAACAAAACAAAAAAAGTGTGAATAAACCTACAAATTACAATACATATACCGTACATGTACATCAAAGTGAACAGAGCCTGGCAGCAGAGTTTTGGATTCTCTGGAGTTTTGCAATGAAAAAGATCTGCCCGTATTGACTTAACACAGGGGACTTATGCTAAAAAAAAAAAGGGGGGGGGGGTGCTGGGAACATGCATGTGCTTACCCTAAATAACACTGAGTTGGGGGGGGGGGGGGTACCACCTTTAATGCAAACGCATTTAAAGGGATCCGGTAACTTTATCTCAGATTCTGAAACAAAATCCTGGATTTAGCTCATGCTGCAATGATAATTTTAGGTCAGTCAAGAACTCAATGACTTTTACAATCCAATCGCCTGTCTGATTATCAAGATATTTACGATTGGAAAAAAAATGTACTAGAATTATGTCCCGGCATGCTTTGCGATGAAACAACCGTGAAGACACGGATAATTATCTGGCGGCCGCCAGTTAATTATCTGGCGGCCGCCAGTTATTTATCTGGCGGCCGCCAGTTAATTATCTGGCGGCCGCCAGTTAATTATCTGGCGGCCGCCAGTTATTTATCTGGCGGCCGCCAGTTAATTATCTGGCGGCCGCCAGTTAATTATCTGGCGGCCGCCAGTTAATTATCTGGCGGCCGCCAGTTATTTATCTGGCGGCCGCCAGTTAATTATCTGGCGGCCGCCAGATAATTATCCGTGTCTTCACGGTTGTTTCATCGCAAAGCATGCCGGGACATAATTCTAGTACATTTTTTTTCCAATCGTAAATATCTTGATAATCAGACAGGCGATTGGATTGTAAAAGTCATTGAGTTCTTGACTGACCTAAAATTATCATTGCAGCATTGCAACATGCATGTTCCCAGCACCCCCCCCCTTTTTTTTAAGCATAAGTCCCCTGTGTTAAGTCAATACGGGCAGATCTTTTTCATTGCAAAACTCCAGAGAATCCAAAACTCTGCTGCCAGGCTCTGTTCACTTTGATGTACATGTACGGTATATGTATTGTAATTTGTAGGTTTATTCACACTTTTTTGTTTTGTTTAATATGTAATTGTTTATCAGTCTATTTTTGTTTGTTATAGCGCTTAGAGATTTTGGTGGTAAGCGCTTTAAAAGTAGCGGTTTTTTTATATTTTAATTTTTTAAATTTTGTTACGAACCAGAGATTGGTAGAGATTGGTACTACTTCTTCATAGGATGTCAACTTATATGCATTGCATTAAACCTGTTGATATTGATCTCATGGTTATATTTATTTTATAAATAAAATCAAACAACACAGCGAGGGTTGTAGATGACTACTAAGCAATCATTACTGAATGTAGGACACTGAGTTGAAGTTATTCATGATTTATTCAAGAGAGGAAGGTCAGACAGACCTGATGTTTAAAATATTTAACAAGAGAAACATAGAAACAGAGAGAGGCATTGAGAGAGATGTCGACACTTAATGAAAGAGAAAGAGTGATAATAAGGAGAGAGGGGGAGAGATAGACAGGGAGAGCAAGAATTAGGTGTGAAGAGGAAGATCAAGAGAATGAAAGATTGAATTTTACAAATGTACATGTTTCCATGTACCTTTTCTTAATTTATATTATAATGTGAACGATATAGTGATGGTCTTTGCTCAATTTTAGTTTGCATTCTTTCCTCTCGCCTTGTATTCTAATTTATTATTTTAATTTAGTAAATGTTTGTATAAATATAATTTTGATTTCTATCTCTTCCCCTATGTCATAGCCTTGTTCTTGCTCTCCCTTCCTCATGTTAGTCTATCTCTCTTTCTCTCTGTAATGATAACCCCTCTATCAATCTTTTCTTCATCAACTCTTGATATATTCCTCCTCTTCTTCTCGTTCATCATCACGATCATCATCATCATCTCAAAACTGTATTAATCAATCTACATGTATAAGACTCCTGAGATTGATCAATACAGTTCTTATAATATATGACCATTATGTACAAACAGTAAGAACAATTATTCCAACTTGATGGGCAACAACGTAATCTCCATTTTCTCCTCCTCGTTCAAATATTGGCTTCTTTTTCAATTTTCATTCTTTACTCGTGTTACTTCTTTTTCTCTCTGACTACAGTGTATACTCACAAGAAAGTAGAATCAATGGTTTGACATGAACCAGTCTAGAAAATGAACTAAATTTATTCAAGTATCAAATACATTTTGAATTTCAGACAGCTTTCTCCCAGGAGATGAAACAAATGTCTCCCTAACCAGAAACTGACAAAATAACTAAATGCCTTCCCCTCTTTGTAGTCTCTCATTATTCTTCCCTCTAGTGATGGAGGGTCCTTATCCAGTAGCACACAAATGTCTCTATACATAGTAGACGGCCATCTCTACATGCCTTTCTTCCCCCCCCCCCATCCATCCATCGTCCAGTTCCTCTCTACCTCTCTACCTCTCATGGCTGAACAGTACCCCCAGCGTCAGGGCAGAGAACACCCATAAAGTAATGACTTCTCCAAGCTTGAGTCCCCTCCTTGTAGAAAGTCACGTATCACTTCTGTTGTCCATTGTGAAATGAGCTCTCTCGTAGCATCCACGTCATCTTCTGATTCATCGGCCATATAGTGTTTGATGATGCTGCAACTGATAAATAAAAGGAAAAAGACAATCAAATTTAAATTTGTAACCTGAAGAATAACGGTAACAAAAGAACCCTTATCACACTAGATTATGGGGAAATATTTTTGTGCTAAAGGGTGACCCCAAAAGGGTGACCCCAAAAAGGTGACCTTACCATCAACTGAACAAAATATCGGTCTGCCAAATTCATATTTTCGGGAAAAAATAGATGCTCTAACCGACCCCCCCCCCCTCTCATTCACCGGCTGGCTGAGGCGATGTGAAATTTTCGGCACGATTTTCAAATTTTAACCCCCCCCCCCTCGAAAAATTCCTTCATACGCCCCTGTCATGTAGATCCTCAAGTAGAGCTCATCAATACATAGACTATTATATTCAGATCAAGATCGACAAATCTATCGTTTTCATGGCCTCTTTTACTTTTTTACATTTACTAATTGCCATCACTATCCAACTGTCGGCCATTCTAGTAGATCCTATTCCAATATCGAATATGTATAGTCTATAGGATCTAGACCTATTCATATTTCCTGAGACATAAGTCTCATTTTACTGTAAATTTGGTTAACTTCTACCTAAGACACAAGGCAATCAGTCTACTTAAAATGCACACACATTTAAACATACGGGACTAGATCTAGAGGTCTAGGCCTACATTTACTAAAGCTTGACCCGGCCCACTCTCATGCATTACGTCGTATTATCAGCTTTATTCGTCATAAAAATGAATAAACACAAACTTTGGTTTCTTACCGTACAAACGATACTGGAGTGAAAGAAAATCACTGCAGAATAGCGGATTATGTACAAGATTAAGATGTTGCTTCGATAAGAATCCCGTTGTTTGCAACGGGACAGCTGATCACGGCGAAGGTAAAAATGTACTAGAATTATGTCCCGGCATGCTTTGCGATGAAACAACCGTGAAGACACGGATAATTATCTGGCGGCCGCCAGATAATTAACTGGCGGCCGCCAGATAATTTCTCTTAAATTTATTTCGTAGGTGGCACTAATGGGCTTCCGTATATAACAATACCAATCATAGTCATATTGGTAAGACGCTTAATACTACGTTTCCAATCTTTTAGATTGTAATTATTATTACACCGGTCATACCCCGGTCCGGCCAGGAACCATTTCACAAGTGCAGATATACCAATCCAACCACATTACAGATAAACTTTAGTACTGGTAATGCGATTGCATTGTGAAAGGAAAGGTGTGGAAAGTATCAGAAACAGTTAATCATGTAGAATGTAAGTATTGGTGTGCACTGCAAGGTTCTGGAGTCATCAAAATCATAATAAATTTGACCGAGTCTTGGTAAAGTAACAAGCACTGTACACAGAAAGCTATATATAGGACAACACACATGGTGTCGGGGCTAGTACTACCTTGATTTCCTTGTCTTTCTATGCTCATTACTCAGCCAGTATACATTTTCTTCCAAAATTGTTTGGCACATGTCATTTATTTGTAATCTTGAACATTCAGTGTAAGTTTTGTTTGATTCTGTGAGAATTAATTTTCTTCTTTTTTTAACCAGAACTGGAGTTTATCTTTAACGTCCCCATGCTACCGGGTAGCTATTTAACGCCTGGTTGGAGAGTGTCAAATTGAGATTCATGTATGGTTTTATAATATTCTGACCTTTCTTCACGAGTCGTATCATTTCAGGTAGATGAGTGTGGTCGAGATGGTTTGGTAGAAAACATCCAGTAGATAACGCAACATCGAAAAATCCTAGTGGTAAAAGATGGGACAAACACATATCATGTGGTCGTATTCTCGATAGCTATTAGTCTAGTTCTGGACTGTATATGGATTTACTAGACCTAGACCAGAACTAGACCAGATAGCTTTGCGCTAATGGGTCAGGTCAGCCTAAAGCCTCGGTCACAAATGCCATTACGAACTGCTGCGAACGCCGTACGAACGATTTTCAGACAATGGAAATTCGGGAAGACAATGGAAAAACAGGGAGTTTCGTACGAAACCATCGTTCGTATGAACCTTTGTGACCGTAGCATTAGTCTCTAGAGTTAGGTTCATGCACTACCAAAGGGAAAACTCTCCATTCTGTGAAAATAAAATTCTGTTCTTCATTCATCTCTTTTTACTCCCGAGTGCCTTCTCCCTTAGGTCACCCCTTGACAAATATTATGGATAGTATTATCTAAAATTAGACCCTCCTAAGTCATACATTTCTGAAAAATTTGAATTTTGTGTTATATTTTTGTGTTGGAACGAATGGTAAAGTTGTCCGCCACTAAACATCACACACAAAGACATTACCGATTCAGACGATTTGAAAAGCATCTAGTGATTATGACTTACATCAATGCATGTCTTCCCAGTTCGTTTCCGATCTCATTCAAATTTTCACATGTCTACTTTTCAGATTTTTATGCTACTAAGGTTGGATTTCCTCTTTCGTGAAAGAAATTTCGCATAATATTTACTTAAAGTTGGTGGAAAGCAGGGATATATCGGGCTATTTTGTATCTAACTTTAAACAATGTACTTTATTACTGAGAGGTTGCATAAGAAATAAGACATCGACATCCACTCATTTCGATATTTACCGTCTTTGTAGTTAAGAGGAGTTTCGGGTCCAAATGTAGCGTTAATCAACTTTGAGTAGACTCCTTTCTCGCTCGCGATGTTCAACGAACTCTCGGACATATCAATTCCGTACAGATTGAGGTAGCCTACATCCGAAACCTTTTTTTGAAAGACAGAATATAAAATATATAATATTGGAACCAGACATTTGAACGACCTGTAGTTAGTGACTTAACAGTTATTAATTAATAATTATGAATAATTAATGAATTAATTATAATAACATTATTAATTATTACAATGATGTCAGTTTTGAATAAAGGGGGTTGTCACATTGTCAAATAAGCAAATAGATGCGAAATATATTCAATGATCAAAGGAGAAAGAAGGTGAGAAAAAAAATCATCAAGATTATTTTGCCATTTTACTACTTGACTGAAAATCCGGAAGTTGCTGGTAGCGAATTTTGAAGGGGAACAAATTAAACGCCCTACACCCTCTTCAAGCGACGCCTATGGGAATAACAAAACTCGAGGATAAAATATGAATACATGTGTAAATAACATTTTGGGTGAAAGAAAAATCTGCAGAAGACATCGCTGAAGTTATTTTGTTCTTTTTGTGTGTGCATGTTTGTGACGAGATGTGGAGAAAACATGAATTGTGCAATAGTGAGATTCATGATATCGGGATACTTACTGCTTTGCCAACCAAACCAGTTCCACATCCGACATCAAGAATACAAGCATTTTTGTTTGGTTCGATTTCCTGAAGCTTAGCCGCCGTTTCAGCAGGTCCAGCCCATTCATTGCTTACCTTAACAAGAGTATATAACTCGTACTTAAAAAAGAACTTCACATTTTGACTTTTCAGGGAGACGGACGTTTTTGGAGGACATTGGGTGTCCCCTGTTAACGAGACAGGTCACACATGAGTAAAACAAACGTGACCTTAAGCCACACTGCTTTCTTCTCCACTGCATGAAGCAGAGACAAGACGCATTTATATGTCCTTTTTTCAGATTCCTGTGTTATCTTAAACTTGGAAATTATTGTCAACTTAATTTGCAATATCTGTGGCTATCGTAAATGAAAAGTTAGTGTTCAAATTCTTTGGGAATATTTAGAAGATTTTGAAATTATGAATATGAAGAAAAGTCGATAGATTCAGTTAAAATAGTCTATACAATAAGGTTTATATGCAACTCTGAAGTCTGGCTCAAACGTCAAGAGTGCCGAACATGCCTCGAAGGTCATCCATTGTCTCTCTCCTTAATCCCTAGTCACGTGATCCAATCGGTGTGACCATCCCGGAGCCTATATAACCTGACCATTCGATCTACCGAAATAAATGTTGAGTTTGGAACATCTACATAGATATCTGATAGGTTCTGACCTCAATGGGGTCAGATTAATTTTGTAATTTGTATTAAATTCAATTAATTCATATCTATACATCAATAAATAGCTATGTCCTAGCCCTCTATCATTCATCATCCATAACATTACATAAATGGAATAGAAGACAATTATCTTATAATTTGCCGCGTTTCTTTTCAGTGACCTGATCGTTATTTTAGTGGTCCGTATTTGAACACTAGGATAATTGAAACAAGAAGGATGAGTGTGTGTGTTTGTGTGTGTGCGTATGTGTGTATGTGTGCATATGTAAAGGGTGGCATTTCTTCAAGAAAATAAATACATTACCATATCGTAGTCTGGTGCTATATTGTCGTAAAGCTTCGCCATGTCCTCCTTGTTTTGACAATCCAGAAGATTATCAAAGACTGCCTGTACCCCGCATGGATCGGTGATGTCTATCGTCTTGAGATCCATAGTTCACAATTTCCTAAAATATGCAAATAACATGAAGTATAGTTTGAATTCTATTAAAGACGATGAATTATAAGTCGAAAAGGTAATCATATTCCCAGGTACTAGGAAGCGAAACCACATGTAGGAAATTCAAAAGAATTTAACATTGAAATGAGGTATGTGTCTTATAAATAGGCCCGTGTGCGGTAGTCATCATTTTCCCTTGTGAGTTACGGCAGTGAGCTGTAATCCAGCATTGTCTCCAAAGACATGAAAGCAGAGTTTCCTTCTTCAGTTGCAGCAACCACCAGCGCGTAGAATTTTGTCACTTGAGTGTTTCCTGATGCCCTTTTGCACCTAGATCAGGTCAAGTATCAAGTATCAACTTTATTTTGTTTTCCAGAAATCACATGTTACAAAATATAATAGAGTTTAATCAAAACGGTACAATGTGGAAAAAGAAAGACGAGGAGATCTTGGTTGAAGCAAAGTTTGTTTAGTTAAGACCCCTTAGATGATGTGGCAGAGATAGCTGATATATGAATACAACAACTAATAATATATGGAATATATAAATAAAAATATCACTTGCTGAATAAGGACTGCGTCATGAAATTCTCGTTTCGATTGCATTATCACTTACGCTAATCAGTCACTAACGCAGTCCTACGTCAGGTCAATAACGCCTTGTGTTCAATGAGCATTGTACAAAACAAACTGCATCTGGAAGGAAAACTGCAAAGATGAGGGCGATGAAATACATAACCCACCACACGGTAGAGCGATGCCATTGAGGTCGGCAAAATGGTAAAATCATTAGATGTCAAAGACTTTTTCGGAAACTTGCCCGTTTCAATAATTCCACTTCTCATTAAAATGTAGACCTGATCATTGATCTAACACATCTGTGGTATGTCCATGATCTGATACAGCAATGCAAAGCTCGTCTTGTCAACATCTAGCGCAATGAAAGCAAAAATAAGAAACTTAGCAATACTTACAAGGTACGTACACTGCCCTCCAAAAGTTTGAGAAGACCTGTATTCTGAACTGCGATGGTACTGCGATAGTTTACACCAGTGTAACAATATTATAAAGCTTTTTGTGAGGCAGTCATGGGCGAGATAATGCGTTAATAACGTAAACCTACCCCGAATATACCAGGAAGAGGTCACTGATTTTGATCAATTGTACCAGCATTCTTGTTATTTCCCCATTCTACAAAATATGATCGAGGGGGGGGGGGGGGAGGGGGTATGCGATGGACGAGGGATCAAAGTGAACGAGAGGGGTGAAGGTAACGGAAGTGACTCCCCCCTCACAGATTTTTAAAGTTTTGTTGTATTCGAAAATTACATTCCTTAGCAAAACTGTAGTAGAAAAACAAGCAATGTACTTCTTCACGCTTCACTTTTACTTTGCCGGTAATAAGTGTGCAGTCCGAAGGGTTGTATTTATTTAGTAGGTAAATTTTAGTAAGAAGGGAGGTTGGGCATGGATCTGAATTCTATTTCCCACTATTTACTTGTACATTTTGAAGGATATTATGCGAGGGAGCGTAGCGACCGAGTGAGACGATTTTTGCAATTGTATTAGGCTGAGGAGGCGAGTTGGCTCAGTCGGTAAAGCGTCTGCCTGTCGAACCAAAGATCCCAGGTTCGACTCCCACCCAGGCGGATAACTGAAGTTTGCGTTGTGTGTTAATGTGCCCCTTCCCTTGTTCATAGATGCAGGTTATGTCAAGTGGAAAACACTCCGTCCCTCGGATAGGACGTTAAATGAAGGCCCCGTGTACAGGAGAGTCACCACCCTTGCACGTTAAGAACCCATTGCATTATTCATATAAGAGTAGGGGAAAACCCCGATGTAATGGTCCAGCTGCACACCCCAATCAGGCCGAGTATACGGCATCGGCAAGAATCTTCAGTATTGAAGGAGGCAGATTATCTTGAAGAAGAAGAAGAAGAAGAAACGCTGCCCTCCAGGGCCCTCCAGAGCCTAAAAGTGTGTTGCAGTCTTTAGTCAGTATTTGATATACATCTGTTAGTTGGTACTTGTCATATTTTTCGGGGGGGGGGGAGACGACGTTTCCCGCTGTCCTTCGGGATCTAATGAAATAATATTCACTAATATACAATAAGCATTCCTTAGGGTTAGGGTTAGAAAAAAATAGTTCTTTCGTTTAATAAACACATAAATATATGGGAACACCGTAATGCATTTTCATCTATTTCAAACAATGGTCAGATTTTGTGCAATGGGGAAAGGACAAACATGCTGGTATAATTGACCAAAACCAGTGACCTCCTCAATCCGGATGAAGATGGTATATTCGGGGTAGGATTACGTTGTTAACGCATGGACCCGCCCATGACTACCTTCTGAAACGCTTTACAAATTGTTACGCTGGTGTCGACCGTTTTCCTTAAAAGGGCTCTTATTTTTCGTGTTTGAAAATTGATTTAAATCCATGTTGCAATTCCGTGAAAAAAATCGTATTGGAAACATACAGAATTGAAAGTAAGACTCTTCGGGGAAAATAGGCAATATTGACTGTACTCTTCCATATTTGGGATAAATGGTTAGTCATTTATTTAGTTTTCGTATGACCTTAGCATTGAATTCCATTTACGTCATGTACATTTAACAAGAATAGGCACAATGCAGAAATTCTACAATTTGACAAATGTAGAAGGGAACCGCATAGGCCATTGGCCTTTCGAGGCAGAACCCTAACAAATATATGAATCCGACAATATGTACTAGACGCACAGAATATATCTATCTATCAGGCTATAGTTCATCCAGACGTTGGACAAAGCCCTCCTAATAGCATTTCCATTCTCTTCTGTCTCTAGCTTACCTAGTCCAAGCGGACGTTCCCATGTATGATGTTAGGTCATCTCTCCATTTTCTCTTCTGCCTTCCTCTTCTTCTCTTTCCCATCCTTGATTACCATTCTGTTAAATGATTTGTCTATCTATTGTCATGAAGTCTTGCTACATGCCCAGCCCATCTCCACTTTGATTCTCTAACTTTCTCCATGATGTCTTTAACCTTTGTTTTCTGGCGGATGACTTTGTGATTGATTTTGTCTCCCAGAGATAAATGCGACATCTTTCTCTCCATAGCTCGTTGATTAGTCACAAGCTTCTGTTCTCGATCCTTTGTCAATGACCATGTTTCTGATCCATATGTCATAGTTGTTAGAATGCATTGGAATTCACAGAATATGACTTAACAAATCAAAAACTTACAGTCAAACAAAATATAAACGAATACCGAAGTTGTGTCATTGAATTTAGAAGATTAGAGTATCAAATATCTATCTTTTGAAATTACATTATTTTATGATACCTGTTTTATAATGCTTCATCAGTTCTTTAATTATATTTATGTTCCTACTTATAAATTGTATTGTTTGGAAGAAAATAAATGTTCATTTGAATTGAAAAAAACAAGAACATTAGATTATCAAATATCTATCTTATGAAATTACATTATTTTATGATACCTGTTTTATAATGCTTCATCAGTTCTTTAATTCTATTTATGTTCCTACTTATAAATTGTATTGTTTGGAAGAAAATAAATGTTCATTTGAATTGAAAAAAACAACAACATTAGATTATCAAATATCTATGTTTGAAATTACATTATTTTATGGTACCTGTGATATATGCGTCACCGTCTATTTTATGAATTATATTGATTTTCCCTCATCAAGATAAAGTCGGTTTTGCCAAAAAGAAGTACTACTTTGACTATTTTACGTATTGATTGTTAAAATAATTTGTTCCCCTCATTAAAATGTTTGTTTTGGAATTTTGAAATATCTGCGTGATCAATGCAACTTTGATTAGGTAAAGATTCGATAGATTTTCTTGAGTAGGGAAAATTGCTGTTTATACCGCGATATAATTCAACGAATCGTTTGACTCATAACGAATCTTAACTATCGTCATTTATATACATATTCATGATTATGTAAAAGTATGCGCATGGGCATTTGATGAGTTGGTAAATGGGAGATCAAATAAACCGTGACAGTCATGGGTAATTTAAATTTTTCAATTGTCTTTGTTAATATTTTGTAATTGTTTAATGTGTGATGTGCGAGAGGGTGATTATTAAATAATGTAGAGCACCGTTGTAATAATCCAAACAAATTTCATGACAAGCACGTAATCACATACTTTCCTCTTAAATTCTGTACTTAAAGGGGAATTAATTAACCTCAAACTACATGTTAAGTCGTTATGTCGCCATTGTGTTTGCGCACGGCCCGTTCTGTGACGTATCGCATGGACTCGACCGCTATTGCGTACGTCCGTTTCCCTGCTGTAATTTGTAAAATGATCACTGTAGATCACATTGTTTTTCCTGTCGTACTTGTAATTTTTGTCCAGAGATTTCTGTCCCTCAGAGCTGCTACCTATAGCTTGAATATTTAATTGCAATTGTGTTGGTCTGGAAACCGATGAAACAATCTCCCCTTGGTTTTCGAGGAACAATTATTACAACCAAACACTTAACAGTACACCATGTTTGACTTTTATGCGCTACATCAGTTCTCCTTGCGATACGTCACAACCCGGAAGTTTTAAAGGGAAATTTCGATAAACTGGCAAGCTTCCTTGGGGAGCAGACGCCGTCGTAAATATGGCGAAGTACGGTCTCTTTATTGTACTTGCAAGACGATACTATATGGTCTACAGCAATGCTCTTTATATCAAATGAAACGTTTTTTCTTACTCCCAATGTCATGATAATGCTTCATAGTCGAGAGATTAATTCCCCTTTAAGTAAAAGCCCCTCTAAAATCCTGAGAGCCCAAAATTTGTCGAAATTATTTTGGTAAAAAATGACAATAACGTGAGAGGGTATGACATCTTACACACACTTTCGCAAGTTTTTTTAAAATAAATGTGTTTGAAGACGAATATTGATGACAGGAATGCCATATTTTGGATTAACTGTTGTACGCAGAGAACCTCAAATTTGTATTCTTTCATCATCATTCGTCTTCAAACAAATTAGTTTTTCTTTAATCCTTGTAGAAATCTTCTTGAGTTTGTTCATGTACAGTTCTTTATGATGTTATAAGTTAGATTAGTGCCCACACAGGAAATTTTGCTTCATTTTCTTTCGCTTGCCTCCTGTAAAGGTAAGCACTGTGTACTGCTCGTATTATCAGACGAGTGGTAGCGAAAATGAATTATAATTACAAAAGCATATTTCCCTTTGAAAGTGGCCGTTAGTTTGCAGCTAGGCAGGAATCTTTTGTCTACGTATCTGCAAGGAAAATCCAGTTAAGCACAGGCCTGACATATTTTCTCCTGGCGGCATCGAAGATGGTACAAATTAAGGGAATGAGCTAGATAGTACTCCATCTCTTAAAACCCCTTGAATATATCTTCTTCACCGGAGTGAGCCAGCATTCTTGTTATTTTCTCCATGTATACTACCAAATCTGATCCCTGTGCGTACTGCCCTCTTTATTTTCATTAAACGAAATCGTTTTCACTGGCTGCCTGCCGTAGCAACAAACAACAAAGAACGTCTCCTCGACAATCAGCCATGCATGAAGTCTTTTGTCTTTTTTGTAGTAAGGGCAGACAGCTAGTGCAACGGATTATTTTAATAAAACTAAGGAAATGCAATCATTACTTTAAACAAACAAAACTTTGTTACTCCTGGCTCACTTTTTAAATTGAGGTGTCATATGAAAGGGCAGAAAATGAACTTTCTAGAAATGGGATTTTCTCTTTGAAATTCAGATACCGTTCGCCAAACAACTTTTTGGTACCCTTTTTTCAAATTGTTTTAATCACTCATGTGTGACCTATGAATCACACGAGTTGCATCAAATGAAAGAGGAGGATCTAAGCTTTAAAACTACATGTCATTTATTAATTTATAAATCATGTTCAAATTAAATAATTCTCAATGTCGTGTTCTAACATTTCAATAGGTTACGCACAATACTACTGAAATTTGTTTAGGTTTATTATTAGAAAAAGGTAATGTCATCGTGTTTATTTCCTTTAAAAATAATGACATGCGTGAGAAATAGAATTACGCTAACAATTTAGATCCGGTAGTAGAGCAATAGCTAATACATCACATCCCTTGAAATTCCCATTATTGTGCCGAATTAGAAACTGAGTAGACCCCAAGCCATGCGAATAAACCAGTATCATAACATCGTTCCTTAGAATTAAGGAAGAAAAGGCGAACTTGTATTAGGTAAGCGTAAGAACACCTTTGGGGTCCTATCGATGTAATTTTGACGGATCTGGATGTAATATCGGCTGCTTGCATCCTCCCTCCGGGAAATCGCTTCTTTCGACTTTTTTTTACTCTGACCCACCTAAGGAGCCGATGGTGTAACGCACCCTCTGTCCCTATGGTCGGCATGTGATGCCATAAAAGTCGATGAATAACTCATAGCCTGCCATAAAGCTGCTAGCACGCTATTGTTAAGGTGCCATGTACACGCTAGCAAGCTATTACTCCTCTGCTTCTTGCATGTCTGCACGCATATGTAATAGCAGTTATTGTTCATGCCCATTGGACTGTGCCTAGTGTTTTGCACGCGCTATTCACAGAACCATCGCGTTAATAGGATTATCTCCAAAACAATCTGGCACAGGGGGATTTGGGGCTTGGGCCGTGGGGATTAGCCCTGTGGCAGAATAAGAGTTAAAGGGATCCGATAACTCTGTCTCAGATTCAGAAACAAAATCCTGGATTTAGCTCATGCTGCAATGATAATTATAAACCTTTAGATAAGTCAGGAACCCCATGACTTTTACAAGCCGATCGCCTGTCTGATTATCAAGATATTTATGATTGGAAATCGAAACAAAATTTTGCGTTTACCTAGCGGTTTTCATAACACTACAGTCTATTGGGGAAAACGAGTATGGTAAAACCGGTCACCCAAAGATGTTTAATTTTTCGAGGCACTTCTTGATCATTTTGAAGGGTTTTTAGGATTTCAATATTACACCATATCACAGACACTGATAACACGCAGGGCCGTGCATCTCAGATTTAACATCGTTAAACGATGCCTTTAAGGGAAACTCTACAAAGGATTTTCAAGAGGTCAGCTGAAGGGCAATTTTGAATACTCTACTATTAATGGCTTTGAAAACCCTATTCGGAATTATAGTTGTCATTGTACAATTTACATATTTGTTAAACGGTGACGTACGAGGCTATTTAAATCACCTTACATTAATTTTTCGAGTTTACAGTTTCAAACATTCAGAGATCGAGAATTATCCGTCCCTCGATCTAGCCACCAAACCCAATGAGACTTGAGGATTCTAAAGGAATAGCAGGAAAGAAATATGATTCCCCCATTTATATTTCGAAGGATGGAGGGTTAGATGATTCACGCTCTTTAATTCGATTAATACAACAAAAATAGAAATACAATTAAAGAGGAATAAATAACCGATCTTTCAAAGGATTAATACAAATAAGAAGACTGCGTTTTCAATGATATAGCGAAAATTAACCATTGTTGGTAGGGCCTATAATGGTAGATATCATTGGCATTACCCGCCTACCATATGATCTCTGCAGGCTAGTAGTAAGAAATACGTAGGATGAGGTAATTAATGTTTGGACGACTCTGACGCGTCGAATAGCGGTGACGATACGAGGGAAGGATTTTGATGATGGGAAATCAAAACGCTGCGGTCGGCTCAGCTGTTTCTTCAGAGAAATCAGAAGGAAAGGGTTTCTATAGGCAAGATTATACAACCAGAATGTTACATCCGTATAGCCACAGGCTAATTCTGTTTCTCGTTATCTCATCAACTAACGCGCGATCGAGATATAACCATATGATTACGTTGTTTTGTGAACTATTTTCACGCTGTCAATTTTTGCTCGCTCCTTTGACGTCTTACTATCTCCTTTTTCCTTTCGCGTTCCCCTCTTCCGTAAAGTATGTTTTTTACCACTCTCAATTTTTGTCAACATCCTACCTCACTCACCCCCCCCCCCTTGATCCCCTCACAGTCCCTCCCCTCCCTTCTTTCCCTACCCCTCCCTTCTTTTCCTTCCCCTCCTCCTAAACGGTGGCGGTTGCCCTAATTGTCCGCGAGTAAATTCAAGATTTCAAGACGGAAGGGGCTGGTGCGCCCCCAGTCTCCCTAGGATTGTGCAATGAACCACCATAATTATTACAGATTGATTTAAATTTTACCTTATTTTAGTGGAATCTCCTTTTTTTTAAAAATAAATCGATTTGAATTCCAAAACACTGCAATTTAAGTCTATTCGATTAATACTAGATATCTAAGAGTTGCATAGACACAATAAACATGTATAGCGTCATCTCTCGTTCATAAGCTATACAGTTTGTCCTAATCTTCTTTAGATATGTGTATTTGATTTAAAACGTCTTCGCTGTGGTTTTCACATTCGCTGTTCTTATTTTTTGCTGATAAGTCTTGAAAATGTCATTCTCCATAAAGATTTCATGGATCACAGGTGGTGATAGAATCGTACGAAAACGATTCTCAACACTGGCGTAGCTATGAGGGCGGGAGGGGATAACCGGGGGGGGGGGGGGGTTGGGAGTGGGCACGAATAATTGGCAAAATTGAATGAAAACAGTTAGAGAAAGAGACAGGGAGAAGGAGGAAAGAGAAAGTGTGTGTGTGTGAGAGAGAGAGAGAGAGAGAGAGAGACAGAGAGAGACTGGGCATGGCAACAACCCTAATTCTGAACACATAGGATTTCATTTCATTTAAATCAATTTATTGTTTTCATTTCCAACAAATTACAAATATCATAATGATAAAAACTGATATATAAACTATGCAAAACTTTATTACTTTTGAATTAAAGACAAATCAATACAAAATTTCACGACAAATGAAACCTGATCTACGTATATTCTGTGGAAATTGATTAATTATTTTTTGTGGAAGACTTAGGCTTGAAAGCAAGGCGTCAAGTTATCCTAGTTTTACCAGTGTATTATGTCACATTTGTCATATCTGTCTCGCTATTTCTATTTTGTTTTTGGTTGACGTTTCTCTTGAGAGGTTGTGATCTTTTTTTGATAAACGAAAAATAAAACCGTCCCATGAAGCTGAATAGTCAGAACAGATGGAAACAAAACAGGATGGGGTTAATAAAGCGATGCTTTCCCGTTGCCGTGACAACTCCTTCATGTCGTCTGGGCTGATGGGAGTCGGGTTACGGGGCATGAAGGAAGCTGAAAGGTCAACTCAAAAGAAAAAAAGGGTTTTGCTAGTTCTTGCCCCCACATGCAGTTAATGTGTCGACTTTTAGTTGGCATGGAAACGATGTCTGGGACGTGCTCACGTCTTCGACATGCCCCGTAGATCGAGAGCAGAGATAACTGTAGGGCAAACAGTGTTGACGACATGTCATGTAATCCACTGCTCTCTCGCTGTCTATCTTCAGTGGCGTAGCAACCGGGGGCTGAGGGGACAAAGCCTCCCCCCGCCATCGAAAAAAAATAAAATAAAATAAGAATAGTGGAAAATGGAAAGATAGCTATACAAAAAATTTATAAAAAAAGAGAGAGAAAAGACCCTCTGTACACCCTCCCCTGATTTTACGACTTTCTTCTCTTGCATTTCATCCATTAAAATAAAACCATCCCTTTCATATGACACACGTGCCCCTTCAATGGCTAGTACCACAACCTGTGATTTCTTCCCTACATAATGTTCAACTCCTATCGTTCAAACTCGCCATTTAATGGATAGATTCGTCCGAAATAAAGGAGGCTAACTTAATGATATCCCTTTGACCCCTGCTCATTCTTCTTCAAACTTAAAGGTGAGTTGTGCTGTGAAGAAAATACATGCACTTGTAATCACTTAAAACACTTAGGGTTACTCGAGTGCCTTTCATCGGCCCAAAATCGACGTTTATTCTATAATGAATGTTGATTGAATCATTGAAAACAGATCTAGATTTATATTTTATGTTACACCTAATACTATGATATAATGAGAATGATAATTTCGTTGTCTCTTAATTCCTGATTTGAATATAATAAAAAATGAATAAATAACAATGAAATTGTCGTTAAAGAATCATGTCGTAAATGAAAACAAATGATGTGTTTCGAGCAATTATTCGGCTGGAAATGGACCAAATTTACATTTCTGAAAAAAAGTGTGTTTGACTGTGTGTATACCAATGTAGTGATCTGTAAAAGCGAGTGTAGTACGTGCTATGAATTACAATAAATTGTTTTGTTGGGTGTGTTTGGACGCTATGAAGAAGATGAAGAGAAAGAAGAAGAAAAAAAAGGGACGAGGAAGAAGAAGAAGAAGAGAAGAAAAAAAAGAAAAAGAAGAAGAATTAGGAGGAGAAGAAAACAAAAAAGGTAAGAAGAAAACGAAGAAAAAGAAAGAAAAAATGAGGAAGGAGAAAACAAAAAAGAAAGAAAATGACACTTGCCGCAGTGAAATCTCTTCAAATTTTCGTTAAAATCAAATTTCTTCAAAATGTCTTCAAACTAAAAAAAGAAGAAAAAAAAGGTAGAAGAAGAGAATATAGCAAAGGAGTGGGGGAGGAAGAGATAAGAAAAGGAAAAAAAGGATGAGAGAGAGAGAGAGAAAGAGAGAAAGATAGAAGGGGGGGGGGGGCTAATTTTAAAATAAAGAGTGGTGAGTGACATTATGAAGGAATATTGGAACGGAAGTGTTTATGCCTCATACATGTATGTGTGGAAAAAAACTGCTTAGAGATAATGCGTTAACATGTTTATCTTAGAAACAAAAGAAGAGGGAAGCAGAATATTCAAATTCGAATCTGGTATTTTAGATGCAAACTTCGGGGAATACTGAAAAGGTTAAAAAGCTTCCTAAAACCAAAAACAAGTCAGGTTCGTTTTTATCCCGTGTAAGAACCTGAGGGATTTATTCCTTTCCCCGTTTGAGAGTAGGAAGAAACCAGAAATAAAGAACGATAAATCCCCCAACGGTTGGTGCTTACCATAAATCCGTACTACACTCTAACTAGCAGTAAACCCCCCTGGTACATTACACCAGATTACATTTACATATATTTGCACAAATCCGGCTTAAGTTCCGTTTTTTTCATTCATTTTTCTTCATCGTTTTTATTTGATGTTCCACAAAAATAAATGGAAGATTAGACAGCATAGAGGATAAGAGGGCTCTCAGAGAATTTTCTGGAAATATTTCCTCTTCGGCTTTCAATTATAACTCAGACATAATCTTCTGGGAAGGAATGAAATGTATGAGAGAGACAGAGAGAGAGAGGGGGGAGATGGAGAGGGAGAGGGAGAGAGAGAAAGCGAGAGAGAGGGAAAGAGAGAGAGAGAGAGAGAGAGAGGGGGAGATAGTGATAGGGGGGGGGGGGTGAGACACACAGAGAGAAAGGGAGAAGGGGGAGGGGGTAGGGAGAAACAACTAATCATTCAACCGAAAAAAGGTGGGATTTGAATGTTATACTATGGTAATAAAGAAGGTAACAATATCATTCATAATGTATCTATCCATTATGATGACATCTCATAAACGACTCCAAAGTATTATGTGAGTATTATATCATCAATCATGAGCTGGGCCAAGATTCGTTGAAAGCCTTGATCGATGAAGAAAACATATACATGTATGATATTACTGGAATGATAAATGGACGTTCCAGTCGGAGGTAGGATTTGAACTTAGAGCTTTCTGGTCCAGTGTATAGCGGCATATCCACTAGGCCACAATCTATCCTATACACGCACGCATCACCATCAGTTCAGTAGTGGTTCCAGAAACCCATGTTATTTTTTCCAGGATTTTACAGCAAGCATTTCTGTCCTTTTCGTTATTCTGCATCTTTTATGTATTCTAATAAATGGAAAATGAGTTGGTAATGCGGAAAGAAAATTTGGATTTGTGCTGTTGAAATAATCTAAATGTCATGACTACATTGTACACAAGTTCTCTAACTTACTACCCCCACCCCCGGCAAAAGAGGATAAATATTCTTCGAAAAGGTAAGATTTGTCTAGTTTTTACCTCTTGCACGTGGAAGATTTGAAGATGAAAGGATTTCATGCCAACAAAGTTGTTTTATTGTTAGAGGAAGAAAAGGATTTGTTACTAAAACGTACTTTCAAACTCTGTACTAGTTACCTTGTAATTGAAATCCTCTTCTCCTTCACGCCATCTTCGTCCGTCTATTTTTCCTCTTTTTCCTACCCTCTGTTTTTATTGCTTGGATGCAAAGAAACTTATTCATGAACATACATTTTACATTTAGCCTACTTGTTCCGATTAATCATTTGGATTTTACAAGGTCTGCCTTCGCGGTTGTCGTCCCCGTACTATTTTTTTTTTTTTTTTTTTTTTTTTTTTGGGGGGGGGGGGGCATATATTTACTGTATCCATTACCATGTTAAACGCATTATACCATCAAAAAGTTCGGAAAATCAACCAGGGGCAATATCAGTAGCATCGTCCGTCAGCTATTGAAATGTGAAAAACAATACAATGAGGTATTACGTAATTCGAATATGATTTCTACGGGAGATTTGCCCTTGAGTTGATTTATCCAAAAATATATTTCTTTGCGACCGTGTGTATTAAACGTTCATAAAAATAAAAATAGTGTAGATGAGAATTTCGATTGAATTTTCATGGATTTCGTCATATTGCCCTCCATACAGCATCAATGTTTGCAGAGCTTCTGACTCTGTCGGTACCTTAAAAACTGTCATCAATCCCACACTCTTTTTTCGCATATAAAATTAGCAGCCGTCTTCGGGCGCATACCTAAGCCTTTTAAAAATAATGTGGTTCCTGAATTTGCCCCACTTATCTCACTGGTGACGTCATCGGTGACCAGGTGTTGTTCACCTCAAGGATTTTTGATAGAGAAAGAGAAAGAGAGAGAGAGACAGATAGAGAGAGAGAGAGAGATAGATATAGAGAGTGAGAGATAGAGAGAGATAGAGAGAGAGAGAGAGGGGGGGGAAGAAAGAGAAAAAGAGATGGGGAGGGAGGGGGAAAGGGAGGGGGAGGGATGTTGAGGTCGAAAGTGTGTGATAAAAAAAAAGAGAGAGATTGAGGTGGAGATAGGGGTAGGTGAACAGATATATAGAGAAGGAAAAAGAGAAAGAGAGGGAGAGAAACAAATGGCACCCTATTACTTTACATAGTCACGTGATGGACTAGCTTTGAAAGCACAGTCGATAATATTGATCTATATTTAAAGCAGAGTCCACTCAGGTTACAGAAATTGAAGATCCCAAACACATCCATCATTTCCTGTTGCCATGGCTTAAATTGGAGGTGATGACGGTTATTTGGGCGCATGTAGAAAACACTATATCATTTAGTAATGTATTCCTTGTATGTATCCATATCAGCAAGAACAATAATATTTTAGCTCTTAAAATTGAAGGCATATGCCCTCTTACATCTGGTGCCAATTGTAGACAATCTTAAAAAAACAGTGCCTTAACTAATATTCGAGGGAGCATAGCGATCGAGCAGCGAAAATGTTGATTTTGAAATGGTGAAATTGTGCATTTTATATCGTTGTAAAGCTCATGTAGTTTTCTTTTCTTTTGAGAGGGAGAGGGGGGGGGGATGCGACCATGGGGGAAACGGTTTTGTCCTCTTCATGAATAATGGGTGGGGCGGGGGGGGGGGGGGCAATCTGCACCCTCGGCTCCCTGCATCCGTTGCTTGTGGTGGTGGTGATGTAAGTGTCTGTATGGGGGGGGGGGTGCCTTTTCCATGTGCCCTTTAATATAGCTACACTGCTCCCCCTCCATTTTTCTACACTGCTGCGAGGTATAACAGTCGAAAATGTCAATCGCCTATTTTAAAACCCATTATGCACATAAGCAATCAGTTATAGGAAAAAGGGTAAAATATATTTTCTTGCTGGTTAATCAGCATATTGATCAGTCAAATCAGGAAAACAGTGTTTTGTGATAATTCGAGGAAAGTAATAACAAAAGAAGAGCATTACGTTTTTAAAATAAATTTCCTTGTAGCATTTCAGCTGCCACAAGAAATCAATAGATCTAAAGAAAACTTCACAAAAGAATGTGGTCACTGCTTATATGTATTACTGTACCCGAAGACCTCACAAAAAGAAGCAAATTTTCCCCTCACCTTTTTGGGCAGTATTGTCGTAATTGATTTGAAATGCAAAGCTCGTGGCTCGTACATCACTCTAAATTGTACCACTCTGCACCCAGGTGTAATATAGGGATCTGTTAAGAAGTAATCCCTTGCATGTGTTTTTAGCATCAAGTAGCAATTCAGCTATCGAATAGGTAGCCGAGCTAAAGCCTGGGGTAATAGTTGAGTGCCTGGAGGCCGTTGTATGGTAGATGTGAGCTCTATACAAGCCGATTCTAGGCTCGTAATGATAAAGGAGATCTAAGTTATTCTGGGGAGTGTTTCACAAAGACTAAGATCGAATCAAAGTTAGACTTAACTATGGCAGGCCGTTCATGCCACTGTTTGATCTCACCACGTACTGGCATTGGTCTCTCAAGGGACGTACAAATCATGGCCACAAATCTTTAGAATTTACATTTTTCGATACTTCATTATTGAAGGAAAAATATTATAAGATTATAATGGTGAGAGGCTGAGAGCAACCAGTGGCATGAATGGCCTGCCATAGTCAAGTCCAACTTTAAGTTGATTAAGTCTTGGTGAAACCCCCCCCCCCCCCCAGTGGGATGTTTCATAAAGCTGTTCGTAAAGTTACGCATGACTTTACGAACGACTTGTATATGAAAAGCCGAATGGGGTGCTCAATCATTATTGATTATTATTTATTAAGTTGAACTGTGCAGATGTAGATTAACATTCTTATGATAACAAACATTTTAATGCAAAGTTTTTTTTTTGCCATAATTTAATTGAGGTTATTGAAAATAAAAGAAAAAACTTTTGGCATCCTATCTGGCACTTTATATACAAGTCGTTCGTAAAGTCATGCGTAACTTTACGAACATCTTTATGAAACACCCCCTGGTCTTATTTAGTCCACTGATCATATGGATCACCAAGTGTCAACTACTTTATTCCATATTACTTAATGTTATTCTGTAAGAAAACGAAATATGAAAATGAGATATTGAGGCAAAATTACATGGTTTAGGATTCGGTCATCTAGAGACATGATCATTTGTTTAGTATGAATAGGCTGGAATGAAATAATTTATGACGATGCACGTAAGTAAACCTTTTATCCAGCATTAAGAATGAAAAATCCTTTCGGGAATTTCGTGGACGGGTTAATGTTTCTTGTTCGGTTTCTATGGAGAGCGCCATCTATCCTCTTGAAGTAACCAATCATATCAATGAGAGTGATGAGTTAGGATATGTTTTCATCTGATTACCATTTTATACATATTTCGTGTTGACGCGTGCGGTCCTCCAGGAAAGTAAGAATCTTATGTTCCATAAGTTCTTAAAATACACGTATATTTTCCCCTTTGCTATCCAGATACAAACTAGGATGTTCAGCTGTCATGACATCTTGTACCTCGTTTCATTATATATTTGTTTTATTTCATAAAGAAGGAAACGCTTTCTTCAGCCGGTGGCTGGTCTCCAGGGAATCCAAATGCGTAACGCGATCATTAATTGATTATATATGTCGGACAAAGCTTGGACAAGCTTTCAGCATCTCTTCGTCTATCTACCATTTCACAAATATCCCTTCACTCAAGCTTAGCACCGTCACTTACGCAGATTCACATGTAGGCTTACCTCATCTTTTCTCTTAAGTCTTCTTCCTCTTCTATCTCCCATCCCCATTCTATTCTTTTCTCATTCCCCCACACTTTCTTCTCTTTCTTATTTGTTTATTCTTGCTGCGTCAAGTCCCCCATACATCTTAAAGGTATAGACCAGTTTGGGAAACGCCCCCCCCCCTCTCAAAAAATGAAATGGAAGCTCTTATTACCAATCATGTGAAAGAATATGTTTTGACTAATACGTGATGATACAAATTTTGCCGGGAAACCGCCAACTAATTGATATATTTGGTAAATTATTATATCTATCTGGACCAGATGGATATCGCGCACGTGTCGCGTAGTCCCATATACATCTTTCTGTGTACAGTGCTTGTAACTTTACCAAGACTGGGCCAAATATCTTATCATTTTGATGATTCCAGAACCTTGCAGTACACAACAATACTTATATGCTAGATGATCAACCTTTTCTGATTGATTACACAACGTTTCTTTCACAATGCAATCGCATGACCAGAACTGGTCTTCACCTTAAAATGTAAATTTGTTCTCATTATGCTTCAGAATCTGCGAAGGCTTTTCCTCCTTTCAACCAAAAAGTTTTATACTCCTATGCCCCGTCCCCTTTCTAGTTGTTTCTATGCTTATTAAATATCACCATATAGGAAACCATTTCAGGTTGCTAAACTTGACATGGAAAATGTAACAATAATCTCGCATCACACTTTGGGGATATAAACTTAGTAAAAATAGCATAACAATTGCTTAAAATCTGCTTAGCGAAATCTTGATCGTATTTAGTGTCGGAAATCCTGTTTACTCTGCAATATAAGGAATATTAATGACATGGTGGGATGAAAAAGGATATAGAAAGAAAGAAGAGAGTAGAGAGGAATAAAGAAAGACAGAGAGAGAGAGAGAGAGAGAGAGAGAGAGAGAGAGAGAGAAAAGATGCCTCAGGAAGATTAGCATTCAATGAGGCTTCCCTGGATGAACGCAATTATAATCATCATTATGATTATTTTTATTTTTACTATAAGGGAGAGTGATGTGGAGAGGACTTAAAAAAGAATGACTGATAAAGGGGGTGATAAGGAAAGAAAGTGAAAGGCCTCGGATTTCGTTATGACACATCAGAAAAAAGTGAACAAAGGAAAAGAGCTACCTCGAACCACAGATAAAGAAAGAAAAGAACGAGAGAGAGAGAGAGAGAGAGAGAGAACAAAACAAAAGAGAGAGAGAGAGAGAGAGAGAAAGAGAGAGAGAGAGAGAAGATGATGATGGCAAAAGGAGAAGGATATGTGAAAAAGGAGGATAGATTGCTGGATAAGTAAAAATTGTCGAAAAATAAAGGCCTCGTTTTTTTTCTCTCTATGACACACAATAGAAATATAAAAGTAGATTCGAAGGAATGATGATACATGATGTTAATAATGATTTGATTGAGATTGGGAATATGTACGGTATATAATAATACATGTAGTAGTATTAGCATTAGAATAAGCAGTAGTAGTAGTAGTAGTAGTAGTAGTAGTAGTAGTAGTAGTAGTAGTAGTAGTAGTAGTAGTAGTAGTAGTAGAAGTAGTAGTAGTAGTAGTAGTAATAGTTGTAGTTAGAGAGAGAGAGAGAGAGAGAGAGAGAGAGAGAGAGAGAGAGAGAGAGAGAGAGAGGAGACAAATAAAAAGGGATGGCAAGAGTTGGGGATATATATGGAGCAAGGAGAAGCTGCGACGCACCAGGATTAAAATACGAAGGAGCACTTTAAGCCAACGAAAATAGAACGGGGATACAAATTATAGATTAAGAAAGAAAATTACCTTAAACTTTGTATATTTTAAATGTAAATTAAGCAATGAATATGTTTATTGTGTATGGCGGAAATGCCAATAAGTTACTATACTATAATTGCTACAGGAAATGATGATAATACAATTCAAGGGAGGAATAGCGAGAACTAAACATCGTTACCCCCTCTTTCTGAAAACACACAACACACACCCACACACACAAGTAGGAAGAGCAGGAGGAGGAGGAATATAATTGAGAGATGAGAGACAGATCGAACCAAACAAGGAGTGGAGGTGAGATACAGACGGACATAGAGAATAAAGAGAGAGAGAGAGAGAGAGAGAGAGAGATAGAGAGAGAGAGAGAAAGAGAGAAGGAGAGAAAGAGAGAAAGAGAGGGAGAGAGAGTTTGCAACGAACGAGAAAAAGAACCAGTCAGAGAGACAAAGGGAGACCGAGAGAAAATAAAGAGATAATATAAACCAATGCAAAAAGCACCTTTTTTGTTCTTCCTTCTAAGCCGTAATCTAGGACGCCTTACCTAGATCCCTGTTTCATATTAATCAAGAACTTCCCTGGACAAACAGGCAAGGTGTATGAAGACGTTGTAATTGCCCGTGGAATAAAAGCATCTGTTAAACCTTCTGGCATGACATGCTTTCTCTTTTGCGATGTCAGAAAAATTGAAGTGTTCGTGGTTTTGTTATGAACAGTTTTTTGCGTAATAAAGAGTCGTCCTTCAATCAAGCTCTAGGGAGGTTGCGTTGGTGATCAGAATGATACAAGACTCTCCGTTAGTTCTGTCATATTATCTCGCTTCTTATTCTCCTCCTCCTCCTCCTATTTTTTACCACATCCTTCTCCTTTTTCTTCATCAGCCTCACTTTCTTTCTCCTTCTCTTACTTCTCATCACCTATCACACCCTTCTTTTCTCCTTCTCCTTCTTTTACTCCTCACCTATCCCTTCCTCTTTCACCCTCTCCTCATTCTCTTCCTCCTCCTTCTTGATCTCCTCCTCCTCCATCTTCTTCCAACCATTCTAATCCTTCTATTTCTCTTCTTCCAACCATTCTAATCCTTCTATTTCTCTTCTTCTTGACTGTGTTAGTACAGCCACCTTCCCAAGACTTATACGAGCAGACTTAAGGTACGCCGTTAAGACGATCCCCGCGTCGAAGATGTCTGGCATAGAATTAAATGTGGATATGTCATGTATATATACACTGTTGGTCATAATGGTGGAATAATTATTTTTACCCCAGTTTAGGGAAGGATTTAAAAAAGTTATTTATTTCTAATAGATCTAGATAAAGGCATACATTCTCATATTTTATTGAATATTAATTTACGAGTGTTTGTTTTGCGTGACTGCTAAATCATATGTGTGCTACTATGCTAATCAGCTAGGGAACCTACGTCCTTAAATCATAACTGACAGTAATGAGGATTAATGCCTCACAAAAGGGCACTAATATAGCTGATCGAAACGATTTTTATCCTGGGGCCTCACAGTAACGAGGCCGTTGCTTAGCCCCTGAATCATGACTGTACGCAGTGTTTGCTAGGGTACGCGGCCGCCCCCACAAATCCCCCAAAACGAAGAAAATGCAATAAATTTTCAAAAATTCATTGCATTTCCCCCGGCCCCCAACAGGAAAAATTCCTCTGTATGGCCATGCCTTGAACCATAATGCATGGCCCTACAGACGAATTTTCCTGTTGGGGGCCGGGGGAAAAAGCAATGAACTTTTGACAATTTATTGCATTTTCTTCGTTTTGGGGGATTTGTGGAAGGGGCCACGTACCCTAGCAAACACTGCGTACAGTCATGATTCAGGGGCTAAGCAACTGGTCTTGTTACTGTGAAGCCCCAGGATAAAAATCGTGTCGATCAGCTATATATTAGTGCCCTTTTGTGAGGCATTAATCCTCATTACTGTCAATTATGACTTAAGGACGTAGGTCCCTTAGCTGATTAGCATAGTAGCACAGATATGATTAAGCAGTCACGCAAAACAAACATTCGCAAATTAATATTCAATAAAATCTAAGAATCTATGCCATTATCTAGATCTATTAGAAATAAATAATTTTTAAAAATCCTTCCCTAAACTGGGGTAAAAATAAATATTCCACCATTATGACCAACAGTGTATATATATAACTCTTTTCTAAATTATCCCCATCATCCAGGTGAAACTGTTCAGCATGTTAAATCATTTATCAAACATTTGGCGACAGGGATTTTATTTACAGTGTTAAGACTTAACAGACACCTACTCTAAATTAGAAAATAGACTAATGAAAGTTAAAACGAAATCGGACCCCCCCCCCCACCCAACAAAAAAAAAGTTTTGAAAGTTTGAATGATTTAAATAAGGGCACTTCAAAACGGCTGAATCGGTAATGTTAATGTGACGTAGTGCCGGATTTTCGCATTTGTTTCTACACAAAAATGACTAAAATGTCAATTTTCAAAAGTAACACTCAGGTAGGTATTTTCTTTTAGAGCTAGGGCCTATGATAATATGCAATTTATAATATATTTTGAGTAGTATCCCAAAGGAGAAGAAAACCAGAAATTAATTATATATGTTGTTCATGAAAAGCGGGAGATTCTTCCCGGACTACAATCAACTGACCAAAATTGCCAATTTGAGATTCGCATAGATTTAGTGATCTCACATTGCAACATTTATAACTTTTTTTATTTATCATGTTTATTGGGCCGATTTATTTCATACCGTTGCCATTCTATTTCTCTTATTTGTTTGCGTTCATACAAATGGACATGTCACAAACGTTGAATTGCCCTCTTGACGGCTTGTCTCCGTCCTCCTAAAGCTTCAACCCAACATCTGATCGGACGGATTATCGACTTGTAATCACCAATCACAGAGGCATGTTACACAACACCTTAATCGTTCTTTAGGGATTGTTTCTCGCTCCTGATACCTGGAGACCTAAATTCTTTTCAAAGAACCTCGTCTTACATTCCACTTCAACCTCCATATCGAATTTGATTGCTTTTTTCGAAAAAGAAAGAGAATGAAAATGAATCGTTCATTTTAGTGTCTGCAGAACAGCGATTTTATTATAACACTGCAAGAAAGCAATTCAGGAATGTTTTGAAATAGTTCGGTCATTTCATTGTGTGCAACGCATTGACTGGTGCTGTTTATAAAATGCATTTGAACCGGGTGAATATTTCATATTTAAAATCCATACATGAGAGGTAAAACCGTTATACATTTTCGGAGATACCATGAACAATTTTTTAAATATATAAATTTGAGAAAAACATTTTTGGTGACTTTAAGAAAAAGAATATTTCACCCTTTTGTTTAAAGGGGAAAGATCAGCTTGATCTTTAGTTTCATTTAATATGCTATTTTATTTGAATGAAATCAGAAGAGAGAAACGTTGAAGAATAAGAAAAATATTTAATTTTGAAGTTTTCATCAATAAATCACAAATTGGCAACTCTGAGTGTATCTTTATAATAATAATAATATGGTTATTTATATAGCGCCGGTATCCGCCAGGTTCTGACGCTCATGGCACTTTACACATATTACCCTGGTCATAGCCGAGCTGCCAAAGTAACTAGCGCTCAAGCATATCAGGTACCCATTTACACCTGGGTGGAGAGTGGCAAATGTAGATTAACGTCTTGCCAAAGGACATTAGTGCTGCGGCGGGATTTGAACCCCGTACCTTGTGATCTGCAGTCGGGTGACTTATCCACTAGTCCACAACACCTATGTATTTCCCATTTGCTCTATACTTTTTTAACTTGTTTTTATTTTTCTTCGTTGTTGATAGAGGAAAAATTTATTTCATTTACGAATTGTGTGAAACCTATTTGCAGTGTTATTTTTTAGCCCCAAAACAGCAGGTTGACCTTCCCCTTGCCTTTTGTACAGCATAGACGGCTATATATTCACTGTGCGTTATCGCTGCTTTGGGAGTATTGGCCTGTGTTTGACTTTCCGAAGTTGTCTCTGACTGTTAAAGTTATGTAAAGATATTCTTCTTTAATCAACTAAAAAAAAAATGATCTATGGAGTTGTGTCTTGCCTCCACTCATAATCCAATTGCACCTTTCAAGCGATTTTACTTAAGAAACTTTAGGTCAATGTGTAACCATTTAAAGCCCCTCTGCAATAGTTGGCCAGGAGGGATTAGATCTCCCTCCATGGTCACTGAGAGGTGATTATCTCATCAAAAAGGTTCTCAATTAACATAAGAAAGAAAGGATCATGGTGGAACAATGGTCACCGATTAGGCATTGTTTGCTATATAGAGGGCGCAAGTAGCTATAAGTAGTGCAGTGGGGATTTAAGAGTAATTTAGGACAGCATATATTAACATGGTCAGTCATATAGAACAGTGAAACATTCCTTTTTTCTTCCACCAACATGATCGGAAAGACTCTCAAGAAATCAGTTTTAGGGTAAATTCGATACCTTATTGTACGGCCCGAAGTTTTCACGTTTTGATGTTTGTATCATTGTCATGTTGGCAAATTTCAATTGGCCAACTCGGAGATAATGTCTGCGCATGGGCAGATAAATATCATTTTGTAGAAAACTGTGAAACCCACCGAGACGCCTGCTGGACGCGCTTGATACTTGTTCATGAAAATTATTTAATCATTATTCATTAATGAGCCAGCGGTACACATGTGGAAGTATTCTTTTTCCGAGGGCAAACAAAAGTTGTTCTTGAAACTCGTCCATCACTTTGGCAGTGATTAATCTAAAATGCACAAAGGGGGACGTCTCCATGTTTAAAAGATCTATGGATAATTTGGAGTCATTTGTATTAGTGGTCTTATGGCTGTGTGGCTTATAGGTGACACACAAGGCGAATACATGTCTTAATCTGTTTATTTTTCGGAAGTGCTTTTTATTTCTAGAAGCAACTAATTTTAATTAAAAAGCCTGGCCGTTCTGTATTGGAACACGAAAGTACATTGAACTAAAGTGTAATTGGCCAGACTCATTTAGAATAATCGCTTCATTTAGTCAATCATTAATGATAATACTAATTTTGTTTACCCAGGGAAGCCTCATCAGCACTTATGAAGCTTTTTTATTCTGAGATCCTTGCATTTATTACTACTCCGGCAATTGAAAAGTATGCATTTACACCTGGGTGGAGAGTGGCAAAATGTTGTGCTTAAGTACGTTAGTTCTGGTCTTGGATTCGAACCACCAACCCCCGGCTTGAGAGTCAAGTGAATAAACCACTATGCCACGAAACCTCTACTGCTGGAAATGACATTTCATGTATCGGATATCAGTTGTTTTCTAATCAATCTCTAAACAGTACATCACATGTGATAGTGTTTCAATGTAAAGCACTAGTCACAGATACAAGTACACACATAATTTTGTCCAATGTTCTAGTAACATGTCGAGTATGGCAGCACTTTAAAAAAGGATGTATTACTAGTATTCGTTCAACTCTACCAGAACTAAATATTTTAATTAAGTTGTGTATTTCTGGGTTAAACCCAAACAGTAAACCAATGTAAAAGTCAAAGATAATGTATGATATGCCTTAAAATGATACTGAACTAATTCACTTTATGACTATCTCTGACTCGTCAACTTGACAAAATAGCAAACCCAATACCTCATACCCCCTTCGCCGACAGAGGACCCGATGCGAGTATCAGCAGCGCAGCTTGGGAAGCAGCGAATTAGGGACCATACTACTTCAGCTGACCCGAGATGGCGCTAGAGGGGAATCTGCGGTAGTGCTTCTTGTACAGTATGGCTTTAAGAGCATCTTGCATCTTATTCAATCAGTTTAGTAACACATGAGAACTTTAACCTTTGTGTATTGCACCTGTTTACCCCTGTAGCAATCAATTGCTCCTAATTAAACTGTCATTTATACTTTCAGCGTCAAGCATTTGCATCTACGAATCAAATCTAAATCGCAAGCAACAAGATATCTATCATAAATGCATGAACAAATATTATACTTTATCAAATAGTATGTCCAACAAACTGTGCTTTCTGAAACACATAATTTGCATATTGCGACCTCTTAAGGGTCTTACAAAATATTTACCAAGTGGAAAATATATTCTGTAAGAAACCTTTTTTTCTAGAAGTAATCGTTAGATCTTGCATTAATTCAAGGATAAGCAGAGAGTGTTTGCCAGTAGCTGTCTATTTTTAGTGTCTTTTCCTGTTACATATGCACAATACTTCTAAATTATCGCTCGAGTCTATCCCTAATAAGTTCGTTGAGACGCTTCTAAATCTTTAGATACCAATCTTGCTAGATCTTTGAAATTGTGATTAATGCAAATTATAAATTGACATGAGATGCATTGCTTTTATTTCGAGATTCTGCCTAGGCATATATCGCAAAACCGAGGGTTTAGCATTGTAATATGATAAAGCAGAAACGACAGAGGCTAGAAATAATACAGATCTGGATACAGGCAAACAGCGTACAATAGGCCTTGTCAAGTAATATTTTTTTTCTCTTCAGTATCATAAACCATACCAAATAAATGTTTCAATCCCCAACCCCCCTAAAAAAAGTTTAAAAAACACGACAAATTGAAAAAATAATAATAATAATAAATAATAAGATAAACCAACACACAATCGTTTGAAAACTTTTTGAAAGTTGTATGAGGGTTTGAAACTGCATTTAACGTCATTGATAATAAAGTAAATGAGACAGTCGCTGTAACTAAGGTTTACAGAAAGATGGATGACTTATTATTTATTTTTGAATTTGCTATAACAAGATTATAGGAAAATATGATCTTAACACAGCTCCAAAAAGATTTAAAAAATAGTAATCAAAGAAAAAAAAGGAGGAAAATTAGTCTTTGATTGGTAGCGCGAACCCTGCCGCTCTTTGACCAAATGAAAAATGCTTTGAAGGCTTCAATCTGCAGACTAACTTTACATGTATCTGTTGATCTTGCCTGAAGTACGAAAGAGCAAATCTTCATGTGTTGCCATGGTTACTTGTACGTCCAGCCACTGGGTCCTTTCCCGTGCCAAACAAGAGAAATAAGAGACGACAAAGTGTTCTTTGTCAACCTTCTTCTATCCCCTCGGATGTTCGATTTTTTCCTTCTCTCTTCTTCTTTGTATCCTGCAGTTACACTTTCACTTGGTATTCATTCTGCCTTGTGCAAATGCATTTTAATTCTAACCAAAACAGCATCAGAAATCAGTCGCAATAGTGCAGCTATGACGTAGAATGCGGTGAAATCGCGATCAAGATTCGAGAAAGTTCGATAGAACACGCGTGAAGGGAGACGAAGAAAGGGCAAGAGGAGTTAAGAGCGCGAAAGACTTGTCTGTTAAAGCTGTTATCATTGAAAGGCACTGTCTTGTCGCTATTATCCTCTATTTTATCTTTTTCTCTTCTCTTCTCACTCTCTCTTCCTATCTCTCTTTCTCTGTCTGTCCCTCCCTCTCTTTTCTCTCTTCATGACAAAAAGCGTGTTCTTTTGAGATGAGAGTCTTAACACCCCTGGATGTTTTTCCTAGAAACCAGCATCCACAACCGGAGAGGACATTTATCAAGTGCTTGTCTTGCAACTTCATCTAAACGTTTATTCGTGTCTACACACTTCACAGAATAAACATGGCTTGTCGTTTTACTAACTTGATAGCGATTATTTCTAAGCAAGGTTTAGGAAAATTGGAACTTTTGTTTTTAGAAAATATGATAAGTCGGGTCTTTAATTGCAGCCTATCTATTTTGAAAATGGAATATATTTAATAAGAACGTGTATTCATTCTCCTAAAGGCCTGATTTGCCTATGTTTACTAGAAAAACGTTAAATGTTACAGATTATGCTATAAGCATGAAATCATTTTTTTGTTTTGTTGAGTGTTTTTCAATAGTATCGAATCCCGGTAAAAAACATTGACTCTGCGTTTTCCTTCTGAAAATCATGATAGAAGTTTGAGATGATGTTGCTTGGGAGACTCGGTCAACGTAACATCATAGCACCCTCGCTACTCTTGCTACTCTCGTTACTTTCCTTCTTTCTTCCTCCTTAGATTCTTTTTGTCTTTCTTTGTTTCTGCTGCTTCATAGCCTTCATACAATGACACGTGGAAGGTGGAATTCTAGAGGTGTAGGTATTCACTTCGAGTCATTGTCAAGTTACATAGATTTTTATCAGTATTATTGAGGTCGTATCCAGTGCTAATTTCCTGAAAATGTTATTCAGGTGTTCATCTTGTTTCATATATGTGTTTTTTTAATGTCAATGACGCCCTTGACAGAATCTGTAAAGGATTTAAGTGTTGACGACAGGGCTGGTTTACGAACATGAATTGATGCTAACCTTGATATAGATACAATGCCTTGATATACCTTGATATTAGATCTACAATTATTACTATATATGAATATCACTATTACTTTTACTATAGAAATGTCATAGATAAGAATAAGAGCAATAACCATGCATTTGGAAGGCATTTGCGGTCTGAAAACAGAACTAAACTATCCCTTTAGTTGTATTACTACTGCTACTTATTCTTCTACTCCTATCATTACTACTACACCAATGTACTTCTACTACTACTACTACTACTACTACTACTACTACTACTACTACTACTACTACTACTACTACTACTACTACCACTACTACTACCACTACTACTACTACTGCTGCCGCTACTACTCATAATACTGCTGTGCTACAACTACTACTACACAAAGTAATGAGATGATGATAATGGAATTTAGACATATTGGCCTACTAACACAACTGCTACTACAACTACTATTACTAATACTACTGCTAATACTACTACTACTACTACTACTACTACTACTACTACTACTACTACTACTACTACTCTTCATATTACTCCTATTTCTACATCTCGTATATCATTAGCCTATTAATGTTGCTTTTAGCATCGTCTTTAAAACATCTTCATTATATTGTAGCCATCATTAGACAGATTTGATGGAAGTTCATAATATGCAGAAAATATAGCTATAGTGAATACAATGTCCACCTTTTGATTCGTATTACCCTTTCACGATGCATGCGAATTAAGGAAAGAACACTTGGTTATCACAGCTCAATCATGACAATAATACAATTCATCAATATACACTCAGGAACGAAGAAGAGCTTTTCGCACCGTAACCATGGAAACCTGTTGACCAATGTCTCTTTCATTTTCCTTCATCTCTCTTTCCACCTCTCTACCCTTCTTTCCACTTTTCTCTGTCATTTATTCCAGTCATCCGTAAAACCGGTTGTAGTATTTGCTTTAGATGTATGTAAGAATTCGAATGAGATGAAACAGTACACACGCACACAATCTCTCTATCTTTCTCTCTCTCTCTCTCTCTCTCTCTCTCTCTCTCTCTCCACTCCCATCTCCCTCTTTAAATAAATTCACCCATTTTTATTCTAGTATCGGCTTTAAATGTATGGACGAATCGAAATGATGTGAAAAACAGTACCATATAGAAAAAAATATGTTTTGATTGCTCAAGAAGCTTCGTATGATAAAACCATCAGAGATAAACGTCAATGCTCATTTGTTTTTCATTAAGATCTACTGCATAGCACTTCAGTTCACATTTTTTGTATAAACAATACTATAGGTTTCACATATTGGCTTATCTGAATGAAACAAATCTTCCTGAGTTTAGTATGATATTTCCACTTGTTATATGTATATGGTTCTTCAATATCAAATTTTCAAGGCAGTTTTCGCCCTCGACCTTAATACAATAATATTTTAACAATTCCCCCCTTTTAAATCACCAATATTTGACGAATAAACAGTGTAACGTTTGATTTCCATTGGGAAATATGTTTGTATCGTTTATCGACCATTTGCGCCTTTGACAGAGAAAGAATTATTCGGATAAATCAAAAATTTGAAGGGAGGCCAGTGGAATTATTGTCCAAAGAATATCGTCACCATGGCAGCTGAGCCGTGAATGTCACTCTTCATTCACCGTCGCACAGTAAAGGCCATGATATGTGAACTTATAGATTAATTTTTCACTTTTTAGAGGAATCAAGCTGCTTAGAATGAGAAAGTATGCTATAATTATAGGTTGATGATATTTGTTTGTGTAGTCATGTCAGAATTACCTATGGTCTAAAAGATTCACCTTATTTTCTTACAATTTGTTACAATGGTCTCTTTCCTTTTGTTCTATTACTATATTATTCTGGTAAAACGAAATCATGTATTTCTAACTAATGCACATTGACAACAGTTATGCAAAAAAGTTAGAAAAATTGCCGAATTTGTACAACACCTAAACTTCTCAAAAAAGCTGCCAATTCATAGATATATTTTCCCCTTTTCCTAACATTCCAGGCGTCAAACGATCTACTATAAGCCAACATAAGTGGACAAAGTATGTGTACAAATCTTTGCGCATTTTACGCATGTATCTGACATATTATTATACAAGGTTCCGAAAAAAAAGTTTAGTGAGCCCAAACCACAAATCAATAATTGATACAATACGTGATTTAATATTGTTGGATAAGTGCGCCCTGAGCGTTTGATTTCAAGTGGATAATAATAATAATAATATGTCTTGTTTACCAGGGTAGCCTCATCAGTATTCATACTGTTCTCTCTGAGGGCCCTGCAATCATATTATTACCCCGGTTATTGGATTCAGGCTTACCCGCACACAATGTATGCACATCCTCCACTCCCTGGGGAGCATTCCAGCAAGGCGTCATTTTTACATGCGCACACTTGCTAATCTAAGCGCATTAGCTTTCGCATCCTATTGGTGGATTTGGTGTAAATGATAATAATAATGGTAATAACAATTAAAATAATGTTATTAGTAGTAGTGGTGGTATTGTGATTATAATAATAATAATAACAATAATAATAATGATATTGTTATATCATTATTGGTAGCATTAATATTGTAATAATGATTAAAACAATAATAAAAAACAATAATAATGATAGAAACAATAATAATAATATCATCATTATTGTAGCAATTATTATTATTAGAATTATTACTTTAATGATGATGATGATGATGATGATAATAACAAATAATGATAATAATAAGTATAACAATACTGATAACAATAATTAATATAATAATACATGATAATATTTCTCATACACATGTACATTAGCTCCTCAACCTCTTAATAACCTTCTCTACCATGTAGATTGATATGTATATCATTCAGTACGAACTAATTACTTTCTGCTTTGTCATCGCCCTGAGATATAAATCCTCGAGGCTGAAGTAGAGGTGGAGAGGAGTTCCAATCATCTAGGAGGATGTAGAAACTGAAGACATCTTTGTTTCATCTGGCTATATCTCTTCCAAATTGAAAGGTTTTTATCCCCTGAATGGCCTAATCCCTTTTGAATCTGACGAAAGATAGACGGCTTCAATACGGATCTTCCTATTTTCCCAGGGCTCAGCTTTCGTAATCAAAATAATTTAATGATGTCGACTTCTCAGCTTCAAGGCGGAAACATATAAATGTTTGGTAACGTTAGAATAGTCTTTCATCCTCACGGCATCTGGTATTCGATATTTGTTTTGTATTAAGATTTTATGACAAATTAAATGCAATTAGAGTTATTGACATAATTTTATATCTATTACAAACCTACATTTTGTATTTAAAGACTACCATTGATATAGTATTCATGTGTTCTCATTAAGAATTCAGGAGGTTGTAATTTTCAATCAGCGATTCTATTCCATCCGATAACACACACATACGTACGTACATGTATGTATTAACATGCTTCGAACCAGGAGCACAGTCGCAGAATTACAAGTTAATGGACAAGACAATTCTTTCATTTATATGAAAGCGAAAAAGATAAAGAAAAAAAAAAGAAGAAAAGAGAAACAGAATAGAGAACGTTTGAAATAAATTAAACCGATAATAAAAGAGTTATGAATGTATAAAAGATGTGATCACTGTAGCTAAGCGAATTTCAAATTAGTCATTTCATCAGTGAATTGTAAAGTAGTCATGGATAACTCTCCCATTCGTTCGTGTACATACAAATGTCATTTATTAATGTTTTTCCCAAGTGCCGATCTCCATTGGGGCACTATTTTAAATATGTTATGGATAGTATATCAGTACAGGTCCTCTCAAAAGGAAGGACCATCACAATTAACCCATTTTGAAAAAGAAAAAGAAAAATTAGTCAATTTTGGGGTAAAAGCAGAAAGAAAAGTTGTCCGGCACTACAACACAGTGACATTACCGATTCAGCCAACTTGGAATTTCCATACGTATAATGATTACATCTTCTTTTTGAAAAAAATTACAACCTTCTTATTTAATGCAGTGCGCGATTTCGTTCAAAATGTTACCGATCTGCTTCTCTGAATTTCCGCTTTCTTTCTTGTCAGAGTTGTTTGCTATTAAGGTTCGGCTTCCTTTTAAACTATGTTCTCAGTCTGGAAATGTCGCTTCGAGAGGGAATTATGAAACGTGATTGATATCATGTTTTTGTCGGAAATCATTGTTCAGGTGTCATGATTTATTAAGGTTTTCCGATAACAAAAAGAAATTCACATTTCCCTAAAGCAAGCCTTAGACATCTAGTTAATCATGGAATGGCTCAAGTGCATTAGTTTTTAAATCACCCTTTAGGTTTTGATTATTATCATTATTGTTATTATTCAGTCTACACCTCCCGTCCGTCTTTACTTTCTTTAACTTCCGACTTGCCCCCCTCCCTTTTCACTATATTTAAGCATGAAACTAATCTGCCCTAGGGTCCAAACACGTTGATACTCGTAGGCCCATACATCTTATCTTATAAACAATTCATATGCAACCAATCTCTAGTAATATTTGCAATGTAGTTCAACAAAAATCGTATTTAATTACTAGTTAATGTAATGATCCTTGAATTTAATGTTCTTTAATCTTAATCAACAGAGCCTCATGTATTGAATTTCAATGCACGTAATAATAAGACATAAATATACATTATGTATTTCGATTAGCTCCTTTCTTTAATGTGTGTTTACTTGTTCTATACATTCAAAGTTTGTTCCAAAAAGAACATGACAAGGAAACCAATACAATCATCTTTACAATAGACCCATTTCCATCAGATTTACATAATTACAATATATACATATTGCTCTGATTGTCTCATTTTCGCTCGCGTGAACATTGCCAGCACAAACCACTGACCTCTACCTCCTGAACGGATCATCGCCGATTCTCATTCACTGTACGTTACCTACTAAAAGACTGTATTGTCTGACCGTTCATGAATATTCATGTTTTTGCTAAACTCGGCAAAATGTTTGCTTTTACTAAATTGAAAAATTACGGTAGGGGGGGGGGGGGTTGGATGAAATGGACATAATGAAATAAGCAGAAGTGATCTATGATAATCCATGCTTCTTATCTTTCGTGTGCTCGACCTATAATCTTAAAATAGCTTGATAAACTGAGTCCAAAGTTCGACTTGTTTTACATGTGCATTATAGGCAATGACGAGCTTGCAACCTATTTTGAAAAATTACGGTGGGTGAACTTTCAAAAGTCAATGAGACATGAGGGCTCCGATGAAAGAGCTAGTGATAACGTACGTCGGGGTGGATGTGCTTTTCGTTTAAACCAAAAAAAATGAATTTTTAACGATTTAAAAAAAAAACGTCCATAGGCTAACATGTTAGGCTGCTGACTCTGACGATAGGGGGCGTTGTGAAATGAGACTAAACGGAGCAATATGAGATTTAAAAAACACAGCACTGGCCACATAAATGTTGGCAAACCGAAATTGCGCTGCCTCCACGATTCACAAAATCAAGCTGGCTGTCACGTCTCGTCACACAAGCTGAATATAATTCCAATCATCACTACATGATGTGAACGACAAGCAAGCAAATCATGTTGTGCAAGCAAAAAAGAAATACAAACACAAACAAACCGTGCTGAGCTTCCACCCAACTACTTTTATTGTTCATAAATGCAATTAGAAAGTAATTGCCACTTTGGAATATGGGGAAGGAAGAAAGGGACGACTTGACAAATGAGAGACTCCGTGGAACAATCTAAAGAAGGAGAGGAATAAGCAGTTACAGAATTTTCATCGACAGGTTCTTTAATAACAACTTGTGTAGCAAAGCAGAAAGATGTTTACTTTCCATAGATTTGATTGAAATTCCTACCATAAAGTCAATTTTAACTTCATATAGGGAGCGGAACGATTTCCGACGGTGGAAAAAAAGAAGTAGATAGGTGAATGTGCAATTTCAGAAATAGTTCAGTTCAGTTCAGTTCAATTTATTATTAATGCTTCTCAAGCATAAAAACAAAATTATAATATTTACACAAATGGTGAATATACATAGTAAGAGAAAAAAGAAGGAAACTACAACATGTTTATAAAAACTTGTATAGATTTATAGTTCCCAGTAAAGGAAGAATGCATGGTATAAACAATAAAGTTATAATTTGCAATTTTGTTTAGCCCCTTCGAAATTGAGCTCTTCATATGACACATACATATATATATATATTTGAAACATTTGACTTCTTCCTATTTTTGTCTAGTCAAGGAGTTAAAAATAAGTTTGTTTACTTGGTAGTCTCGTCCGAAGAGGTAATTACGATAAGCACAACAATTTCACTAAATGCCGATGTTTACTCTTCATATTCTATCTTCTTACTTTATGTGTGTGGGTGGTTTTCATCACACTGTGTACATGTTACTTTCTCTTCCGGGTAGAGAGAAGTACTAAGAAATACGAAATCCCTTATAAACCCCCTGAAATCAAAATGGTTTCTTCCGCAATCACAGCCACGGTTTCAGAATGCGCAGGCTCGTCTCGATGTGCGCGGGTGTGTGTGTGTGTATGTGTAAAACTTCATTAATACCACCGGCTGAGTCTAATACACCGTTCGCCAGCTAGCCACTGCTTGCATCTTTTTATCAGGCGACAGCGGTGGGATTTAAGCGAATTATCTCCTGCGTGGCTTTGCGCGCCAATTCTAATTCTGAAAATCAATGTGAAGAAGAGTGAAGAAGGCTGGATGCATTCAGCATGCATTGATTGTGGAAAGCGGAATGACATGAGGATGTACTCTACCATTATCGCCAGATAGGAAGAAGGAAATTGAGATTAGAGCTAGTTCTAGGCTGACGTTTCCTTGATTATCGAAGGCCTGTTTGGGAATATCCTCTTCATCAACATGGATATACGCGTGGATGTGTTGCATGTCTGAATAAAACCATGGAAATAAATAACCAAGGAAATCGTATGGAAGGAACCCACAACTGACGTTTTGATGATTTTTCTCAAGAATGAGCATTTCAAGAGACATGATGGACGATGTTATTGAATAAGGCGATACATTGCACGCTAAAAGTATATAAATGAGTCTAGCCATACACTCGGATGTGAAACCTATATGTACTGCGTCAACAAGCACTTGGGGTATCGAAAGAACTTTTGATTTCTTGCCAAAGTACGGATGAAATGTATGCCACGACTCGAGCAAGCAGTGCAAAAATCGTTCGCTTACCATGAAAACACACAAACACACGTGAGATAATCTGAAACCATACTCGCAAAGGTTTACTAATTGGGATGTCTCAGGATTTATCCGTCCTATTTGTCTACCACCTTCCTGTTTGTATAAAAATATATATTGGAAGAGTTGAATGAGATTAACCGGTCTACATTGATTTGTTAAGCGATTGCTTTGGATTTGTCTTTGAGGAAATTGCTTTGAGTGATGGATAAAATGGAGAGGAGAGGGGCTTTCTCACACAGGGGTCGATTTGAGGTGAAAAGCTGTAGCTTCGAGGGGAAGTTCCCCACAAGGTAAGTGACGTTCGTTGTCATTTTTATATGAAGCTTACATCAATTCAGGGAGCATCATAATTATCTGCAACATCACTCGTGAATGAAAAATATAATGTCAGTTAGCTGTCAAATATACGTAAACCACTAGAGGGAACACATATTATGTGTTTTCCGCACGCTTGCATCATTGCATCAAATATAACATGCATCAAATATTTTGTTCTTGGATGTATTACGTGATGGAGATGGTGATATGATTTTGGAAGCGATGATGTACCTGATAGTGATATTTTTATCGATATTCATGAGGATAAAATGATTTTTCCTTCATTTGTTAATATTTTATTACTATAATCATAGTCATTATTGTTATCATTGTCATCGTTATCATTACAATTCGTATCATTATTACTTATATTGATTTTATTATTATTATAAGTAGTAGTACTTGCATTATTGTTGTTATTGTTATTATTATCATAATTATCATCACCACCACCACTATTATTACAGTATTTACAAGTGCCTCTACTACTACTACTAATAATAATACGACTACTACAACAACAACAACAACAACAACTACTACTACTAATACTACTACTACTACTACTACTACTACTACTACTACTACTACTACTACTACTTCTACTACTACTATTATTACTACTACTACCACTACTACTACTACTACTACTACTACTACTACTATTACTACTACTACTTACACTATTATCTGCTACTAGCACTACTACCACCGTGACTACTGCTGCTGCTGCTACTACGACTTCTTAGATTAGTGATGATGATTATGGGTTTCATATTGAAAATAATGATAGGAGAATAGAAAAACTATAACAACAATATCAAATTACATATTTCATTGTTTTAATATCAAAATAATTTGACATAACTTTCATTTCAATAGCTTGTTGCAGTACAGTTCAATGGAGGTTTCTTACAGAGGCATATATATATATAACATATCCATGGTAACCAAATTAGATCAGAATTGTTCTAGGCATTTAAAGACAGAGCCGTATCCGCTATACGTATACATGATACACCAATGTATTCAACAAGTCCTATCTGCGGATTTGCTCATTGTATATTTGCTTTCGATAGATGCCATCAGGCATGAGTAGCCAACGTGTACAGTATCTCTATATGTCATGTATCATAAGGATGTTATACTAAAACTCTATTCATAAGAAAAGATCGGAAATTCATCAGGTTTGAGGACAAATTTTCAATTAGACGGAGAATCAATACCTCTTTATTGATAAATAATATTTGTGTGTAAATGAGAAAGAGAATGGGAGGGAGGTAGAGAGAGAGAGAGAGAGAGACATATAGAGAGAAAGAGGAATAAAGAGGGAGAGAGATAAAGAGAAAGGAGAGAGAGAGAGAGAGAGAGAGAGAGAGAGAGAGAGAGAGAAAGAGAGAGAGAGAGAGAGATAAAGAAGTGAGAGATGAAATGTCCAACAACAGTGATGATTTAACGCGGAAGTTATTTCAATAGATAACCAAGTGAGATATATTATATTTGTATCAAGGTCATTTCCCTATTTGCTACTCTCGTGTACTTTTAAAGCGATGGGCACTCTTCGATATATATCCCGATTTATGTTTTTAAAATATGTGTGTCTTTTTTGTTATTCGGTGTATGGTAATATTGTTGTCAAATTTATTTGTGTAACACGATACTCACGGAAATACTGAAAAACAGCCTATTTGGCTTAAAGTGTGTTTTTCCCGTGATTGAATAAAATCAACAACAACAACATGTGTTTATTGTATTGATTTTGTCCAGCTCTAGACTAATCAGATGAGAAAGATTTTTTCTAAGGATGTACAACATTGTCATTTTTCTTTTAACCTAATTTCTTCTAAATTAGAAGAAGAGCAGAAAATCTAAATTTAATTTAGATTTTCTGTTCTTCTTCATTTAATTAAATTCTGTATCTTTTTCCTTTTCGTTTTTTCTTCCTTTTCTTCTTTTTTTCTTCATCTTAATCCTCTCATTCTTCTTCAATTTTTTCCCGGGTTTTTCCTTCTTTTTTAATTCTTTTCCTCTTTGTTATTTGCTTTAATTTTGCGGGGAAGGTCTATTTTGCCTTCGTTCTGTTCTTTTATCATTAACTGACATTTATGAAACTAATTCCCTCATTTCCTATTATTTCATGTTAATGTGCTATTTCTCCTTAAAGGGATTGTATTTTCTAGTTTTACAAATCTGAGATGCGTGGCCCTACGTGTTATCAGTGTTTGTGATATGGTGCAATATTGAAGCTCTAAAAGAACTGCGCTTCAAAATGATCATGAAGTGCTTAAAAATAGTTAAAAAAATCCTTGAGTGACCAGTTTTACCAAACTCATTTACCCCAGTAGACTGTAGTGTTATAACATTGGCTTGTAAACCTAGAGGTTTATCATTTTAAATGCAGCATGAGTTAAATCCAGAATTTTGTTTAGAATCAGAGGCAAAGTTACCCAATACTTTAGAATCAATCAATATTAGATAATTTATTTGAATATTTTTCCCTTTAATTTTCCTCTCCTTTATTCTAAGTTATCTTCTTTTTTGTCTGTCTTTAAAAAAAAAAAATCTTTAATCCTGATAGAAGCTCACCAAGTGTTATTAACTATTGTGAAGCAAACACGCGTTTATGTGCGAGTTGAATTTTGTTGAATGGTATCATTTCTTTGTACAAGACTCATTAGCTGTTAACTCACGAACACAAACTGTCTCAACATTTACGGTGAATATTTCAAGCAACTAGATGAGATGGAGCATAATATCTTTCACCATTGATTGTAAATCATGCTTATACATATTTTTTACAACCTACAATGAAAGTTAATTACTTCAGCGAAAAAGAAGAAGCCGAAGAAGACGAAGAAAAAGAGAACGAAGAAGAAGTGGAAGAAGGGAGAAGAAGAAGAAGAAGAAGAAGAAGAAGAAGAAGAAGAAGAAGAAGAAGAAGAAGAAGAAGAAGACGAAGAAGAAGACGAAGAAGAAGAACATGTGGCATGATTGGTTCAAATACCTCAAGTATTTATTTCTTGTGATATTTTGAATATGACGGCATTTGTAGAGCAGTTCCTTTCAGTGCACAATTCAATTTAAGGACTTTCTTTTAAACCAACGTAAAGAGAACGAGGAAGCTGACAATTGTTTTATTTCACCACAATTACTAAAACCCAGCCTCCTCTTCAAGCATTATGTTATACATTCAAACAACGTACCATATACTCCAAACAAGTACCAGTATGTCGTTTCATACGGTGCTTCATTGCGGGGAATTCTGAAGTTAGTGCCTATAGCTTCATTCCTACCTTCAATTGTATAGTTATACAGGTAGTTATTTGATCCGGATAATAATACCTCTCAGGGTCTGACTGAGATATATATTTCCTCTTCATTCGATACTGAATATGCCTAATAGCCTTTATCTATTAGTTGGTGTATACGAACCCCGGATTCTATAATACTATTTCTTGTACAATTCGTAAATAAAGAAGAAGAATTCTAAATCCTTGGATTCGAAGGAAATGCAAGTCAATCCATGCTCGCTTAATTGAATAATTTTCTGAGTCTAAATCTATTCCTTCAGTACAGAGAAGATGAGTTCTGTTTAAAATGAAAAAATATTTTGTTACGACCTATCTCGCTTTAGTGAAAGAATAGTGTGCCCTGGATTGTTTCTTCAAAATTCCTTTGAATTTTAAATATATTTGGACCAAACTGTTGCACAACATGTGTGTGTAGTCCCATAAACCCATTGCCTGGTGTGTAGGGAATGAAACTTTCAGCAAGACTTAATACAACTATTTCCATTTCTTTACCAAACTTTTGCATAACATGTGTGTGTAGACCCATAAACCCATTGCCTGGCGTGTAGGGAATAAAACTTTCAGCAAGACTTAAGTAACATTATTTCCATTTTCATTTTGCTTATTCGGAAAGTTCAAATAAAACAATCCCTTGTACTACATTGATTATTCAACCCTTGCAGTTGCTTTCAGACAGAGGTTGTTTCACCAGTTACTCGCATCACTTGTACTGTAACTTGCATGAATTTAGGTGATAAGTAAGGAATGAGGTAACATAGAATTGCTCAGAATCTAATCAAGCTAACATCGGATAATCCAGATTACATGTAGACGGTACCTGGCAAACAAGTTTTGTTGAAGCTACACTATGAGATTATTAAAGAATGATGAAGAATTGAGCTAATCTTTTTAACCACGCGTCAAGTAGGGGAGTACGTATTCCCATATATGCGCACATACGGGTTATGCTTTCACGTTAACATGATTGCGTGCGAGTCTTTTTTTTTCCCTCTCTTCTTTTATACATTTTATTTTTCCTAATATCTTCCATCACGACTCTATGAATATTCAGATTTTCTTAACGCAGTTAAACATGTCTGCATAGACCATTTTGGAAGTTGTTTTGAACACAATACCAATTTATGAGGCAAGAAAATGTCCGAATCCACTCGCAGAATGCGGTATATAAAAACAAAATATTGACTGCTGATTTGCTGGGTCATAGTCAAAACTAAAAGTATTCGGTGATCACGAACCTGTACTTTGCCAGTACAGTTTCGAAATCATCCTGGGCAATAGTTCTTACTGTGCCCCTAAAAAAGCAGTCAATATTTGTATTTTATGCCCCCATCCCAGCTTAGAAAGTCATGAATCCGCAAATGCGTCAACATAGACTCTCTTAAAATGCAATTTCACCACTTGTGCTTCGCATAACCTTCAGACCTAATGCCCTTCAAGAAGTTCAAGTGAGCACGTAAGCATTGTAAGTATACACCGATTATAGGCTTCACATCTAAAATCATAAAGTGGAATTATATATTGTTCTTTCTTTATAAAGTCTCTGCACGTCTTTTTCTTGCGGCATGTAGAAGGACGCTGAGGTTCCATAAAATACAAAAGAGAATAAAGTATCTTCAACAACAACACAAAGAAGCAGCGGTGGGGCGTAAACATGTGTACCACGGGAAGCTTTACCGCAACATAGGTTCTAAATTGACATCTTATATTGAACGAAGGGTGTCGTGATTATTAAATGACAGAAATACAACAACATTTCCTTCCTTCTGTGAGACTAAGGAGATCCGTCCTGGTTATATTATCCATAATGTCAGATTATACAAAATCCCTATTCTTCCCTGTTCACTGAATTTGCATCAGCTGTCTATATGCCGGGTAGCGGGACCTTTTTTAGATAAGTCGCAAAAAGGGGAAAAAACACGAGAGATGTAAAGAAACACTTCTGAAGATATATGCATTAATGTATATTGTCAGACCGCCAATCTGTCCAGGCCTAGGCAAGGTAACGAGAGCTTCATTATCCACCATCCATGTCAAGAAATGAAACAAAGAAACAGGTCTGAAGAAAAGGAGCAAGACAGACATAAAGAAAGATACCCTGTCAGTCATAGCATACTAACGCCACGGGCAAGGGATTGTAGATCATTTCGAGATGACCTATAGGAGTATGGAGATCACGGTATATGAAAGTAGCCAGCAAATATCCGTATATGACGAGCGTGTTTAAGGAGAAGGCCGCCTGTTGGCAAACTTAGCATCGCTAATGCTGATAATGATAACAATTTCACGCTACTTATTCGTTGATTCACTTGGACGAGATGGTTCTGAGCATCATTTAAGGTCAATGATTCTGCGCCTATTAGCATATTCTTACACTATGCTTGCTTAAGCTCTTTCTATATAGACAATTTAATCCACATCGTTTTCACTTCACCCTGGCTCTCTGAATAACAGGCTGATATCGTATGGGCGGCATTCAATATACAAATAATACACATCAGTGAGGGCATTATTTTTAAAGGTACCGAGTGTGGGTAATTTTACTAATGCCCGATCAAAATGATGTGTATTATTTGTTTTTTAAGATTATGTTTTGATTTGTTTTATAAAATGATGTTTTATAAAATGATTTTAATAATGACCGGCCATTATCCACATTACGCGTTAGGCAAAATAAATGCCTTGTCACGTGTGCGCTTTCAACCAATCATTTGATTAGGATCCACGTCATTATCTTACTTATTAACTTGGGCTTGGATTGGTAAGCCCGTTATAAATACACGAGTCATGATTAACGCAAGACTGTGTCAACGACTGACGCGGTCTTTGGGTCATTTTCATGTGACATCGTAGCCGGGAAATTCGGGATGTTTTAAGGGGGGGGGGGGGAAGGGGGAAGTACACATTTTTTTTTAAAACTAAAAGCTCGATTAAATGTTAAGTGGTAAACCGCGTTTTTTTTTATAATGTGTTCGAGAATGGTAATTGCGCGCAGCAAAGGTCCTACGGCTATTCACTTAGCTTTGTGTTATAAGATACAGGAATGTCATCATTTATATTTGACAGAAGAAAAATACGCCGCCGTTTACTAATGTCCATCTGAATGAATGTTAGGGTTGGTTCAGGTAGTGGGAGCGGGAGGATGGAGGCAGACAAACAGCCAGAAGACAGAATTAGATACGAAGCAAGAGTCCAACATTCAACAGAGCATAACAAGATTTTCTTTCCTGATTCATTAATTAAATGTGGGCTGGGAATATTTAGACAAATTGAAAACGAATAGAACAGACACGACTGAAGGAAATTTGTTACGAAGGACGTAGAATGGTTTAAACAACATGAGACACTGTCTTGGTAGTTTCCCTACTTTTTCTTAGCATTCTATTAACAGATTCATTCACTGGTGATTACATGTTATTGTAATTCATTAATGCAATGTTTAGTGACTTAATATTGTGCCTGGGGAATTCCGCCTGGGGAATTCCACCGTTCTGTTAGCTGGAAAATGATAAACCTCCAACCAACTTCTTCCTCTCCCCTCTCATCATTTCAACAAGATGACACCCATACCAATATAAGTTGATTGATGTAAGGATCGTCCTATTAGAAGATGATCAATCACCAATGTGCACAATTTATAGGGAATGGAAGCATCAATCGCCTTTGTTGACGTCATTATAAGCCGATGATGTCACAATGCATTTATATGTTTGTAATCGGAATTACTTGTTTCAATGTAAGACGTATGTTTGTTCGTGCATACTTCCAATCCTTTCCTTGTCTTGTTCACGGTAATTATAAACCAAGTAATTAGTATTTTATCGGACGGAAAGGGAGACTTTATCACACAGACCTTAATGTTTTGGTTGTGAAATATTGAATTCTACGTACCCCGTGGATAATCTAAATATCTACTCAGTCTATATTTGATCTATTTTATCGTTATTGTTATGAATGTGGCAATAACGAATGACCATAAGAAATAAGAAAAAAGGCTTTTGAGTTAATCTTTATGAAGGATAATACAACCAGTGGAATGACACGGACAGAAAAGAAATTAACAACTGTGGAAAATAAGCCTTTTGTCCCAATTCCAGTGGTCATAAACATAAAGTACTTTTACAAATATGTTAAATATAAATGACAAGCTTATGTTATCTTAAAATTAATACAAAACAAAGCCTTTATTAATAGTAGTAGAGTCTATATTAGAAGCAACAGTAGCAGTAGTAGCAATAGAACGACTGGTAGTTATGTAATATAAATTCACGTTATTACATCACCATTCGGTGTTATATTTGGTCTATTATGGTCTATTGTATAACATTCGAACAAGAGGCAAGTCGACACCTAACTCCTCTGTTCGTAAAGACGTCGTACAATCGCCTTGCATGTACACTAAACATAATAAATGCGCACGTGTTTCGAAGGAATACAAATCCTGTTTTATTGTAAAGTTCGTTTGCCAAGGGCATTCGTGGAAAGAATTTCTCATATGCTCTAGATAATTATATCAAGTTTAGAACATCATCACAGATACAGGGTGTATAATTGAGGATAGCCTATATATCATTTACAACGCCGCCTCGTGAAAGACTTCAAATTAAATCATCGTCTTCTTTTTGCCTTAAGGTAGCATCCATAATCAGCTTTAATTTTTCTAAGGTTCAGTTTCTACTTTTTAAGTGTTCTCAGTATGCTTTTAATAGCATATCTAGCGTTTTGGGAAACAGGCTTACGCCCCTTTTTTAAAGCCCCACTGACAGTTAAAGTCTTTCTGCGTCATGGTGGGCTGCCTATTTTTACGCTGCACCCCGTTTTCTTTTGGAGGGGGTTCCAACTCCTATGTTTTTATATTTCTTGAGATACCACTGATTCCGCTATGAACACATCGATCGCGAAGGGGTAACACAACCGGTTGCTTTCTGGGTTCTGGAGATTTTTGTCTTGCACCCATCATAATTTAGAGTAAACCGAAGAAAAGAACAGAAAAGCCGAATGGAAATGGAAGCTATAGGAACAAAGGCGCAACAATTTGATTTTCTTAACAATACAGGGAGACAAAAATTAAGTGGTTAACGTATCGCATTCCAAAATATAAATCTATATTATTGTTTTTGAAGGGGGGGGGGGGTCGACGAATAAAACTAGTCTTCCTGCCTTTAGCAATTTTATTGATTTTAGATTTGAAATACGAGACCCATTGTATAAAAAGCCAGTTTATAACCCATTCATGAAGGCACATAATTGTGTGTAATCTCTTATTTTGGTTATAAAATCACTTTTCCGTTGGATTTAACATTTCAGTTTCTATAAAGGTCGTATTGATATGAATTTCTTTTATTTCTGGGCACGATGCAAAATAACGTTTTTGTCAGCCATCTAATATGTTTTTCTCTTTCGTTATTTCCCTCTCTCTATCTCTCTATCTCTCATTTCCTTTTTTTTCTGTCTGTCTGTATGATTGTCTCTGTTTGGCTTTTTATATATCTTTTTCTTTCTCTCTACCTCAATGTCCGACTGACCCTTCTTCACCCACTCGCTCTCAATTCGTCTTAATTCCTTTTCTTCCTATACCAATCTCTCATGATACTCATTGTCTGCGTACTTTAGCCTGGAACTGGTCGTTCCTTCGGGGCACCGTGATGCTACTCTTCTCTTTTAATACTCACTTGATTGGGTTTAATCTCTTTAAATTAAATTCCATCAATCTTAATATATGCGCTTCATTTATCGCACGATTCTACCGCACATGGTAGAGATGGCCAATGGCTATACCTATACTTCAATCGTCCAGGCGATTTTTTTTTGTACCCATGTAACTGTCTGTCGTCTCTTTTCCTCCTTGCCCATCCTCCTTTCCTTAATTTAACCTTTTTAAAATTTATTTATTTCTTTATTCTTCAACATAAAAGAAAGCAATTAATATACGAACTAGATGCATGTATATTATTAACACAGTTAAATAAATAAATAATCATATCATAATGTATCTAAATTATGAGTTTTGTTGAATGTGTTGAGGATTTATGGGTGTGTACTGTAATGTGTTTTGTTTCCTATATAGCAGTGTGCTTGGTGAGATTCTGATTCTACTGATATAAGAGTTAATTACATTTACGGTGAAATTTTAAATATTGTTTTCTTTCTTATGTGTTTCCAATTATTAGATAATCTCATTTTGTGATTCTGGGTAAATCTTTGAATTTACATCCAGTCGCTGGTTATTTAATTAAATGTCATATCCTTTAATAGCCATGTAATATATTTTATGTTTTGCTTATTTCATTATTATGTATATACACGACCAATGTGAAAAACAGCTTTGGCGATATTGTCTTTCTGTATAAATGTTTTTAAATAAATAAATATATAAATAAATAAAGTAGATTAATTGAATAATTAAACCTGTCAAAAGACACAGTTGACATATCATTTCATAATTGAAAAACGCAGGAGACCGCCATCTTAAGCTTGAGCTTGAACGTGATTGCGGCCTCGGGAAAGGAACATTATATGGGCGACCAAACCACCTACAGCATTAACTTTATATTCAAAGTCCCCGACCCGTATAATCTCCATGTGTCCATTTTAAATACTTTCTGAATCTTTGTCTTATTCCTGATCTCCCCTCTCCATTTCTCTCTCATATTATTTCGCACTCTCTCTTTTTATTTATACATGTTCTAACCCCCCCCCATCTCTCTTTCTCTCTCTCTCTCTCTCTCTCTCTCTCCCTCTTTGCCTCCTCCTCCTCACCCTTGCCTCGGTCCTTCCTGTCATTTATCGTACTGTGCCTTTTATATTACTGTCTCCGCTAGAATATCCTTTATGTCGGTTGACTATTAGTTGAGGATAAAGTGATAGATTACCCCAACAAAATCTGATTTTTTAAAACGGATGTATGAATATAATTAAACACAAGTAGAATCATCAGGGTGCCATAAAAAAAGGATACATGAATTCTTAAATGACGGTTCGCAAAAGCTTGCATCATGTATACTATAGGGCCATGAGATTTCCCGCCAAATATAATGTGCCTAGAAAGCAGTTGACTGATTGAAATATCAGTGCATCCCTCGACATATCCACATAACTAGAACATCGCTCTTGAATTACCTCCCTTCAGACACCTTCTCCTAACTTTTCGAAGAAAACATTACTTATCGCACACATCTCATATGTCATGTTTTTAGATCAGCCGATTCACCAATTCCACACGGCAGTATACTGTACCGTATTATGAAAAAGTCACAGTTTTAACTATACCTAGACTATAATCCCTACGTCAGCTTACGAATAGCTCACAATAGTAAACCGTGTGCTCTCATTACCTCACATGTATGATATTGATAATGATGATGTTTATGATGTTAATAATGATTAAAATAATTATAATATGAATGAAAATACTATTAATAATTCCTCTACTAAGAGAAATTTATGATTAAAATAATTAACCAATGAAACGCCTGATGAAGAACGAAATGGAAGAAAATTGCGAATGACATATAATGAAGCCTAATGTTTTTTGTAGCTGAGTGAAATATCTGGATTTAGTGTCCGCCATTTGCATCGGATCAAGGATTTAATTGAAAATGTCATGAACATTCTACATTCTAGTTGCCATAAAACTGCCTGTATAATCCATCTCAGATCAGAAAGGCACTCAGTGTCAAATGTTCTCCTTAACTTAAGCTGACGTAGGGATTATAATCTATATACAATTAAAACCGGGACGTTTTCATAATACGGTACAGTATACTACAGAGTGGAATTGGTTAATCGGGTGTTCTAGATAAAGAGAAAGTGACTGGTGGTCATGAATCTTTATTCTATCATAGGATTGCGACCGAGGACGGTTTTAACGCTGCTTTATTCTCCCATGAGATAGTTCATTAGTAGACGTAGTAGACGTAGTATTAGAAGTAGTAGTAGTAGTAGTAGTAGTAGTAGTAGTAGTAGTAGTAGTAGTAGTAGTAGTAATAGTAGTAGTAGTATTAGTAGTGGTAGAATATATTGGATAACTTGTTTAGCAGAAGGCTAGTCTGCCAAAAGGTTCACTAATGTTGGTCTGACGTTTTGAATCTGTCATTTGCAAACATTATTGTTTCTCTTTTCTCTCAGGTTCATGTTAAGAAAGATACAATTTCAATAAATGTATACACTTTATATATCGATGTGCCTAATATAAAACTCCAGCCACATTAAAAAATAATTCGTGTTATAGAAACTACCTCCAGACTATAAAAATAGGACAACTATGTTACTTCTACTGCCTCTACTTCTTCTACTGTTACTACTAATACTAATACTACTACTACTACTACTACTACTACTACTACTACTACTACTACTCTTACCACTACCACTACTATTACTACTACTACTACTACTACTTCTACTACTACTACTACTTCTACTACTACTACTACTACTATTATTATTACAGCTACTACTATTACTTATACTACTACTACTACTTCTACTACTACTCTTACCACTACCACTACTATTACTACTACTACTACTACTTCTACTACTACTACTACTACTACTCTTACCACTACCACTACTATTACTACTACCTCTACTACTACTACTACTATTATTACAACTACTACTATTACTTATACTACTAATTTTACTACTAATACCATTATCATTATTACTACCACTACTACTATAACTACTATTATTACTACTTTTACTACTACCGCCATCAACGTCCCCACCGCCACTACCGCCACCACTGCCGACACCACCGCCACCGCCATCCCCATCCCCACCACGGCTGTTTTATTCTGTCAAGTTTAATGCGTGTGGACAGGCCTTCTACTATACCTACCACTAACTTTCCCATACCTACACATCAGTCGCTCTTTCCATTGCTGCTGATAATTATTTCAAATGTTTCAAACTTGCGTGCACATCAAACCTCGAGGGTGGTTTTAAGTTACAGATGATACCACGATGCTGTTACATCTTTCATTACACCTCTTTTCACAATTTCTTCTTCTTTCTCTGTCTCTCTAACCCGATATTCCATCTTTGAAAAGATGGATAGGTTATTGTCAAAATGAAAAACTGTGAGCTTGGTCTTTCTACGTTAGTTTGAAAGGACTCATGAAAAGGATTGCTCGTAAAATACCATGGCAAGCTATAGTATGGAAATGTTGGTTCAAACATCTGTATGTTGTCCCATATATCCATTTATGTGTGAGGCACATGTGATTTTCAGCAAGACATTTTTCTTTTCATTTATGTCATTCCAACACTACTCAATTTACATAAATTCTTATGTCCGACATCATCAAGCTTTTTACATGCCTTCCAGACAGTTCCTTCACGATGCGATTTCATGAGCTGTCCTCGATTTAACATTTAGCCCTCCATTCTCTACCCCTCCGAAGACCACCTTTCCCTTCATAGACATGTAGGTCAACCCCTAAAGGCGAGTACAGGCTACTTAGTGCTATCTACCCAAGATTGACCGATTGTTTGGAATGACACTTTCTCATGAGTTTACAGTCACCCACTAAACTCAATGAGAAATAAGAACAATCAAAGATGCATCGACATGGGAGGAGTCATTTCCATATCTTATTAGATGTTATCTCCCAATAATATTCTTCAATGTTAGAGAGGGAGAGAGTGAGAGAGATAGAGAGAGATGCAAAGTGACCCTGTTACACCTTTCTTTCATTTAAAATCAAAAGGACTAGATCTAAAAGTTGTCGATGAAGTAAAGAAAGGAGGAAAGTATTGTTGAAATAGGAAAACACAGGCAGAAGACAGCGGGACTTCCAAATAAAGAGAGGAGGAGCATATAGTCTTCAAGCGTTGTGTCTTTCTAAACAACACCTGCAAAATGGCGGAAGAAAAAAAAGGTTACATTATTCTCCGGGGTTGTGTTCTTGTAGCATCAAGGGAGGTGGGAAATGAATGCCTTATCATGTCTCATTGTCCAGGTACTATCTCATGCCCCAATTCGAATCGGAGCGGGGTTATTACTAGTAGATTTGGAGGCCTTAGAGGCTTTGCTTTTTTCCCTTTCGTCATATTTGTTTCTCTTGAGGTAGGGTTGCTGTATTGCGTGTACGACAGTGAGAAGAAGAGAGAGAGAGAGAGAGAGAGAGAGAAAGAAAAAAAGAGAGAGAGAAAGAGAAAGAGAAAGAGAAATAGAGAGAGAGAGAGAGAGAGAGAGAGAGAGAGAGAGAGAGAGAGAGAGAGGATAGAGAAAGTGTGGTTGATGAAGAGGGGAATACAAATCGAAATTAAGTAGATACATGCAAGAGATATTCGTAGAGTTTTAAAAGAAAAAAACGAGGGTGGCACAGATTGAGTGAGAAAGCAAGACCGGCAACACGGAACGTGCTACCTACGTCACTGGTAAACTTTTACATTTCAAAGTTGCGTATCGAAGACATCATCATTACAAAAGGGTCCATGGGATTACATCTCCACGATGTGATAATGACACAGCTTGGTGTAATGGGAAAGGATAAACATTATGTTCGAAACAGAGATTGAGAAGAGGGAAGGTTAGGAAAGATGGGATACATTTAGGTCTATTAATGATCTGACATTTATGGATAGTGCTGGTAAAATAAAAATGTAGGCAGTTATTCAGGGTGAATATTACGAAGAAATAAATGATTCCCGTGTTAACCGTAACTGGAAAAGGGGGAATTTAACAACTTACATCGTGTAAGAGTTTCATGATATATCCATTGTTTCAAGAGAAGCATCAAGGGTAGTTTTACATTTCCCATAAAAGTTGGCCATAAAAACAAGCAACTACTTGGAATAATGTCATCGTTTCCGAACAGGAAGAGAAATCTTGACTTGTTTAGCTGGCAGTGTTCGTCAACCATATTATTATAGAGTTACATCGTTAATTTTGATATTGCTGACTTGGTAGGATGCAGTCCTAATTTAATGAACATTTCGAAAGGGGGAAAGTGGTCCGGTTCTCAGGGGCCTAGCTTACGGGAAGGGCGCGCCCCTTTGATGACAAATGAGATGAAAATGAAGGGAGAGTCAGAGAGACAGATACATAGACGGAGAGTGTGTGTGTGAGAGAGAGAGAGAGAGAGAGAGAGAGAGAGAGAGAGAGAGAGAGAGAGATAGAGAGAGATAGATGAGAGGGGCGACAGAGAGAGGGGAAAACTGGAACTAGGGAGAACAGATTATACGACAAAAACTTCAAACCCTCGGCGCTCGTTTGTTTTGTTCTCTCACAATTTATTCACTTAATAGGACTCCTGTCCCTTACTCATACAACTGGTGGCTCCTCAGTGACATCTTCTGGTAACTGATCACATATCAAGATAGGATCTTAAGATCTGAAGCAAAGACTAGCGACTAACTATAATAAATGGCTTACATAACGCGCCCATCATCAACACCCCGGATTTAAACGAGCTGCCAAAGTACCTACCACTCAAAAATATCATGTACCCATTAACACACGGGTGGAAAGTGGCACATGCATGACGAAGGACATTGGGTGCTGGACTCGAATTCGAACTCTGTACCCTGTGATCTACAGCCTGGAGACTTATCATCAAGACCACAACACCTCTTTAAGCTCTTTTTACATAATAGACACAGTGACACTTTCATTGATACCCTACTCCTCATCTGAAAGACTTTTCTCTTTATAGATGTGTTGCTCTAAGTCTTGACCTATGCGGACTATACATAGACAGCCATAATCTCTTTGGACATTACAATGATGTTAATTGCACAAGTGGATAGTTCTTGAGGGGAAAAGTGAGAAATTATAATAGTCATCAGCATCGTTAAGTGTTATTTCATCGCTAAAGAAAAAGCCTGGAGTCAGCAGGGGACTACACGTTCAGGTCTACACGCAATGATGTATCGTAGCGGGGGGGGGGGGGGGGGGATGGGTACGTTCCTCAACCCACCCCTGCATCGGGGAAAAGCAACATTGAAGAAGAAGAGCAAATATTTTGCGTTTTAGATTCTCTCTGAATTGAGTGAGTAAAAGACCGGAGTAAAAGACGGGTGCACCTCTGTGCCCCAGTGCCCCCCCCCCCCAATAGCTTGACCCGTACTACGCCATATGCATGGGTTATTCCCCCATTATAAGTCTCAATAATGTCATCACTTTGTACAGGCCATGCATGTAAACCCGTCAGATACCAATTAAAAGACCACTAACGAACCTATTAACAATCGAGCCTCAATATCTATTATAAGCAAGGAAGGTCGTTCCATATTCCATAAGCCTAATTAGCGTTCAACTCTGCTTTCTGACGTACTTAAGGAGAGAGAGAGAAAAGAGAGAGAGAGAGAGGGAGAGAGAGAGAGGGAGAGAAAGAGAGAGAGGAGATCATTCCAGACATTTTTTTTTATAAATATGAATATTCCAGAAAATAATCCTTTTCATCGTTGAATCTTGTTTTTTTGTGGAACGGTGAAATAATTAGTTCAAATATATCTATTATAAGCTAGGAAGGTCGTTCGATATTCCATAAGCCTAATTAGCGTTCAACTCTGCTTTCTGATGTACTTAAAGAGAGAGGGAGAGAAAGAGAGGAGAGAGAGAGAGAGAGAGAGAGAGAGAGAGAGAGAGAGGGGGAGAGAGAGAGAGAGAGTGTGAGAGAGAGAGAGAGAGAGAGAGAGAGAGAGAGAGAGAGGAGTTCATTCCAGAGATGATTTTTTTTTTAATATAAATATTCTAGAAAAATAATCCTTTTCATCGTTGAAACTTTTTTTTGTGGAACGGTGACATAATTAGTTCAATTATGGAAATGCAGCAGATATTATACAGTGATATTTCCAGTGGTATTACCACAGTGTGTAGAGACCCATGCTCTTTATTCCATGTTATGTCCTTCATATTACATCAATGCAATCTTTCTTCAGTTTGAGGTGTTTTTTAACATTTTTTACCTAAAGCTTTTAAAAGTAAATGTAAACAATCAGGCTTTTAAAAATAGTTTGTTTTTGTACTCAAATGCTTCTTGTAATTAAAAACATCGAACAAAAGATTGTAGCGAATATGGGTAGAGGAAAAAATTGTTTTTTCTGATGGTTGCACGCGAGCAGTCATTTGATACCAATAATATTCATGGTGTTTTCCGCTGACAAATCGTCTCGTTGTCATCTAATCTTCTTCCGTATTTTCCATAAAAAACCACAGGCCTGTTCAGACTGGAAGAAAAAGGAAACTTCGTATGGAGCATCATCGTAAGGGGCGTTCACACTATATGTATACATTTTCCTTGAAAGACATGGCTCTTCAAATGCCTTCATATTCTAAATATGACATGTAACAGCTTAAAAATGTGGACCCCATGTTTATGCCACTTGTTTGTGTAGTCCCATATGCAGCTTTCTGTGTACAGTGCTTGTTATTTTTACTAAGACTGGGCCAAATATCTAATCAGTTTGATGATTCCAGAACCTTGTAGTAGACACCCATATTTGTATATGCTTTTTTGATCGATTCGACACCGTTTTTTCCACAATGCAATTGCATGACCAGAATTCAACTTTGTCTTTTAGTTCGAAACGAAGCCCAAACACACTTTTCACTATACGATGTTTAGTTGAATCCGCAGTTTCGTAATACTGACGTTCAAACTGGAAAAGGGATAATTACGTATTACATCGTAGATCTATACGATTCTCATATACCGATACGAGTATACGCGGTAGTCTGAACGGAAGGCATCTTGTTAGGTGTATCTCGATGCATTCTCAAATGAAAATCTGCGGTTGTTATCTTCATGTCACTCGTGTTCCATCATGATTAAATCGGCCGCGGGAACCAAGCCATTCGATCTGCCCCGGAAATCGTTTAAGAATAGAGTAAAACATTTCAAGCGTTTGGATTTCCTTCCGGTTGAAAAGTATACTTTTGAACATTTCCCCATTTTTCAATTTTTAAGGTCGAGTGATTTGGCGCATACATGTACACATTTAGATTTACTTGTATGATATCCTAGAAAATATATTTATTTAAGTTTGATGAAGCCGTAGACATTCAATTTTGAGAAGGACTAGTCAATATCACACGTACATCAAAACATTTACTAATATAAATAAAAAGGATAATTAAGAATTCTTTATTTAAATTCTGTGTTTCATGTTTAGAAGGATATGGTTGTGTCACCTTATAAATAGATTTTATGACTTCTTTCATGTCCGACTGCAGCTGACGTGAATGAAATAAGATTTCACTTGTTTATTAGAAATGGTAAATATGTCCCTCAGGAAAAAAAAGAAAAATGAAGCTCCTCCTTCATGCACTGATTGGGGGGACTTACTTTAAAAAATATGGGAATTACAGGATCTATTTCATACGTGTATCCTTAGTCGTCAACCTGATTACGTGGGCACAACCTGATTTGGATGCTATTTATACCGATTTCATGAGAAAGTAGGCCAGAAATATCTCAACCCTCAGTTTAATATCAACATGAAAACAGTTTATATACACGTACACCAAACGAGGATAGATGTGAGAAAAATATGTTTTTCGCAAAAAAAACAAATTGTTGTCGATTTTACTCCCTACCTTGGAGCGATGTGTGGGGTCTGCCTTACACTACCACATGACGTCATTAAGTAAAAAAAAAAGACTGGTGACTTGTTTTCGCTGGGAAATTTTAATCAGAGGAATGTTCATTCATAAGAGAGTACCAATAACAATCTGTGTAAGTAAGCTCCCACTCAGACAGCAGACTCGTCAAAATAAATAGTATATCGTGGGTGAACTTTATGTGATTTAGATGCAGTAGCTCTTGTTTTTCACCCACATGTCTGCGTAACTATAAAGGATGAATGAAGATATTTGTCGTCACGTACAAAAAAGGAAGCTCAAACGTTCCGGGTAATTACTCCCAAAGTTTTGTGACAAATTTTTAAAATATGTTTTCCCCCCTTCCATTACACTTTAATATTTTGATCTATATTTATACATAATGAATAAATAAAAACAAAACAAATAAAAGAGAAGTCCAGAAGAAATAGGCAAAGTAATAAAAGAAAATGATGTATTCTCACACTCGAGTATGCGAGTGGAAATTGAAGGAATGCAATGACGACAAAAGTAATCTTTGTTTTATATATACATAATTTGTTTATTTTATTTTATTCATATTAATATCATTGTTTGGTTAATTTATTTATTTGTTTAGCTTTTTTATTTATATATGTATTGATTTATTCATTAATTGATTGATTATTCAATTCATTAATTAATCAAGATACTAGTTGATTACAAATTAGTTAATTTATTTATTTGCTCATTGCGGAGATAATCTCGTTAGAAGCTGTTATTATTTAATAAGAGTTGTTATGATGTCTTGATAATTGATTTGTAATGTTTTGTTGGAAACATGAATAAATTGAAATTGAAATTGAATTGAAATGAATAATTATGATCAAAGAAATGTTTAAAAAAAATAGATTCCAATACGAAAAAGGGTGCTATTCTTCTTTTGAAATCATACTTCTTTATTTTGTCATGATGTAAATAACAATGAAGTGTTCTCGAATAATTATCCCGAACATAAAAACAGCGACTGCATTTTTTTTAATTAGATATAATTATCTACACTAGGTTTGTGTGCTAAGAACCGTTATTGCACTAATTGTTAAAAAGATAATTGCTTTGGATCGTTGCCTCCAAGATTTCACAGATTCAAATTCTGATAAAATGAAATGCCCCTCAAGTAATTGAATCTTTGCTCCTTTCTGTTTATTCATATCAAAATGTTTCCTTTAGATCCATTTGATAATCTTTTTTCACCACCCCAAATCTTCAAAACGTTACTTTCGTGTTTTCTTTTAATGTCCCATAAGTGTACTTTCGAAGGATCATCAATCTCTATCCTTGTCGAAAATATAGGATCTTTATATTTTAATTTTTATTTGCTTGATTAATTGTCGGCAAACTTTGGACCGGTTTCCCAATTTCATAAGGTTTGGTAACGCTCCCGGTGCTCCCCTGCCTTTCGAAAAGCACACATTGCCTTAAAACGGCATTACCATAACTGCATGTTTATCTTCAGTTTTGCTATCTGTGACAATTATACTGCAGAATTTAGTTTGAATTATTGCCCACCATAGGAGCGTCTAATGACCTCTCCATGAAATATTCACGAAGAAGCTAGGTTCACACAATAGTGAGTTCAACTCATTACTTAATACATTTTCTAGAGAAAGCTTTTATGTCGAAATCCATTAGCAAAGTCGTCTTCAAATGAAGAGAGGGTTCATGAGAGTATGATAAAGCCGACATGTAGGGAAAATAAGAGGATAGTCATCTGGATGCAGGAGGGAGGGAGATAAAAAGGATGGGTTGATTGGAAAGAAAGGTGGGAAAGGGTGTGAGAGGGGATCTTTAAAGGTAAAGACCAGTTATGGTCATGCGATTGCATTGTGAAAGAAACGTTGTGGAATCGATCAGAAAAGGTTGATCATCTAGCATCTAGCATCTGCAAGGTTCTGGAATCATCAAAATGATAAGAAATTTGGCCCATTCTTCGTAAAGTTACAAGCACTATACACAGAAAGGTGTATATGGGACTACCCTATATCTCTCACAGACCATGAGAGAAACAAATTTACAAAATATATGAATTAGTAGGCGGTTTCCCGGCAAATTTGTTATCATCATGTATTAGTCAAAACATATTCTTTCACAAGATTGGTAATGAGAGCTTCCATTTCATTTTTCGAAATTGGGGCGTTTCCAATACTGGTCTTTACCTTTAAGAGTGATGCCAAAGGCGACAGAGGGCTCTTTGAACATTCATGCAGCATAGTTACTTCAATGATTTAAATCTCAATTAAAAAGCTGTGAAAATGTCATAATTAACCCGATTGTCCTATGAATAGATAATAAGATTTCCATCTTTATTTATTTATTTTCAAAACAAGAAATCAGGTTTATTTAAAATGCAATTATCAAATCGCTCGATGATTAAGTACGTGAATGAAATTATACATTTTGAGTCGCAATCTTCTTAGGTTGTATGACACTTGCTCCGGCGATGGTATTTCCCAAATTAGTTTCCTACTCTATTAAACTCGATTCCAAACTTTCCCAAACTCTGGTTCAAACGCGCTATTAACACTCCTTCTGTATTCTGTTGTGTAAAATGCATAGAGTTCTGCAATTACGTAAGCGTTTTTGTAATTAAAAAAGTTTAATCATTACTATTATTACTAACGCTTTATCGAGCCCTAACTCTAAAACTAACGTAAATTCAACTTCCAAATCTATTCTAATCCTTTGACTATTTATAATATTATTTTGCTTATATTTCTTCCTTTCTTGTTGTTTTATTATGTTATGCACAGTTAAACATCTAGCGCGGCAACATAAATTTACAACTATCATTTTTATGTTATTGAATATACATAACCATGCACTAATGACAGAGGTATAACAATATTCGTCTGGAAAGATAGTGCTATGGATAATTGTTCCAAGAATTAAATACAATTTCCCTATAGACAGAATTGCCAAGTGACCTGTAAACAATCGTTTGACATGACCAATGACAATTTTGAATAATCAAGACAAAAAACCCCCTCAAAAGGTCCCAGGCTGCTCATTTTCGAATCACCCTCTCAAATTGATGGAGGGTCTTCCGTTTTTCTGTTTTTGTTTTGCACTTACGCTGCACCGTAGGCGATATCATCCTACACAACAAAAACAAAGCAGCCTGGAAATCATACATACTAAATGGGCGACTCAATTACATATATACACCGATGGATCAAAAGTACCTGAAAGAGGGACCTCTGCAGCTGCTTTTTACGTCCCTTACTATTCTGTACATCGGAGCAAAAGGTTAGCAAATTTCACCTCTTCGTACAGGGCTGAATTGGCTGCCATCATTCTTGCTCTCAGATGGGTAGATGAATTAGACATTTATGTGGGGGTTGTTATTTTTAGTGATTCACTGAGTGCACTTATTGCATTACAACAACAGAAGGACGAATCTTTTATTCTGGAAATTCTCACCATGACTACTCACTTAAAGAATAAAGGAGTTGATATATATGTAGAGTGGATACCTGGACATTGTGGAATAAAAGGGAACGAGATGGCGGATTTCCACGCAAAGGCCGCATTAGTAAAGAAAATAGAAGTCAATAATAACCTAAATATGTCAGAAATGAAAAGCTTAATTACTACAAGTTCCAAACTCCTTTGGCAAGAAAGGTGGAACAAAACCAACTCGTATTTGAAAACATATCAAAAAGATGTTAATAAACCATATATATGCTCATTAGAGAGACAACATTCAACAATAATACATCGACTCCGCTTTGGAGTCCTTGGACTTAACCAGGATCTCCTCAGATTGGGAATTCATGCTACTGGTTTCTGTAATAGATGCCCCAGTGAAATAGAGACTGTAAAACATTTTTTAGTACATTGCCCTAACTATATTATAGAAAGGGCTATGTTTCTAACAGAAATTAACGAATCCCAACCTGAAAAAATTATGGAATACTTAAAAAAGAGTGAGTCCAGTATACAAAAAGCTATTGTACGGTTCTTTCTCAGAACGAAACGGTTCCCTATCAGGAAGTAATACCTCCCTTGATGAACAGTAAAATATAATACAATATTATAAATATGCTAAATTACACTCAGTACATTAAAAATATAATAACATAATGTAATAAGAAAATAAAAAAAAGAACAGTAAAACATAATACAATATTATAAATATGTTAAATTACACTCAGTACATTAAAAATTATAATAACATAATGTAATAAGAAAATAAAATAAGAATAGTAAAACATTATACAATATTATAATATGCTAAATTACACTCAGTACATTAAAAATATAATAACAATCATAATGTAATAAGAAAATAAAATAAGAACAGTAAAACATAATACGATATTATAAATATGTTAAATTACACTCAGTACATTAAAAATATAATAACATAATGTATTAAGAAAATAAAATAAGAAAAAGTAACAACAATGATAAAAGGTATGATAAGATTACTGAATATAGAAGCTTGTGTAGGTGCTATCTTATATACATATTTATGTATGGTGTGTATGTGATATAACAAATAATCTGCACGTACTGTTAAGAAACACTATAACAAAGCCCATGAATGTTTTGCTTACGATATTATTTTACGATACTATCTTAAAAGATAGATAAATATAAAACGAAATAAATGTATTTTTAAAAAAATCCAAAATTGAGAGATATAACACGTGCCGTAAAGTAATTTGGCGACAATAGTCAAATCACTGACTAATCGCCAATAACTCAAAACACAACAACAACAACAACAACATGAATAATTAGAGATGAGTTTTCACGTACACGTTCTTCGGCTTAGTCTGAGCACGGGGAAATTACCAAGTGACCTGGTTTTTCTTCAGATGCGTAGATTTTCTTTCGAACTGGTCAAATCTGGAGTGCAAATTTTCGAGGGAATGGCTGAAATTGATATTTTAATGTAGCACATTTACACGTCTCATTGATAGGATTTGGGGTTATATTGCATAAGTCGCGAACTGGCTACAATAAGGCCGTACGAGCTACATGTATGTATTGTGGGCAGGTGGCTATATCAGCTTGTAGCTTTAAGCCGCTCTGCCAGTCAACAGTCCATTTTCATTACTGCAAAAATCCTATTTTGTTTCCCTTGATATACGAACATAAAGAATATCTACAGTATAACCAGGTACCCCACCCCCTAATCGAATTATTCAAAACTTTACCATGGACAAATCCCAATAAAATCACAAGGAAATAGTGATTCTTTCCCGAATATAAGTGATTGCGTTTAAGGCGTTTAAAACCTCCTGTTTAATGTACCCATTTAAAACTCACCAATTTGAATTTGGATTCCATTTGAGAATGAATGTTATGATAAGTATGTATTAGCTGATTCGATGTATAGTCACAAGGACATGACTCCAGATACAGATATGAGATGGTTGGAAAGTAATGCCCTTCCTCCTTTCAGTTTTGATACCATATTTTGGTTATATATTTTGTTCGGCAGTTTTTCAAACATTCAATAATTTCTCGGTACGTACATAGTTTTCTTCTCACTATAATAATTTCACACACTAACATTACATTTGTTTAAATTGTATTACGTTATTAATTAATTAATGTAATCATGGATCTATCCATTTTTGTCATATTTTTAGGGGGCTCGCCTATATTTCGTTTTAATAGCAGCCTCGTCACAATTAATAAAAGCTGAATATCGGTATGATGTAAAGATAGTTTTTGATACAAATTTCTATGAATTAAAGATTATCCAAACAAAAATGAAGCCTCTAGTATTCATATTTGCTCTAATTTGACTCCCCCATAGTCATTACTGCAGACGATATTGAAAATACATGTTACAAATGCAGTCCAGTAAAATGATGGAAAGCAAAAAGCGTGGTTTTCAATCTTGTCTGGGATTATTCATATACATCGCTACGACTAGCTTTTTAATTATCATGATTATTGTTATTGAAAATATATGTTCAATTTTACTTGCTAAAGATTTACGTATAAAAAAAACAAACTATCAAAGTCCCCCCCCCCTGGTCTTTCTAAGCCACCGTAATAAACAATTCAGTTTCAGTCTCTTTCATTAAACATGTCACATACTTAGGTTACATTTTAAACTTCCCGTTCATATTTCTGGGACCCCTTTGAAGTACATAATCTGGAAATGTTAGCTTTTATGACATATTATTTCAAATAGGCTAAAACAGTTTAAATAACGAAAAAAACAAAGTAATCATGCCCAAAATATTTGAGGGAATTGTTGGTAGCGTGTATTTGTATGTGCTTCTTTAAGCATGGGTAGAAGACTATTGATATTTCTGACATTATTACGTGCTATTGATTGTTTAATCTTTTGTCCAAAATTGATGAATCATAGTCAAGTCTAAATGATTCTAGACTCTATCCGGATATGAATTGTTTACGGTAGATCCATTACAAGATTTTTATTTAATAGTTTTCATTTCAGTGGTATTATTATGGACATTGGGAAGTTATTCCATAGTTATGTAAACATATAGTACATTACCGCGAATTGACGATGATTTGCATAACATGGAGTGTTCCCCCCCCCCTCTCTCTCTCTTTCTCTTATTCCTTATGGGCCCACATTTTGTTATATATGCTCTACGGCATCGTAAAGCATTGTGCAAATTTATGCGAAATCCAGGAAAGACTGAAAGAATGATTTATTTGCAGAAATCACGGATTCTCGCGAATAAATATTTTGCGAAGATTCATTTCACGCGTCTCATCTTCTCAATTTCGTTTTCTCTCAAAGTCTCTCTCGCTCTTTGTCTCCCTGCCCCTGTATCCGACCATCCCTTTATCTCTTTTACCCTCTCTTCATTTTCTCCCCAATTTATCTCTTAGTCTCTGTTGCTTTAGCTGTCTGTCTGTCTCTCCCATTTTTAATTACATCTTTCCAATTTTCTCTCATTAAGTTATGTTATTTTCTCCTAACTCTCCCTCTCTTTCTATTTCCCTTTCTCTTTTCCTTTCTCTCCCTATTTCTCTCTCTATCTCTCCTTTCATTCTCTCTCCTTCCATCTAGTCATATAGGGCACCCTATTCTAATTCTCTCTCCCTCTCTCTTTACCCCCCCCCCCCCCTCTTTCTCTCTCCCACTATCATTCACTCTTATTTTTCTCTTTTCAACTTTATATTACCCTTCTCTCACACATAGTTACGCGCACACAGGACACACCCACTCTCCCTCTTTCTCTTCCTCATTCTCCCCATCCACTTGATTTGTTACCCCTCTTCATCAGCTAATATTAGCCGAGCTCACAGGCGTCACAAGCCCAACTCCGATGGGTTTCCCTCCCACTTCTCCAGATGAATATTTACCCTTCGTGTCAGAAAGGACTCCTGTGACATCAGTGAAAACCCCCGGAAATCCGAGAGGGATTTTCAAAGTTTTAGCCTCCTTTAAAGGAAAAGTCCATCAGGCATCAAGTTGATTCGTCAGTAAGAGCAGGAAACTGGATGAAAAAAGAGATAGGTAAAAGTTTGATAATAGTCTATTGGAGGATAATCCATTTATTTATTTAAAAAAAAATTCTCATCAATCTTTGGCAAATTGACAACAAGTGTTTTCCTTCCGAGCGTATTGTCAAAGGAAAAAGATGAAAATGTCCTGAAATGTTGAGAAAAAAAACAACGACAACAACAACAACATTAAACACGACAAAACAAAATGAAAGTATGCTCGTTAGTGAAACTACAGAATTACTAATTTGACTGGTGTTGAATCGACCACAGCTTTAAAACTTCTATCTTTTTTTTTTCATCCATTACCGTGTGTTCGTCCCATTTCCATTGATGTTTTCATCTCATTTTCAGCTTTTATTTAATAGAAACAAAAAAGGATGGCCGAAAGGACTTTCCCTTTAAAGTTAGATTGATAGACAGTGTTTACCGGGAGTCCATGTCAAACGAACGCATCTCTGTAAAAGCTTTGTTAATTAAAACTTAATGCCTGAGATATGACGTGAGATGGGGAGAAGATAGTATGTTTGTAGCTCTGCCGCCGAAGGGCATAAGGTAGGTTCAACCACCGTAGGGATGATGTAGGCGATGGGGCGGAAATCTCAGTTTTTCATTCATTCCTAATCGTAATATTTAAAATTATAATGTTACTATTTAGATATGTACTTAGAAAATTACATGTAAATTAGAATTAAAACAAAAGATTCTTGAAATATAAATTATTGGGAAACCCCCCTCGGTAAACAACTTACGACTTGTAAGTGGGGGTAGCCCAGAGATGTGAAACGCGAGAGAACAAGCGAGTCGAGTGAGGAGGATGATAATGAGGGTCGTTTCATCCTATCATTATATTGCCTTCCTCCGCTCCTTTTCTTTATCTCATTTCCCTTTTTGCCTTTCGAGGGGGGGGGGGGGGGGGGACCTTTATCCCTTGTACTTACGCCACAGCTGTTTACCGTGCATTATTACCTAGAATGATGGTGCTTAATTTAGCCACCGGGGTTATCCTCAGGCTATCCATAGGAAGTTATAACTCACAGAATATCTGACCTCTATTAACAGATGATGCCTCACACCGTACACGGACTCATCTTCTTGACCCTTCTTCCTGGAACAAATGAGGCAGAAAAATAAATCAACGACAAAGCAGTCTGTTGATTTTGCTAACTGATCGATAGCTGAAAACTATATACATGATGAGAACAATATTCATGAGCAATGCCGTTTTAATGATAAAATAAAGTTCTATATAGGAAGGAAATGTAAGTACGCTCAAGACTTGAGTAAATAACTAAATTATCGACTCTGACATTTCGAGAACAGAACTTAGTTTATCGATTCTCCCTTCCCTCTCTCTCTCCCCGCCTCTCGTCGTCTCTTTCCGTCTCTCCCTCATCCAAAACACATTTCTCTTTCTTTTGAGCCCCTCTCTTTTTTGTGCTCTCTCCCTTCTCCTTTTCTATATTCCACATTTCGCCGCATTTTAAGCATATTAAAAGACGTCAGGATTACATAGCGTATGGGTATGAAAAGTGAAAGCAGCGAAACAGCAAATTACACGTGACTGTATACTGGCGAATGGGATGGGGTGGAATGAATACAATACATAACGATTACAAATGTAGAAGCTTCATATCAATGATGTTGATGATATTTATGGTAATACAGTATCATATTAATAGAAAAGACTTTCCACAAAATCATCCTTAAGAAATTTCAAAAGCTTAGTCTATCACCAACTGAATTGTGCGAACAATGCAATGACGTATAATTTAATCCGTCCATAGTTTCTATCGTGATATACATGTGAAATAGGCTATTTAAATTTATCTTGAATGTATTCTTTTTAAAATTTGAGATTGTGCTTCTCACACGAATGGAATTACAACGATAAACATTTTATCTACTGATATAACCATTGATTAATTTTCTAAAAATAATAAGGATAATTCTTAGATTCTGAAATTCAACGTATTTCAGGATCCTGTCTAAATGGTTGAGTTGCCCCTTCTTCGATCGTAACAATCCGTGTGGTCTCGCCATGCATCAAAATGGCGCTTTAACTATTTCAATAATGAATGAATTGTATTGTCAACATTCACTGGAAATAGCTTATTATTAATTCTGTAGGTCAGCGAGGCTTTCAGATGAGTGACCGAATCCGTTAATTGCTTTTAAACACAGGGCGCGCGGAAGCTTATTGGAAAGTTTTCGGAGAATACCCGACGATTCATAATTCACGATATTTAATCAGTCATTAAAACTTATTGATCTGATTCCAGCTTTATTCTTTTTTCCACGAATATTTTATATGAGCCTTATAGTCGCAATTTGGAAATAAATCGCTTCATGAATCTCCGTGGTTCGATGACAAGTATTGATTAGTAGATTTGAAAAGAAAGATTGAGTGTCGTTTATCAGTCGTTTCTTTTGTTTACGTCGGTTACTTGGTAACGTATTAATTGTTAAAACGTCATCTCTGATGCACAAGATACGAAACCAAATCGTCCATCGTTTGAAATCATGAAAACTATTGTCGGTTCTCATGGCAAGAGAGGACTTTCACAGAGAAAACGCCTTGATAATTCTCTTAAAGAATGCATTTTATTGCAAACGAATAATGAAACGGTCGCAAAATGGCGTTAAACCCGTGCTAAATATGAGTTACTTTACTTCAGGCTCTGTGTAGTTTATTATTATAAACATCATTGGTCACCGTGGCTTCCAGTTGAGTGGCCAAATCTGTTAATGGCTTTTATACGCAGAGCGCAGGGAATCTATATTGAATAGGCTAATAAAGGACGATTCATTATTCACGGTATTTAATCAGTCATTAAAATGTATATCGATCTGTTTCTGGCTTCGTTTTTTTTGGATAGTGATGTTTTTATTCGAGTCCTGCGGACGCAGTGTAATTTTATTTTTTCACATCTCAGCCGGTTAATCATTCCCTTATAATTTCCAAGGTTTATTCATTGCATTTTAAGCATCGATTCATGAAGAATATTGACTGAAGTATTTAAGTAGGAAGAAAAATCCTCGTGTTTTATTACTTTAGCCTTTATGATCAGGATTCTGGGTTGGAGGTACTATGTAGAATAGTCATGATATTCTTTAAATTACCTTTTACAATCTAAGAATAATTCAACAATGATAAAAACAAAAATTCGGTGGGAAATAGTCTCATATCTACCGTAGAGGCAACATATCTGCACTCAATATACCACTGTGTCGTAAATAAAGCAAAACCTTTCTCGATCATTGATTGTAATACACTGATTACAAAGATAATAATAATGACGAATCTATTCAATTTGTATCATCAAGTTGTTTGCAAGTATGGAATATGTAATAAATTTTGATCCATTTTACTGTGTATTATTTGTACTTGTCCATATCTAGGTTTTGTTGAAATGCTTTTAAAAACTGAGCTTGTAAAACTTGCAATGTAATTTAGCCCTTGGCCTACAATATTGCAGTTGTTCTTATGAAACCATTCTACTACATAGTACAAGATGGTATATATATATATATATATATATAAAGGTTGAGCGCATTGCTTAACATAATGAAAGGAATTGAACACAGTACGTGTTATTATGTTGATGTGATGTTTAGCTATGCATTGTGTAGAAAATTAGATCTATAGTCTGTCAGAAGGTTTTCAAAATAAAATGTAGTATAACTTTTTCATAATGTGCTGGGATTTAATTTTGTTTATACCGTATGTACCAAACATAGATTCATCGAAATTCTGATTTAGGAACTGGTAATGAACGAATGGAATAATTTAATAATTTGCTTGACATATGAAGGCAGTGGTTTGGAAACCAAATTTCAGACACGAGTCTAAAACATGTATTATTTCGCTTCATTTCAGTATTTCATTAGCATAAACTAGTCTTTCAAAACCCGATGTAACTGACTGGGGACGTTCGTTCCGCAAACGAAATATTTTGCAATAACGTCTTGAAAGAAAACGTGTGAAGTTATTCCGAATGGTTGATAATTTCGTTATAATTAGAGGGAAACAAATATGAATTATTAGGGTTTTGAATATACATGTACATTATTTTCATCAACATTTCTGTCTTGTTAAAAATCACAAACGGTAAAAAAGCACTGGAAAGAACGTGTATATAGATGAGACTACACACACACAGGTGGAATCAAAGTTTGATCCGAAGGAGTGAATAATTTAAAGTCGCCGGATATTAAGAATTAGAGCAATAAGAGCACTCATTTTCGTGGCACATTGGTACTATGATATTATTCTACATAGCAAAAAAAGAAAAATCAAAATAGTTAAAAATCACTTTTCGTATTCACCCAATGCATCCTTTTCCCTTTGTTCACAATGTGAACCAAGAAGCATCCAAAGCATCCAAAATGGCGCCAAATTTGTGAGTAATTGTCTGCAAGGGGTTGCATAAGCAGTCCCTATTGTCCTTATTCATCTACTCTTAACGAGATGACAAGTCACAATGGGAAGTGATAATTACCCGGTTGAATCATTCAACATCCGATGTTGCCATAGCAACGGGATACCTCTGTTTCCGTATGTTGCACAGAGCAGTTGGGAATGGTTTCGTAATACCTAGAAAATGATTGTATTCCATCACTTTAATTTACCCCGGAGGGAAATATGAAATAGGCCTACAAATTCTGCCAATACGGATGAGTGCAGGGATGCCTCTTGAATGTATTATTAAATAGTGTTCCCTGTACACATTTACTTCTTTCTAATTCTCCTCATGTCTCACTCATTTTTCTTTTTCGTTTCTTATACTATCTCTTTTTATAATATTTCACAGGCTTGTTGAAAAATAAGTTCATGATTTTTCTCTAAAAATACATTTTTTTAAAGACTACTTTATTTTAAACATAATGATTTTTCTTTTCATTTTTGTTACGTTCCGCTTTCGCCGCTGTAATTATTCTTTCCTCGAATTGTGGCTAATGAGCCAATTGTCTGCGTTCATAATTTCTTGATGATGTCAGATTTTAATGACAAAATAGATTGTCCACATCAAATCCGGATTCGAATTGAAGCTAATGTTGGAAAAAAACAACCAGATTTCAAACATTTCCTGTCACACAGTAATTGAAGTGTACTAAATTTGAATGTACATTAATTATGTTTTTACGAGGTTTGCGAACGTTTATTCTTCATATTCTTTAAGTCTATGGGCTGACAAGCTTATTCGTGTGTCTTGAAGTACCTAATAGTTAAATTTATCATCCATTGCCGGATATTATCTATCAAAATATCTATAAGCTGAGTTTCACCGCTTGTCTTTCTGTAATCTAATTTGTTTACTTAATTTGATATTTCAAGCCTTCATCATCTTCAGTCAGACATAAAGTCCAAAGTAAAAGCTTCATGTATAACTAATGTTTTTTTATGACTATAAAGACTATGAGAAACAGCACCAGGGGGAGATTTGCTATCGTAAAGTCAGCTTAAATTTTACCGGATTGATTCAGTGTCACCATCAGTATTAAGGAGGGAGGGGGGGGGGGGATTCGAATAAAAAAAATCCTGATGATAATCCATAAAGGTTATGTCTCATCCTGAGCTACAGGGGGGGGGGGGCAAAATCGTTGGGGAATCATGATGATGACTTTATCCGACTCGGTAATGTAATGCCTGCAGCACAATGATCTATTTTCTGTCCAAAAAGGACAAAATGCCCAAGGCTTAGCTACGATATTGCAAACAAAAACATGAGAAATTACGAGATTGCCTGATGTGACCGTACAGACAAGCTACATTTGCTGATTGGGTGTGTAAATTTTAGCACCTTATTCTTCAATAATCTACCTGGAGAGTGCACAGGTGTGATTTCCCTGTTTCAGAGTGGGCGTTAGTGACATGATATAGTGCAAATCTTACAAAAAATGCATACCTTATTCTAAGTAAAAAGATATTATTAGTGGCTGCTGAGGGGCACAGGGGCGCGAGCACTTCAATCGAATGGTAAAAAAAAGAAGAAGAAAGAGGGAGAGAAAGCGTAAGGAGAAAGAGAGAAAGAGAGAAAGAGAGAGGGGGATTATTGTTTAAGTTTTTAGATATATAGATAAAGATACATACATATACAGAAATAGTAATGAGAGAGAGAGAGAGAAAGAGAGATACATAGAGAGAGAAACAGAGAGATATCATGAGAGAGAGAGAGAGAGAGAGAGAGCGCGAGAAGGGTACACATAGAGAAAAAGTGTGCGAGAAATAGAGAGAGGGGGAGATAAAGAGATAGAGAGAGAAGGGGGAATACTATGCCGGTCTCACGAGAAACGATAATATTCACTTCTTTTAGGTGTAATATTTGTCTGCTTTCAGGTGTGAGTGGTCACATCTGAAGAGTGGGGAAAAACGGTCTTATAAGAAAGTTAATCATTGTCAAAATGGATAGTAATCTAGATAATCAGTACTTACTCACTCCGTGCTAAAACCAATTAACAGATGAGTGTCCGACATATAGGGGCGTTCACATCTACAGAAAAAAGATTTAAAAATCGATTTTTGCATCGCGATCCAAAAAATCGTTTCTTTTTTGGCGTGTGTCGACAAAATAATTTCACTTATCATCGCGATTCGCATTGCGATCCAATTCGCAGTAAGTCATGGGATTTTTCAGAATAATCTAGATAGCTGTGTGTGTGAGTGGTATTGTGAAACAAAAATCGTATATAATCCATGATTCCTAGTGCACATAGTACATTGTCGAGATTCACGCAGCAGTGCAGATGTTTTTGCCGTCGAGTGAGAATTCTCCTTTTGTGTGAATGGTCGCCCCCCCCCCCCCCCCCTCAAAAAATAAAAATAAAAATAAAATAAATAAATCTCTCCATCGTGATCCAAATCGCACTAAAAGTTACGTGTGAACGGGCCTATGATGTCACTGTGTCTTGCTTTCTTAAAGGGAATGCGTTTGAAACTAGATGTTGAGGGGTAAAAATAGTCAGAAAGCTGTTGGGAAGCAGAGTTATGGACGACGACAATGGTTTGACATGTGACACTCTTTTTATTTTCTTATTGAGGGATAACAAATACATCTCCTTAAAATTCATGTAAATCGAATTTCTTAAACGTTTAGGGGTACTTTTTCTTTGAACGTACATACATTCATCTGAAATCTATTTTAAAAGAAAATCATTTGAGACTTTCAACCAATGAATATTAAGTGTATGAATAGAGAAAGGGAGACTCAAAGAGAGAGAGAGAGAGAGAGAGAGAGAGAGAGATTTTCTCCAGCAGTGATCCCCGGAGCCTCGTTAGTACATAGGGTAAAAAATACTCCCGCATACAAATCAACCAATTTTCTTCTAAATGGAGTGTAGGAGTGTCTAGCAAAGGTCTCGATCAATGGACATAGGGGGAAATGTGGCCTCTACCGATTCCGAGGGCGAATCTTCCTCCGTCATCATCCATTCCGTCATCATGATCGACTTCGTTTAGTTGGATGAGTCATCCCATGGTCACTACATCAAAAACGGGTTGCTGGATGAAGGGGTACAAAGTTACAAACAGGTGGGAAATCAAGAGAAAACCATTATTCTCTTCTCAAAAGTAAGGCTAAAATAGTTATCGTCCCAGTTAATTTGTCCTATTCGGGTGTTTTAAGGTCCTCTTAATGTTTAAAAACACTTCGTTTTTACTCGTAACCCTTTTAAATATCAATCGAAATACTTTTATTGTCTTCTCTTAATTACGACAAGAAGAGAGGTCCCGGGTTCGAAACCAAGTCAATGGGGGTGATGCCCCTTGATCAGGGAGAGTGTCGTTTCTCTGGCTGCTTACTTACAAGAAAACACATGCTTTCTTAGTAGTCAGGTATAATATAATTTAAAACACCCTCAAAGATATCCCACCGTAAGCCAAGCGATATTTGAGACTCGGGTGAAAGGCCACCAGAAAAAATAATTCAATGAGAGTCTTTGCTTTTGAGGGTTCCTGAGAAAAATTAATACCCCAGGGATTTCGAAGGCTTAGCAATGTACTCAAAGACCCATTGTACTTTCAACAAAAAACGTCAACATCTTCGAAACATATTTGATTCTTATTTGAATGTGCGCTCAAATTTCGAGCGGGTAATATTTTCGGGCTGATTTAATTGCTCGATATTTGTTTAGGCCCTCGATTTTCAAGGAAAAATTGAAGAAATTCAACATTTGAAGAAGATCGATGGTACAGATCAAGTTGCCTTGAATAAAAGAGTGAGACCGGAGTTCATTGAAATTGAATATTCGCTCGAAGATGTGTGTTACCGCGCATTGAATTTGTGGGGTTGTTTTAAAACGGGTGGTCACGATGTAGACATGTTTATTTCAGGCTGACTTTTAATGATTTCGTTAAAAAAGACATGGATGTTGAAATTAACTAGTTCAATACTCTTACATGAATTCGGTAAACATACTTGTAGACAGGCAAGCAACAATCGAAAGATGTAGGTATTTCTAAAACAAGGCTAATTTCTTATAATGTCAAACCGAATCTTTAGGGTATGTTCAAAGCTGTATGATGAATGTGATGTCTTAACAAAGTTAGCAACTCGATTCCGTGTTCTGATTCCTCTAACCGAAGGACTATTTTTGTATATTTCCCTCTTAAATTTTGGTACAAACAAAACATCTTCTTTAGCAAGTCTTGTATTAAAATCGTGCAATGCATCGACATGTTTTGAATTTCTCGTTAAATACGATGGTGCCATATCATCTATCAAAGGTGGTGAAGATACGTTGAATCATGCAGGATGATTTGTTCGCGTTCGATTTTCAACTAGAGCTGCACTATCTATACAGATACATGTTATCAAAGGGATTAAGTAAACATTATGACACGGTCGCACATACTCTTGAAAAAAATCAGTAGCAATTAATACCACTCGCCTTGTGCGTAACCAGGTAACCTTTTACATTATGCAGACAGTACATTAATTATTACATGATTGATAAACTCAAGACGATAGGGTATTAACAAAATGGACTTCAAGTCAGTTTGTTGACGTCATTGTGATCGTGTTATGTACTATATTATGTTGAGGGACTAGAGGGCCTTAATTTAATGTTAAGTGATATTAGTTATCATCGTTACATAAGCGAGGGTCATTATTTTGCGTTGTTCCCTAATTCCTACACTTATAACATCTCTACCAAAAAAATGAAGAAATAGAAGAAAGGAAATAAAGAAACCGTATTAAGGTCCTGTAATTCATCAAAGTGTTTAAAGTGCTCATCTCGCACTCACTTGTAAAAGATGGCACTCCTTCACATAATAATAAAGGCCGCATCAATTATTGATGCAGTCATACGTTAGCAAAGCTACTTTGTCTATAAATAAACTAGAACGATCTGATAAGGTTTCGAATCGAACTTTCAAGGTAAACTGTAGAACGAATTAGAATCAATTACACCGCCGATTAGAAGGATGATGTGGGAGAATATCATATCATCCTCGTTTAAAGAGAGAGAGAGAGAGAGAGAGATTGAGAAGGATAGAGAGAGAGAGAGAGAGAGAGAGAGAGAGAGAGAAAGAGAGAGAGAAGGGAGATTCGATAAACTAATTTCTGTTTTCGAAATGTCTGAGTCGATAATTTGAGTCTTGGGCCTACTTACATCCCCTTCGCATATATAACTTTATTTTATTATTTAAAAAGCATTGCTCATGGATATTGTACTCATCAGCTATTGATCAGTTAGCAAAATCAACAGACTGCTTTGTCGTTGATTTTTTTTCTGCCTCATTTGTTTCAGGAGAAAAATAAAGTAAATAATAATAATAATAATAATAATAATAATAATAATGTCAATTTATAAAGCGCACATATCCATTCTAAAAGACTGCTCAAGGCGCTCTTGTACAACATCAAAAAAATAATTATACAATATTAAAAATACGACATAATTATACACTATAAAAACTACGACATAATTTTACAATATTAAAGCTACGACATAAACAAATGGTGCTTAAGTTTCTTCTTAAATATTTCAACTGATGATGATTGTCTTAATTCTAATGGTAAAGTGTTCCATAGTTTGGGTGCAACGTTAGCAAAAGCCCTGTCCCCCCCCCCCATTTGTTATTGGTTTTGGGTGTACATAAACGTTGACTGCATGTACGGTGTGAGGCATCATCTGTTTAATATCTAGAGGTCAGATATTATTTTGATTCGTAACTTCCTATGGATAGCAAGAGGAGAAACCTGGTCGCTGAATAAAGCATCATCTAGGAAATCTAGAGAGATTGAGAGATTAAGAGAAAGAGAGGGAAAGAAAAAGAGAAAGGAGGAGGGGGTTCTTTAGCTGGTCAATTGGTGTCGGGGAAAGTACTACAATAATTGTAAACTATTACTAAAGAGCTCTTCTCATACATTCTCTGCTGAACGAACGCCACATGGATGTAAACTTGGCATCAGAGAAGCATTTATCTGTTGGCATCAGTGGCGTACGCAGGATTTTTTCAAGGGGGGGGGGGGGGGGGGGGGCTTTAAAATCGGGTCCAAAATTTCGCAACGACTCAGGAAAATTTGAAAATCGCGCCGGCCAAAAAGTCGCTCAGTGGGGGGGGGGGGGGGGGGAGGGGGGGGGGGGGGGGTAAGCGGACACTTTTTTTTTTTTTTTTAGGGAGTCCAAAAAAAAATCGCAACGACTCAGCCAGCCGGAAAGTCGCTCAGTGGGGGGGGGGTGGTTTAAGTGGACACATTTTTTTTTTTTTTTGGTCTCGAAATTTGAAAATTTGACATTTTACTTCGCTGGAGGGGGGGTAAGGTCACCTTTCTTAGGTCAGCCATGGGGGTCATTTTTTTTTTTAATAATTAAAAAAAAAAAAAAAAAAAAAAAAAAAACCAAAGGGGAGGGGGGTGGGGGGGGGGGGGGGGGTTTAGGTTTTTTTAGGGGGGGTTACACACATTAAAATACCAAAGGGGGGGGGGTTTAACCCCCCAAACACCCCCCTGCGTACGCGCCTGGTTGGCATCATAAATTTTCTTTTCCACTTTGCGTGACCATCTTGAGCACCGTCATGACCGTAGCAAAACAAATTATAGTATACCACCGAGAAACGTATATGTTTTGAGCATCTAAATGTACCTCACTTTAATACGGCATTCCCTCAAATTTAATCAAAGTATTTTTGTGTTCGAGTGACTTCTGAAATACCGTTCTGAATTGTCAATTTTTAACTGTTATAAATGGACTTTTCTTGTTCTTACTACCCGCAACTACTACACCATTAATCTTACAAAAACCTATCCGATTGGATAATTCAACATGATAATTACTGTTTAAGATTATATTTGTTAATGCATGCAGTCACGTTCTTATGTATATGTACAATTTATGATATTATTTTATGTTTTTGTGTATTTTACTCTAAATATGACAATATTAGTCTCCGGACTCTTGCCATGTTCCTTAAAAAAAAAAAAAAAAAATGATTTGAATTGAATTGAAAGGGACAGACATGGCCTTCCCCTCTCCTTGCAAGGTGCAACCCTCCTGAATACTTGCTTGATTGGAATATGACAATACGGGCGCAATTTGATATTTACATTTAGGCTGGAAAAGAAGAAAAGAGAAAAGTGTAATCAGGAGAAGGCGGCCGGGGACATAACACTGGGAATATACGTTACCTGACTTGATACCTATCAAGATCCCGGTGACATTTCTGTGTCATTCAACCAATGTACCTAGTGTCCTGTCAACTTGAGGTATTGAGGGTAAAAAGAAAGAATTAATCAGAAATTTACAAATTCTAAGCCATTTTTATTTGCGCCATATTATATGTGACATGCTTCTTTATTGACTTTAACATATCAATTAGCCCTCTTTCTTGTTCTTGTTCTTCTTGTCCTTCTTCTTTTTCCTCTTTTCTTCTTTTTATTCTTCTTTCTCTCTCTCTCTCTCTCTCTCCCTCTCTCTCCCTCAGAATGAGATGTTTTCGCAATGATACCTTATAGTGATTATTTACGTGACTTTTAAAGAGTTAAAAATATGATCAAACTTGAAGGCGGAGAGCATCAGTTATGCGCATAATTATTGAGTCAACTGGTTTACGGGCCTTTACATGTTTTCATGCAACTGCCCTGAATGTATATACATTTTTAAAATCCTAGTTTTGGGTTTTAAATCAGACCATTTTGCAGATTCTTAAAGAACACGAGTTTGAAAACGTTTGATTTTTATCAAGATCCCGTGTCACAAGATTCAACTTTCATAGGGGAAAAAATATAAAGCTTAGAGACGATCTCACCACCCCTCGATTATTTTTTATTTCATGACGTATCCGTTATCCGATGGGCGATGTTATTAATGGATTGCGGCGACCCATAATCCTCTTCGAGATCAAGATTTGTTTGACAAAAGCAAACGAGCTGCGACAACCCGAGTCCCAGGTTTGCGTCACCACCAGAAACTCATCTTGTTTCCTGCACTTTCGCTTTCGTTCAGAAGAGGTTAAATCGTAATTGAATTGAGGATTGTGAAGACGAAACAAAGGGTGGTATAAACATACAAACGGGAAAGGAAGTGGGGCGAGAAGAGAGATGAGAGGAGAATAGAAGAAAGAGAAAGAGAGAGAGAGAGAGAGAGAGAGAGAGAGAGAAAGATAAGAGAAAGATAAGAGAGAGAAAGAGAGAGAAAGAAAGAGTAGCTATTTTAAAATATTCGGTGCACGTCCGAAGTTGTCTGCATAAAGTGGCCTGCTAGAAGCTAAAACTGTTTTCAAAAATGGATATTCATCAAACATCAAACCACAAAGAAGAAGACGAAAAGAGGGATATTTCTGAATAAGATTTATCTCTGACATCTTCACTACCCATTTGAAAGATGGTTGTGATATTTGGGATTCATTCATAATGGATTCGATATCCTGTGTATAGCGAATGACGTGGCGGTATGCATATATAATTACAGTTGACCGATGACTTATTTGGGAATGGGTCACATCCGTGTTCCATCATTGGCGTGCCTTAGGGCCCGTTGCGCAAATGGCGTTAGTTGGCGTTAGATGGCGTTAGATTGCTTTATTGCTTGCGCTAACCGAGACTGTGAAGATGATTAGCAAATAGACCTTTAAATCAGTTTAATGTTTGCAGTTCGCACTATTCATTTTGCCATTCCCTTTTTTGACGGTGCTACTCTGACATGGTGCGTTAAAGACAGCACCAGTTTCTGACGTTGTCTTACGTCAAGCAAATGACGCCTTGTGTGCATTGGGAATAATTGGACATAATTGTGTCAAAGAACAAAAAGTAGACAAAAAGTACCCCCCCCCCCAAAAAAAAAAAGGACCATGGCTCGTAAGACAAAAGCAAATGAATGGCTCAACAATAAATGATATTGAATGCACGGTGCCTACTGCACACTTTTTAATTTGCATGATGAAGAACTGTGTCAGAGAACGGTGCAAAATTCAACAATTCATGTGAAAGTGATATTAAGTAGGCCTACAGTTACCTTTAATCAACTGCAATATATGATGGGTGTTATTCCAAAAGGGGCTAAGTCCACTTTTAGCGTTTTCTGAGTACACAAGGATTTTTATTTACCATCTTACTTTTTTGTGTGTAGGTTATCACTTTTTTTGTATATATTATGTTAGGGATATTGCCTCATATTATTTTCATCGTCTTTAAGAGGCTATCCGATGAAAATACAACTTGATAAAAATGGACAACTAAATGAACGTAGAATACAAATTTAAAGGAATAAAAGTATTTACCCTTTCATTATTGCACAAAAGCAAATTAAAACCTCATTTTCCGCACCCCTTCAAATGACGGGTCAACAGGGGTCAAATTTGCCGAAGTTACAGTGCCGATATATAACATGTGCACCGCATCGGTTCAAAGTAATTGTGAATATGCGTAATCCACATAAAATGATGTCATCAAGTTGTTAGCAAGTATTCAGGTCGACAACTTCCGATTTTCAAAGCTTTGCATTTCGAGTTTTCAGAGAGCTGATACGCCTCTGACAGACACTAAAATGGCATATAATTGATATTATTGTAAACTATAGCCTATACGCTTTCCGGTGATATATAATTCATCCATTTCATATTTTAGTTCGGATATGGTCTTTAAACAAATCAAGCGATAAATTCTATTTATTCATATATTGTTAACATTTTTTTTTGGTGTGGATTAAGCCCCTTATGGAATGAAACTGCGGTCGACCGTCTCTTTTTTGTACTTTTAACCCATTTTTGCGGTTAAAATTCAATGCGAAACACACTAATATTAGTAGATCTGCAGATTGCATCTTGATTTCGTCAGAATCTTTATTTTTATTTTTATTTATTTCTGTATTCATTCTTTCTTCTGTGCGTTTTTGTGGTCAGACTTTCTTTAAAAAAAATGCACGTTCCAATCACTATCAATTTTTTACCACATACATGTATAAACCCTTGGTCAGGAATAGAAAAGCTCTCCCTCTCAGTGTGATCACTCATCTATGACGTCATATAGGCGCCATTTTGTGAAATCGCATTATCAATCATATTTTCCTTACAAGCCAAAAAACATTACTCTAATTTTGTACACATAAACTAGAGGTCAAGGGTCAATATCCATATATATTAGTGTAAACAAGATACACATAATAGCGGAAGTGTGAAATAAATCCGACCAATAATAAGAAAGTTGCGAATGTTTGATATATGAATTCACAAAGAATATGCGAATCTCAAATTGGCAGTTGGTTGTGAAGTAGTCGCGAATAACCTCCTGTATGTCATCTCCTGAGTGCCTTCTCCTTTTGGGTATTACTCAAAAGATGTTATGACAAAGCCTATTGCTATAGGTCCTCGAAAGAGAATAGCATCATTGAGTCGTACATTTAAAAAAAAAAAATTGAGTAATTTGGTGTTTTGGAATAATTGTGAACATTCTCCGTCACTACATCAAAGAAACATTATCCAATCAGCCAGGCGCGTACACAGGGATGGGGGGGGGGGGGGGGGGGGTTTGGGGGGTTAAACCCCCCCATTGGTAATTTTTTGTGTGTAAACCCCCCTTAATTTCCCTAAACCCCCCCCCCTTTTGGATTTTTTTTTTTAATTAAAAAAAAAATATTCCCATGGTTGACCTAAAAATGCTGACCTTACCCCCCCCCCCAACGGAGCAAAATGTCAAATTTTCAAATTTCGAGACCAAAAAAAAAAAAATGTGTCCTCTTACCCCCCCCCCCCCCGCTTATTCAGCGGCTGGCTGAGTCGTTGCGAAATTTTGGGCCCGATTTATAAATGTTAACCCCCCCCCCCCTTGAAAAAATCCTGCGTACGCGCCTGCAATCAGCCAATTTGAAGAGCCCATACCTAATATAGTGATTACAACGTTTAAACGTTCATATCTTTCTCATTCTGTGTATGATTTTGATCAAACTTTCACCAGGATACTCATTTGAATTTGATTATCTTTCATGTAGGGTAGTTTGCTATCAAGGTTGGATTTCCCGTGAAGAATATCAGGTTGCAGCTTTTTTTTTACAAGGGATCGTACCAGCAAATGTAGTAAAAGAGAAAATTTGCTGTCTGCCCCAACATCCGCGCACCAAATGCAAAGTTGTCATTTTTTGATTAAATTCAATTTTGGGAGTATTTTTCAGTTTACCGCACAATATTGATTAATTTATAGAGACGATCATTTATATCTCCTCAATAAGTGAGAAATTGTAATTATAATTTCTGAGAAAGAAAGAGAGAGAGAGAGAGTGTGAAAGAAAGAACCAGATTGCATATTTTTCTGTTTAGTCTATAGCATATTAATCGATTTGTATCAGCCTTAAAAAGCAGTAACAAGCCAAGATTTTGTAAAGTACCAACACAACACTTCACCTACCTTTTCACTTTTTTCTCTTTATGTTTTTATGTTATGTAAATGTACATGTATACAATATATTATGTGTATGTCTATGCTTTTGACGTCTGTGTTGATGGTGTCTGGATGAGCGGCTTATGCTTGCGTGCTCAAACATACCTTGCTCGGAGGCCATCTATATTCGTGTGTTATTGATTCTGGATTATCCTCTAGGCTCGACACTTTCACTCAATGTTGAAGAAGGACAAACTCACGTCTCGTTTGAAATGAATTGCATTAAAGGGAAATCCATCCTTGAAAGCAAAGTACTCCAGAAGCAAGGAGGGATATCAAAGAAACATACTGGTGTAGGTTTGAATAAAATCGGGAAAAAAATAGAAAGTTTTTTGAATTTTTGAAAGTTGCAATTAGTATGGGTTCTTCAAGTTGGCTGAATCGATAATGTATCCTATGATGTAGTGGTGGACAACTTTCCATTTTTTCAGAAGTGTATAACTCGGGAGGGTCTTTTATTATTAGAGGACCTGTATTAATGATTATACTCTCCATAATATATATTTAGTAGTACCCTATTAATGGTGAAGGCTCTTAGGAGAAAAAAACAGAAATTAATAATACTTTTGAACGCGACAAACGGAATAGCTATCCGTCACTACGTCGCAATCCACTGACATAAATTGATAACTTTAGACTCGCATAGCAGTAGTGATTTCGTATTACAAACATTGATAACTTTCTTATTATTGGTCTGATTTATTTCAAATTTTCGCCATTCTGTTTCTCTCATTTTTCTGCTTCCATCCAATTGAGCCTAAAAAGGATTGGATTCCCTTTAAATTTTCTGAACTTTGCCAAAAAATCGGAATACGAAGTGAGGTAATATGGTAGCTGGGTAAGTCTGGTTTTGCGTATAAACGATGTAAACGATGTAAACGTGCGCATGTGGACGTGTTTGCGTGTGTGTGTGTGGGGGGGGGGGGAGGTGTGGGTTGACGTTCTGAAGACTTTCCGCCTCATTTCCCTTTTAGTGTATGTACATGTTAATCGCTTATCGTCGGCTGAATAAAATAAAGTAATTTATCATCACTTATCACAATTTTTTTGTTCGTTAAGTAGTATTTTAGACACAATACCTCGTTGCATAGTTGGACAATGTGTCATTACGAAAACAAATTGAATACATTTCGCCCAAAAGGGTTTATTGAACGGAAACACAATCACTTTTAGGAAGGTAATCTGATTACTCCTATATGCTCGCAAGAAAGGCGTAAGAGATATGTCTTGTAAAAGGCAGTAATGGCCTTCTTGTGGCCATCTGCCGATGTGCTCGAGTGCAATGACCATTAAACTGCACTTTTGAGATTCTTCTATAGAGCTTTACGTATGTTTTCTAGTCTTGAGTGGGCGAAACAAAGTAAATAGTGTAAAGCCATTTCGTTCTGCATAAGTAAACGCCGAGCTATATTCCCCCAAGCCCGAATGAAACAATTAATTTCGTGAAGCGTTTTTGAAAGTTTATTTTACAGAACCTGTCCCAAGGGAATATTAAATGTACAAACCATATTTCCTTCCTTTCTGGAGAGCGATGACAATTGCAAGGAAGGGAATAATTTTGCGCAACGAATTATCTTGTCTTGTGAAATGCGTGGCAAGATTCAAAATTTATATATAAAAAATCACCTTCTACGTGGAAAATTACATAATCTCATTTTAAAAGGTTCTTTTCATGTCAATACGCTTCCACTAAAAGAAAAGTACATATTCATTAATATAAGATTCATCACCGTGAAAGTTTAGGAGTAGTACGTTTTAAAATAAGGGTGAATGCTCCAAACGAATATAAAAAAATGTACTTTAAAGAAGAAAAAACAAACTATATCTTAGATACCGAATCATTTAGTGTCAGAGTATCTGTAAAGCTCTCAAAGATCATTTAGTAGTCGCAGATGAGTAAATAATTTTTCTTTCTTTCTTTTTTGAAAATATTGATACAGGAATTCGAGTAGATCATCGCCTTTGCCTCTTTTGTAATATGAATGATTGACGTCTTTGCTAATATGCTGTCAATGGAGTGTTGTTTCATCTGGCCCACCGCCGTTTAATGTATCAGAGATAACATTTTTCTTTTAAAGCAGATAAATGCTCTTTTCAAGCACCGTTCGTTCAAAGTCAACGTGTTCTAAATATAATCTATAAGTTCGTATTTGTTTTGTCTTGTTTGTTTACTTTTATGTTTTTTCAATGCGGTGCTAATAAAACCTGTTTTCCGCTGCAAGACTATTTTTCAGGAGGCCCGTATACAAATCGCCAGCTGCATACAAGAAAACCGTAAGACTTATGTATTGCCAATACCAGTACGACCATCAAACGGGCAGCTGACCAAATGAAGAAATGAAAATAATTTGCTTAAAACCCCTCTTAAAGTGTTGAGAGCCCCAAAAATCTGATGGCAAAATTCCACTTAAATTGTATCATGATGTGAAACAGGATGACATTTAAGACACATTTCCGCAAGGATTTTCAAAACTAATGTGTTTGAAGTCGAATATTGATGAACAAATACAGAATTTAGGTGTTATGCAACAGAAAACCCAGATGATGTATTCTTTTATTGTCTTTAAACATATTTTTTAAGGAGAAAAAAACTTTGCACATTAAAAGTGCTTTTAATTGGTTTTGAGATATAGATCTGTTTCATACGTTATCAGCTGAGCGTTATTCTCCTTCCAAATACCGGTGATGATCCAATTGAGAATGGGATATATTTAGATTACGGTAAATCTTGAGCACTCGAATTGAAAGCTTAATTTTGAAAGTGTTGGATGTTCAGTGTAAAAGTCATCCTGTAATTGCATTTTAGATTTAATGTGAACAAATTAAATGGAACCTGCTAGTATTAAACCTCACACACTAAAAACCGCCAACACGAATGATTATGCACACTGACTACTTTAACGACCCAATAGATAATAAACGTACAGTGTATGATAGTCCCGTTAATACACGTAATGCCTTGTTTCCTTTGCCAATTACTCAGCAATTATACTTTTTATATTAGAATCATTCAGAAGATAATCTATTTACACGAATAATGAGTGGTTAGACTTTTGTACGCTTCTTGTAAAATACACTTTTGATCGTTACCAGGACTCGAGATTATCTTACGATTGTCATTATTTGTTTATGTAAACGGTTTTATAGCACGACACCCTGGACATACTGATGGGGTAGATGACACGTAGATAGCGTTCATTCGCCTCATTAAATAACACCCAAGGGAGAGTAAAAACTATCTATGCTATTACCTCACGCCACACGACGAGACACAATGGATAATTATTATCCCGTGCGCTTCTTGTAATTTGACTTCTGCTGTTAAGAGTTTGCCCTGCAAGCCGACGGCAACAGTTTTCCATTAAAGGAAAACAATATCACACAAACCCACCCACATCCACATACCAACCGATACGCTGCCGTCTTACAAACATTCGTTTGAAATGTGTCTATTGAGCATCCGACCATTTGATACTAGTTTGATTCCTAATTGTGTAGTGTTTTGTCTCTTTACTGATGATTCTCTGCAAAATAGAACATTTAAGAAAGTTAATTGGATGGGTAGCATTCGTTACGAGTTGCTGTACAATGAGGGCGCTTTATCTGAATTTATCATAACAGAATAAGATCATAGAATTCTGATTAAACAATGAGAACTTTACATAATTCTACAAATAGATAAACGCGATGAATAAAGAAGATAATTATGATAAGCATAATATGAAGTTTTCACATTCAGTTCATAACGGGATTCATTTCTTTTATTCCTTCTTAATTTGTAAATAATAAATAAGATTTGCACTATACTTATTGCACCACAAGTCAAAAGCTTAGAAATTGAAATTAAACTCTATCTTCATGACTCAGTACCAACCTGTATCTAACGAAAATACGCACTCCTGCAACCTTTATTTTAAAATCAATACACATATTCAAAATCAACAAATCCAGTATATATCATCTCATTTTCTGTTTGATCCCAATCGGCGTCACCTCATTTTATTCAGTTCGCATGAGATTCGTCTTCATCCTCTTTCTGGAAAATGAAACCCTACATGACTGTTATGAAACGGGAACAACCTGATGTTGCTCTCAATGTCCCGACATCTTGATTCGGGCGCAGAACAACAATCTGCTCCGATTACAAATAAAACGTCTTGAAAAGCACGTACTGTAAAGGTAGACGGCAAAATCGATCATTACAAAACATTATTTGTTACGCTGGAATCTTTTCCATACAGACGCGAAGCCAGAGGAAATGTTCAGTGGCGGAGCTTAGAAGAGGGCACAGGGGCGGGGCGTGAACCCCCAATCGAACGGCGAATGGGAAGAAGGAAAACAGGGTGGAAGGGAGGAGTAGGAGAAGGCAGTGTGAGATGAAGACGACATGCCATACCCTCCCACACCTTCCCACACCCTCCCACACCATTCCCTTCCCTCTCGACAAACCTATTTCTTCGCATTTCTGTTACCGACTTAGAGCGATGTTGCGCAATTTTACAAGTGTCGCCTAAATGCCCCTCGACGAACGCTTCACTACTGTTTAAGACGGTTGGCGGCAAGCCGTACACTCGGACAGGTGGTAATTGATCACGTTTTATTCGTTATAAAGTGCAATTTATCATGAAAAAGGTTTAAAATAGGTTACTGCGTTGCTTCAGGGGCATGTTGGTGAAGTAGTTCCTTGTTTTATTGCAATCGCATCCATCTTCAAACCATTGGGACATTAACAGCCAGGTGAAACGATGGTGCGATGATTACACGATTTGCCTGGCTGGTGCAGCAGTATGGTGGCGGCTCAAGATTTTTGTTCCAAATCAGAGGGGGCGGGGGAGGGGTTAAAAACATGCGTGCAGTTTGTAAGTAAAGGTTGTTTTCTTTATTGGGGGTGGGGGCATTGCCATTGTTTGTGCATACGAACTTGATACATTTTGTGGAAAATATTTCAGTGATGTTTTATTGATATAAACATATATATATATATATATTTATATATATATATATATATATAAAACAAACATTAGCTTGAAATATCTATTTAAGAATAATACTAATGAGTTCATCAGGTCAACTAGAACTAATCAAAATCTATCAGTGGTAGTACAGAATTCCATTTTCTTTGGTGAAATGGAAGCTTGCCTTTTAGATTTCCATTATATTGTTCTTTATACGAAGCAAAACACATCCTTTTAAAACAACAATGCTTGGCTTGTTTTTCTTGTTTATGCTGGGGTAAATACATTATTTTGCTATGAGTAAAACAAGATGGATTATTATACTTTGTGGGTGTTTTTTTAAAATAAATCCCTACGACAATGTTTTTCGAACTTGCTCATAAATATTGTGGTGATGGTATGTGCCGCCCCTATCACATCGACCTCGAGCTCTTACTTCTTTATAATTTGTACTCTTATTAATTTTTCATTATTCTTATATTGTCTACTTTGTAAGTTGTCTTATGAGCACTGCTCAATATATTCTCATTGTTATCATCCTTGCGATTGTTTAATATTGTTTCTGCCTTATCATCACATCGGCAGTGAGCAGCATCTTACTTTAATAGACGTGATCATATCGTTTTTACTTTCGTTTTCATGATCCAAATTCATATGCGTGTGCGTGTGTATGTGTGGTTATGTTTATTTGAATGAGAAAGCGAGTTATCTACGGTTGCTATCAAAGCAGTGTTTTTTTCTTCTCAAACGTATAACGTTTCCCAAAAGCAGCCATATTGGAGGACAAAATAATAACAATGACTTTTCATCGTCTGATGCACAGGTTTTTATTGTTTGTCCTTGTGGGAACCCTCTATAGGAGATGAAGTATATTAATGCGTAAACTAAGATGACAAGCCAATTCTCTAGACTATTTCTTTCACCCCCTTGATCTCCCTCTCTCTCTATCTTTCTCATCTCTCTCTCTCTCTCTCTCTCTCTCTCTCTTCCTCCCTCTTGTAATGTAATGCCATCCTTCACTTCAAGCCTGATATCTCTCTTTTGTATCCCACCTTGCACTTGATCTATTTGTGAGTATTAGAACCACGGGGAATAAGTGAAAGGATTGATCAATATACTTTACACCTCATGCAACATGAGCACATCCCGCGCGCAAAAACAACAAGAAAAAATCCTTCTGGCGCCGCGTGTAAGGCTCATGTGTATACTGTGTGTTCTTTTTATAACGCACTACAGCATTTCCCGCCTTTTCATATCTCCTTTGCAGGCAAATTTGTCAAACTTGACCTTGTCTAACGTCTGGGCAACATCCCTGCGAAAAAATTCATCATGAAATATTTGATGCTAAGAGAGATAGAAAGACGAAATGGAATTTGAAACAGAACAATCTACCTACATGCAATTTGACAAGTACCTAATGGTAGAGGTGCTGTGGATAAGTCACCGAACTGTAAACCACACAAAAGGGGTTCGAATCTATTGCTTAGCCCTCTATTTGGCAAGACATTCCTTATATGCCCTGAGCGCTTAGGCCATATCCAAAGTCCTTTTGAAGTGCAAAGTCTCGTTATATCATAATCTGATATACTCCATACAGGAATGGAATATTATTATGAAGAAATTAATATGTGTTGTAAAATAATGTATACTTAAGAAGAAAAAATTCTCCATTTTAAATCGATCCAATCGTAAAGATAGGCCTATAATTTGTTTTAATGATTCTCTCTCTCAAGATTATTTGTTACATATTGCTACACGATCTAACACAAACTGTTATACATCTCGGGTAATCAGCTAATCCTTGTATTTTGCATAAATCACAGTCTCTGATGACAGATTATTTTGATTTGGTTGATTTTCTATAACTTATATATACTTTTCAATTTCCACAAAAAATTATGATTTTGATGTTTTATCTTTTTCCCCTTTTTTCTCCATTTCTCTCTTCTCTTAATATCTCGGTTTCCTCTCATGGCCTTTGACTCTCCCTACATTTTCTTCTGTCATCGTAATACAACGATTTGGAATGTCCTGTCTGTGGCTACAATGGTATTTTTATAGGTAAGTCACCCTTTGTTATTTAAAAACAAAATAGTTTTAATGGTAAAAAACTATGAGTAATAGTAAAAATGCATGGTCTACATCGCTTCACACCCTGTTGATTGCCTATTTAAAGTGCAGAGTAAATGGATTTAGGATTGAAGAAATCCTCAATATCGCAGGAGCTCTTCATTTCGAAACTCTACTAAAAAGTGACAAGATGTTAAAGACAGGAAGGGGGATGACATGAAGGGAAAAGATGACAAAACAGATGCTTTGGAGGAGTTGATATAGGGCACGAATTGCGCTATCACGTTTGCGCTAGAAAAAACACTCCAAGATTGACAGAGCGCGCAAACCTGGTAGATTGTGTTACTGCATGGAGTGGCATGGACGGCTATTTATAGGAGATCCCCATCTAAAGATCAGATCACACGAACACGTTGTAGTTTTATCATTTAATTTTGGGAGACCTTGAAGTTTTAAACACAGGTCCACCAGCACCTACAAAGGTTCAAACGGGACAAAAACAACGAGTAGAGGATCCGTTTAAAAGTGTTAACTAAAGTGTTAAAATAAGGACAGGGCAACTACAGGTTGGCGTTATCATAACGTTTGCGTCCACACGGCAGATAACTTCAAGTGAGGACCCGCTGTTTGAAGTAGGCATATTAAGAGCTAACCATAGTAAATTCGAGTTACGTTAAAGTTCATTACCACAAATGCGTATCATTGTTCGTAACTAGACAATAACGCCGAAGTTTAAAACCGCGGCCTTAACTTTTAAGCTGTCGTGTAAACCTACCTTAAGTTTCTGACATAGCGTTGGTTGATTCTACATAAGTCCACATAATCAGACAGTGAGTGATAGGGTTTTTGGATAGGCAAGCGGCAAGGTCGAAAGCCGATTCCACGTTTGCGGTTTCTTGCGAGATCTTACAAGCCTTACCATTCGACATGGTGAGCTATGTCAAGTCTAGGAGATATCAGGTGATTCAGAGCCCTACGGGAGAGAACCCTCTCTTAAAGTGACTCGGTAACATTGCCTCAGATTCTGAAACAAAATCCTGGATTTAGCTCATGCTGCAATCATAAACCTTTAGGTCAGTCGGGAATCCCATGAATTTTACAAGCCGATCGCCTGTCTGAATATCAAGATATTTATGATTGGAAATCGAAATTTCATTTATCGTTTCTCAAAGGTTTGAGGCACTTTGTGATCATTTTGAAGAGCAATTTGTTTTAGGGCATTTAAAAAAAATAATCAAAATTATTAACTTTAACCTGTGGCAAATTGATTGAATTCATCGATAAGTCGGGCAAAATGTCAGCTTTTTATTTAAAAATGCGATCATTAATAAAATAATGTGTTCACATCTTCTGTAGATAGATTCGCCTACGTCTCTTCTATCCTCTTCCATCTATCCTTCCTTTCTAGTGGAGTCTGCCCCCTTCTTCCTTTTCCGTGAAATTAAAAGTTTAAAACATTTCAAATCATGACTTAAAACCATCAACCTCCAATGAATTGTATAACCGGCTGGAAAAGCTCGCAAATGTTGTGTCTCTTTAACAGAAATGCGGTATCGCTGTAACTGCTCATCATCGTCATTGTCATCATGACTTTTCTATTTTCTCTTATGGTAAAATCTATTCTTTCAAGGTCTCGATCAATTTAGTCCTAATCAATATGATATTTTCACAAGTCAAGCTTCAGATTATATTTTATCTCAATAGATGTCATTTACCTTCGACCCTGTGGAGAGTATATACCGAAAAACCCACCGGTTTAGGCAAAATATGAGCCATACCATTCACGAAAAGAGCGTATCGATTTTAAACTAAAAACGTGTGTAATAATCTCCCATAGAGTATTTTTGTCGATGTATTTGTGTGTAGTATATCAGCAGCATTATAAACCATTCGACTTGGAATACCATGCGTTTATCAGTCGAAGATCTCAATGTTGCAGCTATCTACTTTACGATGGCGCCATCTAGTGGCCGTGCTATTACCATGCAAACTCCCGGGTAAAATTGTCCTGTATTACAATAGTGCATATCCAATGTTTCTATTCTTGGCTAGATTGTTCAGTGGTAGAGCACCGGGAGGTCCCGGGTTCGAAACCAAGTCGATGCACTAGTGCTCTTCGGTAAGGCATTAATCCTCATTACCATGTCCCTCGGTCTGGACTCAAAGCCGTCGGTCCCTTGGTTGCTTACTTACTAGCACTTTCATGTCAGGTAAATCAAACCAAACCATCAAGCCATGTACATGTATATCTATTGGATATGACACGCTTGCAAAGGGACATCTCAAACATCTCGAAAGTAACAAAAGCTCTTTGTCCTTCCTCCTTTCTTCCTTGATTTTTTTTTTATTGGAGTAATTCACACAAATTCAAGCCCTGCTTGTTAAGTGGACCACTCTTTTCTTTTAAAATTATATTCAATTTAGGATAATATTATGCTAACATATTTTGTATCAACAAATGCTGTTATTATTTATCGACATTTTGAAAAAGTATAATTACAAATAAGTTTAATTTTTAAAATGTTATATTGCAAATGTCACTTTATATTACATTTATGTAAGCTTTTTGTCCATGTTTTTGATTGAGTCATGGAAATAACATTATTTGAATTGAATTTATGAAAAAAAAAAAAAGCGTTCTATAATCCATTCCTTAAGCTTATCAAACAAACATGTTTTGGGGTTTGACTGCTCGTAATAGTAATGGAGCTGATAATAAATTGTTATGGATGGTTTCTATTTTTAGTGAATTGTTATTAGAGCAATGTCCTGTTTCGACTTAATTATGTCTTTACATGATCAACATGTTTTGAACTGAATAATAGGGGCAGGGATAGACGAATAGATGATGGAATTAGAACAACGGTTTGACATGATTGAGGAGCTCATTTTGAAAATTATTTGCTATTGCTTTGTACATGACATGTGCTTTTGCCCCTCCTTTGGATTGGCGAGAGTTTTAGGGGCACTTCTGGAGGGGGGGGGGGGGAGCTAAATGAGGGCAAAAGGCAGGAGGCAATAACCCATGTGCCCGCTACCTGCGCTGCTACATAAAAGTGCCAGTACCCCCCCCCCCCCCCCTCAATGACCGGACCCTCGATACGCCAAGGATTATGTTCATTGCATTAGTTGACTTTATAAAATGATGTCGTGGATCCTAATCAAATGAATGGTTAAGAGCGTACACGTGGCCAGGCATTTGTTTTGCCTAACACGTAATTTGGATAATGACTGGTCATTATCAAATGCTAATGACCGGTTATTAGTAAAATCATGTTATAAAGCATCGTGTTATGAAAGAAATAAAACATACTCTTATAAAACAAAAATAACACATCATTTTGTTCGGGCAGTAGTAAAATTACCCACACTCGGCTACTTAAAAACAGCCCAAACACCCTCGGCTATCGCTTCGAAAGGTTCCTTGTATGGGTAATTCTTACTAATGCCCTCACTGCTGTGTATTATTTGTATACAGATGTCTTTTATATTACATCATTTTGATGAATACGAGGCTCCCATAGTCTGTGACATGAATAAATGACGTTTGGGGTTCAGAATGAACTTCCTCCATCAAGCAATTGCGTCATTCCTCATTATCACTATCACCTGCCTTCCCAATACACAGAACACACTCCAATGGCTACGATGGTATTACATTTGTAAGACAAAGATCATTTACCTCGCGGAAAACGAGCGAAATCATGGATACTAATGACATGTATAGGCGGATACGTCAAGGCCAGTCAAAATATTCGTTGATGAGATATTATGGCGGGAAAAAACCCGCGCGCCGATTAATTTGTTGAGTAGGCGAGAAGGTCCAACCAACCTTCTCAATTTGTATGTATGTATGCTGTCTCGCATCGCTGTCTCGCTTCTGATGAACGTTAGTTTCGTGTAAATCAACGCACACACACGCACACACACGATCATACACTTGTACAACAACGAGATGTCGTAGAACATGTGGTCTTGCCGGCGCCGAAGTACAAATGGATAAACCACGTAAAATGTTGATCCCGTATCCATAGACAGCAATGAACGCTCGATGTTTTAACGTTCGACTTTCACTAAATAATTATCTCTGTGTATGAACGGTCAATTAAGCGCGCAGTTTGTACGAGGAAATCAAGCTGAATTGAGGTGAGCCGAGTAAAGGTCAAACTACTGTGATAAAAAAAAACCTGATCACCCAAAAACTTGCAGTTGAACCAGATACCGGCAAGACAGGAAAAAATAGAGCAGTGGCGGATTTCCTGATCCCGGTCTTGACTTTCTTTTCTTCATCGGTAAAACAGGATTCGAATACTTGAACGCGAATAGCCTACAAAACACGAACTATCAACCGCATGTACTGCACGACCTGTTTCACGAGACAGCTAAAATAAGAGAGCTAAATTACAGCATCTACGTTTAAACTATGCTACCATCGTGCTTGGATAGGGGGAATACTTGCTATTTGCATACTAGACGCCCCGGTGGAATTAATTAAACGGGTGTTTTTTGCCGTCACATAAATACGCAGTGGGTCGAGAATTGAAACAGCTTTCCGGATATAGGTTTTCTCGCTTTTTGTATTTGCTCGGTAATTTTAAATCGCACTAAACGTCCCTTCCCTGAGTGTCTCTCGCTAATTACCGAGGAAAATGGGATTTTGATTTCATTTAGCATCACTTGGAGAGCCCCTCCTTACCGCAATTAAGGACAGATAATGCTTTCGAGCTATATTATAGTAAAGTGGAACAGCGGATTGAATATTATTAAAATATTAAGCTACAATACAACAACCAGAAAGTTCTGAGAATAAATGTAAAATATTGAAATAACATTTATAACTTCCTTTATTTATTAATACTTAAAACCAAGTAGCCAAAATTTGTGCTTCTGCAAGTCGACAGCGTTGTCGGTGATCTATTTATCTAGTGCAGGAAATGTATCAATCTATTGTATTTTCTTTCTTCTTTTCATTTGGCTCGATTCATATGACTGCAGCCCTAGGTTTAAATTGTATTGTGTAGGGTGGAATCACAAACGAAGACGTATGAATAATATATGCCTTTGGGATTTTTAATTTTGCTCTCTGTTGCCATTACTTTAATGCTACGAAGGCTTTTACGATCCTGGCCACTTAAGGTTTCTCACTATTTCACGTGTTTCGCGCTTTCCGTGCTGTGATCGTTTGGTGTTGTTTTGGTCATATCCGCAGTGCACGTCTAACGCTGCGAGTCAGCAGTAACTCATAACATCTCTCCCACTTGGAGCGAAAACTACGCTGTACTTTGATACTACACCATCATTCGAATTCGAAGGGAGAAATATGAAAATGTACAGCCGTGGAAGGAACGAAATGAATTGATTATAATTCAACCAACCATTTTCATTTGCTCGCGTTCATATTGGAGAACATTGGATATATACATCAGTCTACAACAGACCATTCTGTGTTGATTAATTAACTACTCGTCTGAGGTGAAACTAAGTAGCTGAGGTTGGATCCAGTGATGGCTACTCCTAGTCCAAGGCCTCGTCGGTTTAGAGGCCTCTTTGGAGGGTCGTCCCCCGAAGATGAGGGGTCCAGGAGTGATGGGGACGACGCCTCCTCCCCAACCCCTCTCTCTGTTGTAGCGAAGCACACCAGGAGTGTCTCTGAGCGACGGAAGACCCCTGTAAAAGCTGTTGTCAAGGAATCCCTGAGGCCGGTTCTCTCTGATCCATACTCCTTATACAGCAGGTGGTACGTATACTTAGTATTAATCTATTCTAACGACGCGGTGTCATTTCCATTCATTGCGTTTCTACCTGCGCTTACCAAGTATTTGGAGGCAATCAACCCACACAAGAACGATGCATACATACATTGTTTATTTTGCATTCATTTTGTGTACGATATCGATTTCACATAGTGCGCCATGTACTGACGCAATGCTACGCCAGCGTAATCAACATTGTGTGTAATGAACATGCGCCCATCTATTCACTTTAGAAATTGGTAGAACAGTATGAGCCCCTGACAACGCTTATTGTTGCACAAATGTTCCTATAATTTGTAGTACACGGTAGAAATATCAGATATACATAAACGACTAAAGAAAAAATGCACAAGAAATCACACAAAGGGCAACCGAGCAGTTTATTTAGCTTTCAATCCCTCCATAAGAAATGAAATACATTGCCATCTTGCTGTTCATGCTGTTACTAATTATATTGTACCACCAATTTAAAAGGAAACCGCAATTGTACATATATATGACGTACGTGATTTTGACGTATGACATATGTAAGCGGAACATAATTTGTGATTCGGGCAATCAAGGTTAGTGTTTGGGCAAGTCGTGTAACGTAACTCTAGTCTTTTAATAACAATAATTTGGCAGCCTCATACCACTAACCAACACGACTGACGTACGTAAAACTTCAAGAGCATCCCGATCAAAATAAATATTAATTGGAATTGTCATCCTTTGTCACGTTTGTAATATGACTAAGAGCAGCATTTTTCGATAGTGTATCATCGTGTGATGGAATACAAACTGTAATATGGTGTTGTATTTCACTGGTAAACAAAAATATGAAAACTCACTTTGAGTTACAAAAAAACTCCACACCACGCACTATTTTGTTGTTGCTGGAAACCAACAGATAATTCAATTTTTCTCATTAATTATTCACACTGACTTGATATGTCTTTAGTGAAAAGGTATAGAGGCATAACTTTAAAAGACCAGAAACAGGTAGTAGATTTTGTTTATACGTTTGACTGTTTGTTCAATATATAATAAACATACACCACTATGATTGAACAAATTTTGTCAGACCTCGACTTGAAATTCATCTGCTAAAATGGAACCGTAGAACGAAATATCTATCAAAAGAAGCAAAATACGAAGCAAAATTCTCGCATAACACAACGCCGAATTTACCATTCTTTAATTTCGAAAATTTCGAAACATATTCAATCATGGTTACAGGAGAAATATCAATATTAAAGTGTTTATTATACCAGAGTCCAGTCCGGTATTTTAAATCGAAATCATATATACTTGAGAAAATATCAATGTGATGCTTAATGGTTTATCATTATATGACTTCTAAAAGCACGAGTATAAAATACAGTACTTTTTCATACCCTTAAATACGGTTTTCTGATTATTTCTCGGGATTGCTAAATGCTCCCTTTAAAGCAGAACAGATGACAATAGACAACTCCGAAAATGATTAGGCTGAAAATCTAGGACCATATGCCCAGTGTAGCATCAGTTTGTAATTGGTAACACCTTTTAACTTAATGAATGAAGCCTCATTGCTTCCAGAATGGGTGCGATAACGGGACCAATGGTAGGTGATGACGCGATAAAGAGCAAGGAGGAAGAGGGAGGGGCGACCTGAATCTAGGACGGAAGAGTGAACTATCACCATCATGAAGACTGATGAAGATAAGGCATGAGCTACGATAGTGTAATCGCTAGGAGCACGTGCTGCTCAGTCCATTAGCCCAAAACCAGAGGAAAACAAAATCAAGAAGGAGAATTTAATAATAATGGATAATTAATTGTATTCATTTACCCGTAACAAGAAACACAATACTGCAATATTGACAATGTCTACACAGTATTCGTGCATTGGTTATACACATTTCGTTAATGATCGTAAAAAAGAAAGAGGTTTTGGTTAAACTTGCGATGTGTCTGGCCATAGTGAAATAAAGTATTACAGGCAGATGGGAAAATGATCGTGAGGAGATGGCAATACGAGTCCATTTGAGCTCGGTCGCTTTCCTCCCTCGCATTTTTCTTCATAATAAAGGCCACTACAAAACAACATTCAGCAAGGTCGTTGTATATTTCATTACTTCATTTCATAAAATTAGATGTAGATTAACTGTTCTATGTTGATGAGCGTAGAAAAAAAACACAATACTGTCCTAGGCAGTTTTTCGTCATCTTTCTGCTGAATATGAGTGGATTACGTTTACCTCATTAGATTGTATTGATTTCGTTCTTTATTTGTTCAGTGTCCATGTAAGCCAATAGCAATACATTTATAATTACATCTTTATTAAAAGTAAGTACTTAGTCGCAAGCCCATTAACACGATAACACCACCGTGCAATACATGATTGTCTATAGAGCAGGTACCCTTCACTTATCATAGGTATGTTTGAACAGCAGCCTAATGTATGATTAGTATCTTCTACATGGAGAGAACCAGAATATAATATTGATTCAGGAGAGCAGTAATATGTCCATGATGTATATCAACTTACCCAAATAGCATAGCCTGAGTCCTTCCGTGGATGGGGGGGGGGGCGGAACGATTAGGGTGTACCGGTCTTTTGTAGGAAAATGAAATGCAAAATTACATTACTTCTCATTAGAGGGGGAGGGTCTTGGCTTCTTTTTATCGTCTTTCCCCCTTTATTCACATTCGCTTCCTCTGTTTTCTCATCATTTTGTCTTTTCCCCTTTTATCACCACTCAAATTAAGGAGGGGCACTGTTCCCCGCGCCCCGTGCTTCATTAAGCTACTCCACTGATGTTTCCATGTCAGGGGCGCTTGTGGTTAGACCAAGAGCATCATTTTCTTTATACAGGGGCTGAGAAATTATACGGTTTCACAGTAATAGCACCGAGGCGAAGTAATTTTCAATGACCTTGCAATGACGTATGGTTTACAAGTAATTGTAAGCTCTGCTAAATGAAAAAAAAATTACTTCGGGGGAACCTCTCTCTAAAGGTCATATTCAATCATTGATCCTGTCGCGCTGTCAAGACAGGTAATTTATATAAATATTTTATAAGGATCTGCTAGCTAGCAACTCTAGCATCATGTTAGACAAAAGCTATTAAAAACCACATATATTCACTGATCACCAACAATCATGCGTATGTTGGTCCCAGTATGTCAAATAATAATAATAATAATAATAATACAAATTTTTATTATAATTATGTATGTTGGTCCCAGTTTACAAAATAATAATAATAATAATAATACAATATATGCGATTATTTTAAGGCGCCAAATCCACTTGCAATTAAATGCTCAAGGCGCACTTGTGAAAAAAAGAGATCACAATAAAAAAGCATTTGCATTATTAACAAAGAAACAGTAAAGTTAAAACGTCTTGGAATACACAAATTCAGCGCCTTGTATCCTTTGGAAAAAGCGCTATATAAATCCAATTATTATTATTATTATTATTATTATTTATCTAAAATTCGGTCACAACTTGGTCCAAAATCTTCTTTGTGAATTTTAGGGGATATTAGATATTGGTGGCATTTCGCCGGCGTAGCCATGTCAGTATTTATATTGATTTTCCGCAAGCCCTGTAATGATTATCACTCTATCAATGCTACATGCCCATTTAAATACCTGGGTCAAGTGGAACACATTTGGGAAAATACCTTGAACACGAATGCATCAAGATGATGTATATGTAATTATAGACATTGAGTGTCAACTGTCTCGAATTTAGCAAGAATTCGTGTGTGCATCTCGAGCAGGAATGAAGTGTTTTTTCTATGGGGATGAGAAAGCCCAATATCATCGTCTTCCTCAGCAAGCAGTACGGATACAACGAAATTAAATTGAAATGTGATAGGGAACTTCAGAGATTAGATGAATCCCAAATGGTGGGATGATGGTCCCCTCCCTGCAGCCCCGTCTAGTAATGCCCCCTCCCCTCGATGGAGTACCAAACATGCACTCGTTTCCTTGGGCGATGTATCCAATTTGTTAAACGAACGTGTTGAGCTAACAGACAACTGAGTTTTCCCTTTTAAGAGGACGCGAACCCAGAAGACCTATCGCTTTAAAGAGCACACTCGGTTTTGCTGGTAAAAGATAAAAACAGTGAACAGTCAGTTAAGGAGGATATCATAGAAGAAACAGCCCCTGAAAAAGGATAGCTCTTAAAGAGCCCTCATATTCAAAGTATGATGAGAAAAGTTGACAAGTTTTAGCCGAAGTTTGATGCCGCATGTGTTTGTAGTCCCACATGCCCTTGTCTGTGTAAACTAGGATTCAGTAACTTTTATTTGCATGTTGATCATTCAAAAACTTCAAAGCACACGTCAAAGCAACTTATTTGCGGTTGATATCAATCGAAAATATTTACATAAGAGAAAGGAGACTGCAAACTTACGATTGATTTGGATCAATCGCAACTCTTTGTATTAAAGACTGTGCCCTGCCCCCCCCTCCCCTACTCCGGGAACGGAGGGACCGCATGCGTGTTCCCGAAATTCCGGCTCGTAACAAAGATCTACCCGTATTGACTTTACACACAGAACTTATGCTGAAAAGGGGGGAGGGGAGGGTGCTGGGAACACGCATATGCGTACCCTAAAGAACACTGAGTGTGTGTGTGTGTGTGGGGGGGGGGAACAGTGCCCAGGTCTTACAACATTTACCACAATAATCCACCTTTCCCATTTGTTCCAAGGCATTTTCTTTCCCAGTGTATATCGCATGACCAGTACTCGACTTGATCTTTAATCATTGATGAAGAAAAAATGCAATCGATTCGAGCACGTCATGGGTTTCGCCAACGAATAAACTGGTATTTAGACAGCGGCTTAGAAACGGGATACCCGTTCATTTGGGATTACGTTGAGGCGATGGAATCTAATTTGAAGAAGAAAATGAAAATAGGCACGTCCTCCAAATTACGTCGTCACAAACATTATGGCATGGACTTGAGGCACATTCGAAGAAGTGTGTGTAATTTCAATTCGGGTTATATTTTCTTCATGAACTTCAAAACATTAACAAATCGTCATTTTTAAGAAATCTCAAATCATATGTAATTGTTCGAAATTGAAGTGCGTAGCTGCCCAGCAACCTGCCTATTTCTGTCATCCATTATGAGTTTTGGAAAGTTTGAACAATTACCCAGTCGGGAATCGAACTCGGGTCCCTGGCTCATTATGACGACAGTAACGCAGACGGGCTAGTAGTTTAGGCGAGACCAGATTCAAATGAAAAAACATATGACAACTTGCTTTCAACTTTCAATAAATCTTTGTTGGGGGTAGCTGCGTTTTTTAACAGTGACAAGAAAATTCATTATGTGGCTCTATAATCATCGTAAATTGTAAAAGTATTGATAAAATCCTCCTGACAATCATAAGCAATATGAAGCACAGGACACAGATGTATATACATTAGGTACATTGGACTAAACATGGAAGTAGCATCAACATTTTGTCATATTTACAATATAAGGACGTTTCCAGATAAATCGTTGTCATGCGATATATAATTGCTACTTTTCTTTCTCAGGGGTATGACAAAGTAATGGGCACGTACACGGATCAGCTTACACGGGGTTCCAGAAGTCAATCTTCTCTTTTAAGCAATCGATCATTGTTTTGGTGGTTCTTCTGAAGCAAGATACCAGTGTCTATTGCATTTCTAGGTCATTAACAGTGATGACCTTGTCCAATGTATCCGATGATGGTGTAGGTAGGTGTAGGATTCCCCCTTGTAGAGTCGTTTTGTCCCAGAAGTATCCTACGATAGCGGATTCAAGTGGTCAATCAAGCCATAAGTACACATATCGCCTACTAGGTTTCTCAGCCAAAGACCGTCGATGTATCATTGACGTGGGAAGAGAAAAGCCAGCGTACCTTGCACTCTTGCTTGCACAGTCAGCATTAAACATAATTCTTGAAATTCTTTTCTTAGAACAGTTTGAATATTTTGATGCTTTGGTTAGGTGCTTTTGTTAAACCTGTGTGTACGCCGGTGAAGATTTTCTCTTGTCTGGAGTATGTTTATGATACCAAAATGATTGTGTTATTGATATTTAGAATGCTTACATATTTATTTTGTTGGCCTCTTGTCTCGCGTCACTCCCTTTTTGTTTCGCCGATGATTAAAATAATTTACACTCGTCCATTGCGACGCAATCTATTATATTCCAAAAATGGACGACACAATGAGGTTTACATGGTGTCATGATCACTTGTCTAGATCTTGCCATCTTCCGGGATCGAGTGTGTATATAGTAGGCGTATAAAACATACAGGCCTAGGCATCTATCTTTAGGCAACGACTCAAGTTTCTAGAAATATTTCACATTAACATGGACATAATAATTGATGAAACTTTTCGCTTGGAATTTCTCTTCGCTTTACAGATTGATGCCTTACCAAGAACCCGCTGATTCTGAAGGTTCCAACAAATATCAGAATTAGTAATGAGTCCAAACTGAATATCCCTAAATCTTACATACTGCTGTCGTATAATAACAGTTTGTTGCATCGTATCAGAGGAGTTTTATGGTGTAACCAAAACTCGATGAATAGATCCGTCTAAAGAAGTTATCTCTTCTTTTTACAATAGTGTTTTGTACCTGAAATGTCATAGGCAATATAACAAAATATATGGATCTCTCGTTTCGGGAATGTATTTCTTTTCTTCGTATCACGTGAAATAAATAGCTCAATATAGCCAAAAAGTAGTCCAGTCTACAGGGTGATGCTAAGACTTAATTTCTGCAAATAATTACCATACTTGTACACAAATTAACACTTATACGTGTATACAATCTATGTTGAAGTTCATAGTTTACGTGTGGACAATTGCATTATGTTCGCATGACTTCTCGCGTGTTTCTCTGACGTATGTAGCAGAGATAAGCCTTGACATCGACCCCGAGGCGGCGTTTAATTGAAGGAGGACCCTCTCACCATCTCCTCCCCACCTATCTCTCACGGGAAGGTAAGCAGGGCAGAAAGCATTATTATGTACAAGCTTGCCTCGACCGTGGAACGTCATGTCTTTGCCACAAGTCCCACGCTTTCAAATTGGCGTCATGCAAGACCTTTCCACTTGGGTAGAACGCTAACCAGCGTGAAGAGATCGGGTTTTCATCGGAGCTGAAATCGTATACCGAAAGAAGATACGGAATAATTCGTGTGATTTTAAGTACACATCAAATAAGATGTGACAGAAAATGTTTTGCATACAAGGCCAACATTGCAAGATAACAAGATGAGGAATCGTTGCGGTGTAAAGACATCATTACCATTAATGCTGTTACACCACAATGCTTCTCTTTCAGCTTCGAGCGAGCGTTGCATGCAAAATGCAATTCCGTAATGTATCACATACACGAACACCGCTAAAATATGTTGTAATGCGGGAAGGGGGGGGGGGGGATCCGATAACATTTTAGGAAAATGTGTTTAAATTTCTAAAGTGAGTTTAAATGAATATTGCATTCATTGGTTTGAATTATATGGACTATGGGATGGTCTTTAGTACACGTATTAACGAAGCCGAAATGAGGGAACATTTATACAGGACTGTCTACACTGTTTGCAATGTCTATGCGTTGGTTATTATGGGTGTACCCATGTGAGAATGCCATACCTTCAAAGTGACCCAAGATTTGCCCCGATTTCTCCTGATTTATTTCGTAAAAAGTATATGGTTAATGGTGCAGTTGGGTTTTAGTATAGGTTTAGAGTTAGGGTTAGAGTTAGGGTTGATTTAGGGTTAGAGATATAAGTATAGCGTTGAGTCCAGGGTTGAAGTTTAAGGAAATGACGTGGAGCAATTGTGGCAGGGACCAGTGTTCAACCATTATCAAAAGCGTATTTTTATTTTCATCCAGTGTAACTTTGACTTTAAATGAAATCCGAATCCTTTTTAATTGTTCAGATATTTTATTTCATGTTCAACGTTGTAAGATTATTTTTCGTCCAATAATACTGCGCGCACATGCGATCATTTTCCGGGAAGGATCGGGACACGATAATCTAACTTGGGTTCACTAAACTGGACGCTTTTCCTACCTACATAGAATCATCTCAACCCCTGAAGCTGAAATTATTATTTACCAAAATGCAATTTGGCTGCCAAGTACAGCGAATTATACAAAGTAAATACATGAGGCCCTTCAATGCACACCCATGCCTCTATGAATTATTGTACAGTACCCTTGACGTATTTGACGTTGATCAGGGCTTACCTACCGGAATAAATGAAGACCCACTCATTTTTCTCTATACATGGGGTCATTGTATCAACATTTCAATGAATTATTGGAATTGTATACTAAATAATTAGTAGCAGATTTGTTTTAGGATTATTTTCTTCTTCTTATTCCTTTTCTCTCCAGCTATTTTCCCTTCTCTCAACATCTCTTTCATCTTTCTTTCCCTCTCTCACACCCCTTCTCCTATTAACATTGTCATTTTCTCTTCCTTGTCTACTCATCTAATCTTTCTAATGCCCTTCTGTATTTCCCTTCCTCTCCCCCTCTTTCTGTCGTCTTTGATTGTCCAAATCTCTTACCTCTACACTCTCGCTCTCTTCCTCCCTTCTATCTTGCTCTCCCTGTCTGTCATTCTGTCTTTTTCATCAGAGGTTTTTAAACTTAAACGTACTAGTACATGTACACAAATGAATGAAGGCGACGAAGCGTTCCCAAAGCTGTAGACTGGGAAATGTTATTTTGCAGAGACTAAATTTTTGTCATATTTATGCTGTTGCGAAAAAGGGATTCATCAGTTTGCAAAGTTGTACTTGTGTCGGGGAACCCATATACAAGGGATACTAATACAATCCTGAAGTTTTTTTTCCTATAACAAGTGGGCGGCCAGAGAGGATCAAGAGGAGATAGTAAACGTCTTAGATGGGATGAATTTGTAAAATTCGGAGAAAGCGATTAAGGGCGTGGGGCAAGATAAGATAGGATTAATAATTAAAGGTTCACACCTTGGCAGAGCATACATTAAGTTTGTTATGGATTGCTACAGATTGCAATTCTGCACAAAACGATATGAATCAATTGATGGATAAATTGCTTTCTGCAGCGCAGTGGCTTTGCAAAGTTACCCATTTCCGGTGTTGATTAGCTTCATGATAACCCTTTTAACACGAGTAGATTAAGATTAATCTGGAGACATTTAAAGATTCTTCAAGCCTTTTTACATACATGTATCTATTCCATGATTAACTGTAGCAAACTAAAGGTAGATGATATGGAATGGCGTATAAATAGTTAAATAAAATAAAACAAGAGCAAAAACAAATTATGAGTAGACTTGTCGAAGAACCTGAAAACTCAGGCACCTGGATGGACGTAACCCAGTTCATAATGTTAATCCGAGTTAAGATCCTTACTGGCTTCAATATTAAATTAACCTATTTCAATAATGCTATCTGCTAATGAACATGCCACATATATTATGGGTCAGTTTATAACGAAATACGAACATATCGTGCGTGCGCGTGTGAGCCTGTTTAATTGCTCCCCCCCCCCAAAAAAACAAAAACAAACATAGTAGTTTAATAGCCCCTTGCTTGAATTTTGCTGAATTTAATAGAACAAAATGAGAGCCAACATAACATAATCCGTACCAACAAAGATGGTTTTAATTTGTCAGTGATCTCACATGTCAACAATTTACAACTTTCTTATAATTCGTCAGATTTACTTCATACTTTTGCAATTTTATTGTTTCTTATTTTTCTGCTTTCATAAAAATGAACTCATTAAACAGGTTCGTTTATGTGATTGAGCCTTCGTTATCGATTCCATGATAAACAAATAAGAAAATATGAAAACATAGGAACTTGAATCTCAATTTCACCAACCGCACAATAGTGACTCTTCATTTATTCATTTTTCCAAAACAATAACAATAGCAATGTTCGCACGGGCTCGTTGTAATTCTAAACCCTTAAGTGTGCACAACATCGAAGGTTATACACAATGATCTACTAACATCGTCGAGGGTCCAAACGGAACCAAAACCAGGAGTATTTAAAGTTACATACCAGCCGAGAAAGCGTTCATTTGAACTACGAGTTGACATAACCTCAAAGTGAATTGCATTCACAAGACACATAACTTGCAGTCAGGGGTGCTCCTATAATATCGCGCTAACTTTAGGATCGCTTGTTGTTTATAACACCGTGTAAACTAAAAGTTTCATATTAACCGTGAGTGTTTCCATGCGGTCGCTTACTACAAGATAACTTCGAAGTTAAAACCACGCCCTAATATGATTTTAAGAGAATCACGTCAGTTGAATGGAGTGGCCAAAACAATATCGTGTCTAGCTTGGTAATGGCGAAATGTTATGGCTGTTTGTGAGTTCAATGTTCTTCGAAAACAAATGATAACGGAGCTAATCACCTTGTATCAAATGATCTTTACTATCTTTCTATGCTAGTTATGGTAACGAAAGTTGTACGGCTCTAATGCACCTTGATTTCAAATGCAGTTTTGTATTTTTCTTATGTGGTATACGGCAACTAATATATCACTTCTTTGAGGAATTTGTTTTTAAAGAATGATTACATTTCTTTTCGATGCATTTTTAAAAATGTAATCCTTTTGAGAAAAACAGCAGCAACGTTATACTCTCTGTATTAGGTAATATATAATTTGCATTTATATTAACAAAGACGGATTAGAGTAAAGACACACTGGCTGTAAAGGGCAAATTATCAAGTGCAAATGGGAATGCTATATCTGCAATTATACTCACCAAATGAGAAGGTATATATCAATGCAGTAAGAGGTAAACCATAAGTCCATATTTCACCATGCCAGCTTTAAAAGACCTTCGCAAAGGTCTTCAAGGCTTGTCAATGAAGCATGGCTACCAGTTTTTCATAAGCGGAAAAGGCTTGTTCAGAAATGACGCGGGAAACCGCGGGAAACCACGGAAAACCTTGTGGAACAAAACAAAAAGAGCCGCCAAGTTTTGTTTAACGTGTAATTGAATTTTAACTGCGCGTACCAAAGGTCATGCGCGTATTCACTGTGCTCTACAGAAATGTGTCAAATGTGCGGCGTATTACTGTAACACTTTACGACATCATGAATAAAAAACCGCCGTGAGTTCGCCGCGAGTTCGCCGCGTTATATCTGTGCGAGGCCTAAAAACCATTTATATGTAAATAAAAAAGCTCGTGGTAATGTCAAGAAAACTTTTGGTGGCTCTAAAACACACATTTGTTATGGATGTTGAAAAGGCCACAATCTATTTTCGTAACCAGTGATTGAAAAGCTTTCCAATGCTAGTAATCAAAATAATGGAACAGCCTGTGATTAATATTTCTCTTGTTTAGGGGAGTTTCATTACTATTTGGAATTTTGGATGAGCTGTGGAAAGGTTTGAATATTTATAGGATATAAATAAGGAATTCTTAAGATTTTACGGTCACACCTTAAAGTATTGTCAGGAAAGAAGGTTCTATATAGTTATTTTGTTCATAGCATGCTATACTTTTCAAAGGCCTAAAACAGTCAAACCCGTTTTAATGGCCACCACTCTATCAAGTCCAACTGTCTACAGTGGCCATTTATTTTGTCTCCTTCGTGAAGTAAATACAAACATATGTTTTAGAGCCTGTCTAGAAAGGTCACCTGCCTTCAATGACAACTTTTATGGTACCCTTGGGTGGCCTTTGTAGACAGGTGTGACTGTATGTCATTACAGGAAAGGTCTTCCACTTTCCTTCTAGTTCTCCTCCTGTAGACGTCCCTCCTTCTTTCTCTCTACCACTTTTCTCCGACTCTCCTCTATCCCCTCTCCTCATGCGTGGGATAAACGTAACAAGCATGAACAGACATTATACCTCATGTAGACATTTTCAATTCTCGGCGCAGCTGTTATGCGTGATGCGTAGGAGAGCTAGATTGCTGAGACCGATGCATATTTCATGATCCTACGCCACGCTAATTCCGATCAGCCTCTACATTTACCTTTCTTCTTATCCCATTTGGTATGTTCAAGCACTATAGGGTACTCGAAGAAAGGACGGGGACTGCAATTTTTACCTCCAGACAGAAAAAAGAAAAATGCTGTCGGGTTATTAATAGATTCTTATCATTTCGATGATGAAAAAGAAAAAACAATATACACGAATATGTATGTGCTACATGATCAAAGGTTTCTCATTATTGCTTCCACATATTTGATTTCAAACGCACACTTTTGACCCAGTCACTCTCGCTCTTTGTATTTCTCCGTCTTTGTCGGTCAGTCTAATGATCTCTCCCCTCTCTCTCTCTCTCTCTCTCTCTCTCTCTCTCTATTTTGTCTCTAGTTCAGTTTATCAGGTTTTGGTTTCAGTTTTAATTATTTTTTTTTCATATTTGACGCTAGTCATAATCAGAACAAAGAACGGAAACTATAATCATTGATGAGTTACCATACAAATAAAAAAGAATTGTATTAAAGCACTTAATAAAATAGACAATATCGTATATGGATATTCTGAAGAATTCAAAATGTATAATCGCTTTACGCTATTTCAAGATGAAAGCAAACTATTTCTTGAAAAAATTTAAAGAGAAGTTCGAGTTCTAGGGAGAGATGAAAAATATTTTGTGATCATTATCAGTGTTATTATGCAAGTGTGGAAGCACATCAGAGAAACAATAATTGTTCCCTGAAAAGCATGGCTCTTCAAATGCCTTCGTATTCTAAACATGACAAATAACAGTTTAAAAATGAGGCCCGATTTGTTATATCTTTCTATGTACAATGCTTGTTAATTAATACTAAGACCAAATTTATTATCATTTTGATGACTCTAGAACGTTGCAGAACGCACCAATAATTAGATGCTACATGGTGAACTTTTTCTGATCGATTCCTCACCATTTCTTTTACAATGTAATCGCATGACCAGAACTCAACTTTATCTTTAAGTATTAACATGGAAGAGAAATTCGTTTCTCTATAGAAAAACGTCAGGGCTTCTATGAAACAAAATCATGTTAAACTCTCTCTCGGTCTATTTAAAAACAAACACACCTGCACCCATGCATCAATCTATTTTATCACATCTTAGCCCCTCTCATGTATATGTGTGTATTTTCCATTTCTTTTGATGTCATACAACTCATTTCTCCTAGAATATAAAGTGACATCATACACTCAGCAAGAGACAGTTGGAAAAATTGGTAGCCACTTAACCCAGAATTTACGCAGATGGTTCCCATATATAAGGTGAACTTTTCTGCAAGTGTCCGACTTTTAAAGCTATTGGAAAATTGGGTTCATACAGTGATTTTATATGTTTACCCATAGCAGACTTGGGTCAACTTTTAGTGAGTTTTGAACATGAGCAGTAAGTGAAAAGAAAATCAATATAAAGTTTTGTCTTTCCCGTTGAAGTACATTGTGCCGTTCATGAATGAGAGAGAGATTTGATATACAGTGATCATTAAGGCCTCTAAATTAGCAAACGAGAGTAAAATATGTAATTTCTATTTTCATGGCAAATTAACATTTTTTTTGTTAATATTCGTTGTAATTTTCATCCACCTAGTTTCATTTGCTATAGATTTTTATTTTGTTTTGTTTGTAAAAGAATAGAAAATACATGAAATTGTTGTCTGAAAAGCCTATTTTATCTAAACCTTTTAACAAATATATGAACTGCAATGAATAAGTGACCAAGAGCCAGCTCAGACAGCCTATTATCTTCGCCTTTTCATCCTCACCTCAATTTATGCGAATCATAATTATCCAATCCAATAAGTAATTTAATTTCATTAAGCGCTTTTCCTCGCTGCTAAAGCACTTCACAAAATTGCTTGAAATGTACTTTTTAGCATTTTTCAACAATAATAGAACACTTCAGAATATAAAATGAGTCAATATTATGTGCGTATATATATATATAACAAAAAATCCCAGCTTAATAGGTATTTTCAGGACCTTTTTGTCAGACAAAGCTAAAAACATGTACTTCAGTATGACTAGTATTTGTTTCGCTCGGAATTCAGCGTTTATCGTAAGATGGGTAGAGAAGAAAATTTTTGTATTTTTGGTTTCAGGTTTCCCTCCCAAGAGATAGATTGGATAGACGTATTATATCTTCCAGACGGTACGTGGCATCGCGGAAATAAGTTCACCTTTATGATTGTATATCACATAAATTATTGATGAAGATTTCCGTTCTTTTAGTCTATCAATTATTTACGTGGTAGAGGAAGGACCTTACATCGATCCGTACAAGATTGTCGAATCGTGGCTCTCTAGCCCTCTCCGACACACACGCCCACTCTATTTCTCCCTCTATCTCTTTCTCCCTCTGTCTTTCTCCCTCTGTCTTTCACACAAACTCTTTCCAGTGACCCAGTAATACTTCAGGTATATAACTACATGCCTAAAACAAAAATATATTCAAATTGATCATATACAGTTTTTGACTACAGCTGGAATCTCTTCTTGAGCTATTTTGAATCTAGACTTAAAAAGAATGTGACATTTATTCATTTTTGAATGTCCAAATTATTATCAAATTTTTACTCTGGATTCCTCCTTTATTTTAATTCCTGTGAGAAGAAAAAACAGACATTGAGGGAGGGAAAATACGTAGTAATGAAATATCCAAACAATGTCATCTGATCAAGTCTGTTCGACCAATTTAAGAAATATGCTATTTTTTTACAATTTTACAATTGGGAGGATTTTCCCCTGTGTGACACATCACGACCGACATAGCAATAGTAGATTCCTTTTTGTCGTCATTGCAACTTTTGAAAACTCATGTCTTTCATACTTTTCCCTAGATTTCTGTTATACTTTTTAATGGGATCTTGTTATACTTTGATGTTTCTGTTTCCACTCGGGCAACATGTGTGTAGAAATGACAAGGGTGACTTTCCTTTTTTATTCTTGTATGCACTCTAACTAATTTGCATGCATTGTGTAATAGATTTCTTAACTCTACCCGTCAAATGCGAATGAATATGTTTGCTGGTAATATTTCCCCTTTATTAAACAAAATACAGCTAAACGTAACATAAAGAAAATCTTACATAGTTTATGGTTTTGTTTAAAGCGTATATAAAACAAAATAATACCCAACGAATAACAATTTAGAAATGCATATATAGCTCAATCTATTTCCCATGCCTTCATTGTTTTTTTTAAATGTTTGATGTAGTGCAGTTAAAATTTCTCTCTTTTCTTTTCCTTCTTTTAAATCTCTGCATGTTCGGAAGTAACGATTTAGCACATGCATTGTATGCTCATATATTTAGCTTCAAGTGCATTCAAATTCCTTGATAAAGTCACTTTTTTGTAAAGACCTCATTTTTTCCTCTCTTGACAACTGCATAGAAACGAAATAACAATCACTCTAGGTCGGTGATTATCTGTTTTGAAAATGCACTAGACACACACACACACACGTACACACGCACCCTCATACGCACACAAATATATATGCCATACGCATAATTACTATAAGTACGACTCAGTAGGTTTACGTAAGCGGTGTGTACGCTTGTATACTGTATCGAATATATGCAGGAAATATCAAGTGTATTACAATGGATTTGGTTTGCGAATTATATTATCGTAAGTATATGTATCACAATGCACAAATTTTCTGCGTGTTGTATTTCTTTTCATTTCATACATTGAATTGCTTGCCTTGATATCCAAAATCTTACAAATTACAAACGTAAGTATACACCATTGTTAAACAAAGTATACTTAAAAGGCATTAAAGAGATAAAGAGAGAGAGAAAAAAAATACAAAAAAGGGAAAAGAGTCCAAAAAAATATATCTACAGAAGAGAACAACAACAAAAATACCAACCATAATAACATGAATTTCAATTGGGCGGACAATTACGTCCAACGGTTTTATTTGATCTAACAGATATGAGAAGTGCAATGATAAAATATTTACTAAATTCATTCATATCGATTGATTGGTTTCTTAATTTTACCTGGCTGCTACAAAAGCTTGTATATGCTTAGAGATACACAACAAAGGGAATACAATAAGTCGTATATCAGGGAAATCATCTAAAATATTATTGTACCAATGTGCACATTATTCCCACCAAACAATGGCGACCCATTATAATCGCCTTCATTTTATACATGCATCTCATGAAGCTATTCTACAGATGAATCAATGTCTATCTAGGCATGCCGTCGAGGTGGAAAATATATCATTTTTTATTAATCCATATTCGAAATTCCCAATCGACCCCGCCAGACCGTGCACATCGTACGACATGTTTTTATAGCCTACAGGTGTGTATTGATGGCCTATAAAAACTTGTCAGTCAATTTACCGATATGAAAAACAGCGCAAAACCACCCCACTTTCCGTATCAGAAATATCTCCATCGGCGCTCTTCATTTCCTTAAAATGTGGTGGACTTTGAAATCTAAAGTGCAAAAACACCTCGGGATACTACGATGCACAGTGGCGTAGCGATGGGGGTACGGGGGAACGTCCCCCAACGGATGAGGAAAAAGAAGAAGAAAAAATGATGGCGAGAAAGTAAGACAGTGAAAGCGATGAGGGAAAGATCATTAAACTTCTCTCACACCCCCTTATCGGTTTCCTTGTTGATTCGCATTTCGTCCAACTCGTAACCCCCCCCCCTCCCACTGAGATAGTGCCCCCTCACGTTTGGAACAGGCTACGCCACTGATGTATCAGAAATACAGGATAATAGCACTCTCCTTTATCATCGCCTGAGGGAACGTCATCTTTGAATTTATCATAGACTTCTCTAACCAAAAGTGAAAAAAGTGGGGAGAGAGAACAGATAAAGAAAGGTGCTTGGATATTAATTGATAGGTCAAATTCGCTTGTTAGGAAGTTCGGTATTTTTTTATTGGAGTTATGGTAAGCAAGGCATGATGAAGAAACGACATGTAGGTGTTTCTATTGTCCATCCTGGTAGACGAAAGACTTCATGCATGGATGAGTGTCAACGAAACCAAGTTAATCTTTTGTCAATTCCGTTTGTTGCTACGGCAGGCAGCCAGTGAAAACGAATTCGTTTATTCAAATTATTGAAAAGCCAGCATCACTTTAAACAAACAGAACTTTGTTATTCCTAGCTGATTTTTCCTGATTCAGGTGTCATATGAAAGGGCAAAAACTGAACTTTCTGGAAATGTGATTTTCTCTTTGAAATTTAGATATCGTTGAAATTGATTTTAATCACCCATGCGCGAAATATGCATCATATGAGTTGCATCAAATGAAAGAAGAGGATCTAACCTTTAAAAATATGTGTCATTTATTAATCATAACTGTGTTTTAGTTATGATAAAATATCGTTTTTTTCTGGGACGCACTGTAGAAATGAAAGGACGTATCCTAGTGTGTTAAAGTGTATCCTGGAAATGTATACTGTAAAATGCGCCGGTTCGTTATTATTCCATATTATTTTAGACATTAATATGTATCATGACAGGATGTAATATATACTTTGAAAGTATTTCATTGACCTTGTAACTGAAAAACAACATCTTTTGAAAATCTTCTACATCCTTGTATTCGTATCCAAAGCAAGCATCACATTCAACCTATCTCAAAGATGTCTATCATTTAGTGGCGTGGGGGGGGGGGGGCAATAGGGGAGGGGTGACGTGGAAACGTGCCTTTAAGGGACAAATAAAATAAAAACAAATCAAAAGTGAGACAACACAAAAGTAGAAAGGGAGAAAAGGAAATAGGACGAGAAAAAAAAGACGACTGGACCCCCTCGCTCACCCCCTACCCCTCCCTGAGCAGTAGCCTTGAATAATACACATTTTATTTCCCGAGAAAGACGAGTACCCCTTCTCGAGCTCCCTCAACGGCCATGATGGTTTAACTCTGGTTACGCCGCTGTATATACTGTATACAATCGTTATTCAATATTATTCAAGAATGTCTTTTTTTGAAATGCTTATATTAGAGCAAATATAAAATGGGAAGTAGAACGCCGACGATAAAGATCAACAAAGAACGATAAAGAACAAACCTTGAGGTATAGATCAGTTTAAAGGCATGCATGTCAAAACCGTGTCTTTATGTAAAATGAAATGTCACCTGACGCCACTACTGAAATGGCCTTTACGGTCCCTTAACATGGCCAAATTACCGAGATGAAATGTAACTCAATTATCACCATACAACCTAAAGCAATGGGAATATATCGCCCAATCGATGCGAGTACCCAGTTGGCATTGCAAATACAATTTAATTTAAAATTTATCTTATAGCTATATTTCGCGCGGTAAACAGCCTCCCGCAAAACAGAAGAGGGAAGAGATATTTATTCAATTTTTTTGGGATACCGACTATTGTACATTTCATCATGATGACGGGTGCATCTGCTAACGGCTGTTGCAATTATCAATCATTAATTTTGTCATTTGATTACCATATGGCTGTAGAGTACGGGAGAGTGATGCTCAATTAACTAGTCCTTTGACATAATTAACCGACTCGGTACTTGGGATGAAGTCAACATGAAAAAAGAAAGGATAAAAATGTAGATTGCGGCTATATTACAATTTTCATTGGTGTCTTGTTTCTTTTAATCAAGACTCCTCTTTCTAGATGTAATGGTTTATTAATTTTACCCGACACATCGTTTTAAAAGAATGTAGTAAATGTGCATTATCTTAATTGTCGGGAACTCTCGTTTTTTTCTGGACTGCATAACAAAAGCGAGACATAGGCGCCGCTTTTCCGGTGGCGGCGGCGGCTGCGGCGCCAACATTAAAAAAAAAACTGAACCTAAAATTATGTTTTTTATTTTAAATATGATTTAAAAGTATAAGTTTTTACTCAATGAAACTTGAAGTATCCCCAATCATGTGAGTAGAGAAGAGTAGCAGGGTAACCCTGCCTATATAATGTCCCAACCTCAAGTTGTCATCATATTGAATTGTGTAATGCGGGCGAGACCGCCAAAGGCAATTCCCTTGTTTTGGGGGTTCTTTTTACTATGAGACAATATTTGAGATACAAAGTTCTGTCGGAGAGCATACCTGTCCAATAAATTGGGCTCATACGCTCCACACTATATCTAAATATAAACTTACTCAAAGTTAATTTTAAAATGTTCTTCTCCTTATGTTCTATTGGTTTATTTGGATTTTATTGTGAGCTTGCCCTCTCTGTCTTCCGTACCTTCTTTCTATTTTCTCCTTTAAGTTATTTATTTATTTTTTATTTTATCTTCTTCATCATTATTATCATCATCGTCGTCGTCTTCGTCTTCGTCCTGGTCGACGACGAATCATCATCTTCATTTTCCCATTCTCTTGTAATGAAATTATGTGCTCAATCACTGTGCCCAAAATTTGAATTTATTATATGTATGATCTGTTGATAGCAGATAAAAAAAAAAAAAATCCTGTCAATTATAACTTATGTAATAAATTCACTATGGCATATTCTTTATCTAATCTTAAATATCCTTTCCCAATGTTAGATATTTGTATGTACCTCATATACAGATTTGTTAAAAGTTCGGGAATGAAATTCACTCCGGATTGCTGGGCAGTGTAGCCAAAAAAATTGAACGGATATCGTTCTACTTGCGCGTACAATGCAAGGACGCGATAAATTATGTGAAATTAAAATGATGGTTACGCGCAAAGAGATGCGCGTAATGCTCCTAGACGGTTACATTTCCTTCGACCTTATATAAAAGATATAATATGACAGGGATATATTTTGTTTAAATATCTTTTTCTGCTAAATGACACAGGGTCCGACAAGGACTACTTATATTTCTCAGGACTGCACTGCAGTACAGTCGCACGACCACATTGAGCAGTACTTTTAACCATGCCCCTTAAAGCAGTTATTATTTGTTTACATTATGACCTAAGTGTTTAAGTGTCATGTTACGCGATGATTTCGAATAAACGCCTTTTACCTCATCTATATAAAAAAAAAAAAAGACAAAACATGACCACACTATTTCATGACTATCCATGACCTTTAAAAAGGGAGCAAATATCCGGCGGTGAAATTTATGAATTTAATGAAGTATGTCAGGAGATTAGGCGAAGAGTATACAATTTCACAGCAGCTTAAACTAGAATTATTTTTAAGGCGCCTGTCACTATGAATACATGTTGTTCCAAGCGTGCTGATTGAATATCTGGTATGTATACAGATGAGTAAACACAACACCCCTCCACACTCAATTGTATGTTGATAGTCTTATGAATATTGGACGCAATATGTGTTGTTGCTGGTGTTGGTGTTTGTTTTTGTTAATTTGACCACCATAATCGGGGCATAGAGTGTAGCCTGTGTCACATTTATGAGGCTGTTATGTTTATGTGTGTGTGTATAACAAAGGAAAATAGACAAAGAGTCGGGGAACAATTGCATTTCCTAATTCATATTTTTTCTCTTCATGTTTTAAACTCTACAGTTTCATTGGGTAAATCATTTCTACCATTGTTATGAATCTGTTTGTATTTTTAATTGCTTTTGAAACCAACCCGTTTGTTTCAGTTGCAACAAAAGAATTATAAAAATAATCAAAAAATTGCTTCAATTTAATTGATACAAATTTCACATCCGGGATATTCCCAAGTATCAGTAGGCCTATGTTATAAATTGTCAATACAAATAGTATTATCGTTCATCGGATTCATCAATATGTAGTAGATATGTACTCTCTCTTTTTCTATAGTGAATACGATCTGAAAGACTAACGAAAAATCAAATCGAGGGCAATTTCAATACCATGTCATGTCATGTTCAGATTACGTAATCCGTCCGTAATATTCGCACATTTCCGCCAGTGATGGACAAGAATACTGTGTTATTGTGTTAATTTTCCGAAAGTCTGTGTGATCGTGTTAATCATTTGTAATATATTTCCTAGCAGGCATATAACGTTCTTTTCTCTCTCTTTTTTTTCTATTTTGATGCATTTGCTCTCTGATCTTCACCTTTCCTATGTGCTTCGCCTTATATAGGTAAGTGATTGATCTCTTTCTTAGATGTACATGATTTTAAGTGTGTGTGAAGGTGTCTGCGTGTAAATGGGTTTTTTACGAAAGTGTATTAATCGGATATGATTAGGTACGTCTGGGACCGACCTTTAACGTCATCACCCGAAAGAGGTCGCCTGAGTCAGTTTGTAAACAAGACAGAGAGTTGTAAAAATGAATTAGTTTGAATATTTGCATGATATTAATTCGTGCAGATTAATGTTTTGCTTTGCAATGACGAAATATTTGGTATCTGGTACATCGAACAAAATGCCACGAAAAACAGATAAGTAGCACTTTACGTAATAGTTGGTAACATGTGTCCCAAGAATATCACACTACATGAATTGCAATCCACGCACAATTTAGTTCTGAATTAAGCTTTTAATAAACCACGACACGTGCTCACCGTCTAATCGAAATATAAAACTCGTGGGAACCATCTAATAAAATAATCGATATAAGCTTGAAATAGTTGATCGTAATGAAGCCGAGTTGTGCAAATACCTGACCCTTGTAAATCAACACATGTTATCCTTCACCGATGTTGCCTACACTTGGTATACATTTATGTGTTCTTATTGGTGCATACATGTATATAATGGGCTCTCCGTACACTTTAATGAAAAGAACCAATCGTTGTTCAAATTTCCAACAAATACAGTCTCTCTCTCTCTCTCTTGTTGAATACAATTGTTAATACAAGAGGCGATACAATAACTAGGATGGTAATTTTGAATATTTTTTAGTTGTGATGTATGATTTATAGACGAATTACGAATGACGCTTTGCGACAGAGATACCTTACAATTCCTGTACTATCTACTAACCAACTTGAAAAGAAGTTTTGTCTCCAATATCGACTGATCTTTCGAGGCCACACCTTCGTATTTTCTACTTTGAATTTCCTAAACAAGATTATATGGCGAACAAAAAATAAATATCATGTTTTTTTTTCTGTCTTACAAAAAAAAATAATCTTCGTTTGAAATCTACGCATTTTTGTTTCTAGCGGCTTCGTTTATGGGGTTGTTGTCTACCTCGATTTTATTAGTGTTTAATTTATGCTGTTCTTAAACAGGTAAACAAAACTATGTTCTAGGCTATTGTTTTTTCGAAATAAATAAATACACAGTTCACAGAATCAATAAAAACTGACGACAAAACCCATCGAAACAATTTTCACTTTTTAATCAATTTACCATCCCCTATAAATGTGGTATGTATACCACTATACGTGCATCGACCCACTTGTTGATATATCTGGTCCCACATACAGGAAATGGCGTTTCCTGTATCTGACCTGGAACAGGAACTGTGGTTTCTCAAAGCTACTTGAATTTCACTCGTAAATATCGAGTTGTATGTCGTCAGAGCGGGCTTTTATTTGAGATTGGAATGTATGTAGTTCATTATCTAGAGCGTATCGTGTGCTTCAGTCGTAAGTGAATCGGCTTGCTCCCAATTTTGCCTGTAGTCCCACATGCTATATTTTAAAGTTGGTCGCAATTCGTGTTAAAGACCACGGCTACCCCCTTTTGATACATTTGAAAAATCCCATCAGGGAAAACTACCTCTTGATAGAGGAAAAGAAGTTTTTTTTTCAAAACGTCATGAATTAAATCATGCTCCTTACCATACAATGTTTTTTGATATTTTTCGTCTAAGAAGTTACCTCTAAAAAGTTTCCTTTTTTGTAAACATAATTTAGATAATACATTATTCTTCTAATGTTCTTCGTTGACCTCTAAAAGACATAATTTTAATCAGCGTCCAACATGACATTATTTCAAATTGAAATAAAAGCTTTGCGTATGACATAAATATTTTGTTGTGTAATGTAAATATTAGCAAATCACAGTAATACCATCCTTGCGCTCTACATTCTTTCGTCGTAATTACACCGAAGGTTGATAGAAAGTTGTTGTAAATAACTTTAATGTGTACTTTCTTTTCTGTGAGTGTGCTTGCTTTATAGAAAATAGTGTGCTTGCGTTATGGATGTAATAATTTAGTACAGACATATGTTACATAGCTTTATCCGGATTAGGTGCAATGCTTCCTAACAGGTCTATGCCATATTTCACTTGCCCATGGTAGATACATTTTCAGCTACTTCTTGTGGAACATCTTAGAGGTTCAATATTCATCATTTTGATATCAGCACCAAATTAGTCGAATTTTGTCTTAGAATCTTTTTTTTTTCAAATTGTGGAAATAAGATACTCTGTTTTATTAAAATGCATAACATTGAAATTTAATTTAATTTCTCTCTTTAAGTGTATACAGTGGTACAAACAATTCAACTTATCAAAATACACCGTATATAAAAGTGGAAGGGAATTGCAAAAAAAGAGTATAATGCTGCACGACGTTAGCACTAACCTTATTTGTACGGACCTTATTCTTCACTACCTTTTAGACTGTATACTTTTCATCATCTATTTCAGAAGGTTAAAGAGGACCTTATAAATGGTTTATACTACTTTATTTAACGTTTACTTCAACAGCAACGCTGGCTGTATTTTTCCGATGACATCTGTCAAATTGGACTTCATCGTAGAACACACTTATGCGGTGACATAAGACGGGCAATGCGTGCCATTAAGCACGCCATAGCGGTAGATCAAAGGATATGGCTTTTGATCACAATTATGATGTATGGTATCTGCGAAACATCTGCGACAACGCTTTTCCGATGAATGACGAAATATGATGAGGGGAAAATATTATGTTATATGTTGTATTCTTTGAGAGAGAACTGAAAGGGGCTTAAGTACATGGAAAAAAAGAGATATCAGAAATTTATTTGGATATGTGTTCTATCTCCATGGCACCTGGACGGGAAACTAGTGTTGGAGAAATATATATAGGATACAAAAAAAAAGGAATATAGAAAGTAATTCATGTAACCGATAAAGTCAAAGTATTGAATAATTATTGAGGTATCATTAGATCGAGGTGCATAACACAGAAAATATTATTTGTGTATCCTAAAGCATTTAGTAGGGCTGATTTGAAATTACTAGCTCTGTGATAGGACATTACAAAATATGTAGCAATCGACGCTATAATTTACCATGTCGTAACGTAATACATGTTTACATTTATTATAAGCATGTCCTATATCACACTTTCATTGTGTTGGCTTATGTTAATAGCTTAATCAGCAATGCCTAAAGATAGCCACAAGACATGATTCAGACCTAATGATACGAAATGTAAAACTTTAGATTGCTCAATGATAATACTTCCTGATTGATTAATCATGATGTGAGGTTGAAAGTGCATCATCATAAATGTAGCGAGAGGAAATAACCACTTGACGTCAATATGTCCAGTAATAATGATTATGACAATATTTTGATAATGACAGAACCACTTATGTTTCTACTGGTACTAATGGTATAAACACATTGACGTTGAAGTCTATTCATTCCACATTTAGCCTAAATTTAAAAAAAACACAATCCAGAATAATACAAAACATGACGGGTAGATAATTTTAAATGAAGAACATGTATAATGTAGATAAATAGAATAGGTACTTCGAGATAAATGAAGTAAAATGTGAGAAGCAAAGCTCATACAAGATCAGGCATTATTATTATTAAGTAGCAGGCGAAACGGTAAAACAGTACACATTTAAGAAATGTATAAGCAGAACAAAACCCTGAGTAAGGGAAGAAAAGAAGATGAATGAAAAGAGGGAGAAGGAGAACAGTGAAGAGAAAGAGGAAGGAGAAGAAGGAGTAGTATTAGAAGTAGGAAGAGTAGTAGTAGTAGTAGTAGTAGTAGTAGTAGTAGTATTATTAGAAGTAGGAAGAGTAGTAGTAGTAGTAGTAGTAGTAGTAATAGTAGTAGTAGTAGTAGTAGTAGTAGTACTAGTAGTAGAAGTAGTAGTAGTAGTAGTAGTAGTAGTAGTAGTAGTAGTAGAAGTAGTAGTAGTAGTAGTAGTAGTAGTAGTAGTAGTAGTAGTACAAAGGTAGTAGTAGCAGTAGTAGTAGTAGTAGTAGTAGTAGTAGTAGTAGTAGTAGTAGTACAAAGGTAGTAGTAGCAGTAGTAGTAGTAGTAGTAGTAGTACAAAGGTAGTAGTAGCGGTAGTAGTAGTAGTAGTAATAGTAGTAGTAGTACAAAGGTAGTAGTAGCAGTAGTAGTAGTAGTAGTAGTAGTAGTAGGAGTAGTAGTAGTAGAAGTAGTAGTAGTAGTAGTAGTAGTAGTAGTAGTAGTAGTAGTAGTACAAAGGTAGTAGTAGCAGTAGTAGTAGTAGTAGTAGTAGTAGTAGTAGTACAAAGGTAGTAGTAGCGGTAGTAGTAGTAGTAGTAGTAGTAGTAGTAGTAGTAGTAGTAGTAGTAGTAGTACAAAGGTAGTAGTAGCAGTAGTAGTAGTAGTAGTAGTAGTAGTAGTAGTAGTAGTAGTAGTACAAAGGTAGTAGTAGCAGTAGTAGTAGTAGTAGTAGTAGCAGTAGTAGTAGTAGTAGTAGTAGTAGTAGTAGTAGTAGTAGTAGTAGTAGTAGTAGTAGTAGTAGTAGTAGTAGTAATGATAGTAGTAATAAAATTAGAAAGAGAAAGGGGAGGTACATGTAGAAGATGCATGTTTTCTCTCTATGTTATATAATCATGAATGCCGGGGTATAATAATATATTATATCATTACTCACGTTATTCGACCTAATTATCACTGGAATAAATCATATCAAGAATAAGAGGCTGAACGATATATCAGTTGTGGGCCATTGCAAGCAACTCTTAATCTTAATCAACTTGTCAATCACAGATTCTATTCATTCAGTCGAGATGGATGAAATGTCATGTATACATTGGTGTATCCGCGATGTTCGAACAAACCTGTTCACGAGTGCTATATTGGCTTGGCAGCTTAATAAATTATCGTCTGTAAGGTAATTCCAGATTGGCTAATAACTTTCAGTTAGCTTTTTACTTAATTTATTTATTTATTTATAATATTTTGCATGGCAAGGATCAATATCATGTTAATAACTAAGATAATTAAACTAGGTAGTAAATCATATTCTGAATACGGTATCTCCATAAGAAAGGCTTTAACACAGTACAAATGTCAGTAATGTTTCCAGCTTGCGAATGCAGCTTCTGATTTGTTTCTTCTTCAGCTAAAGCGATGTTTACGATGTCGTAATCGGCTCTAAATGATGAAAACATCTGTCGCATGAAGCTGTAAAGCATTTAACCACGTAGAGCTGAAATTTCAGCTTATTCAATTTAATACAAAATTCATATACCCATAAGGGCAATTCCGTGCAATATGTCCTATACGCCATATACAGTGCGTATTAAAAATATGTACCCCAACTTTGTAAGCTTCTAATTAAAAAGTTATAATCTGAGGGACCTCGAATTGTAGTTGATTCTAAAAAGGAACTAATACCCTGTCTAATGATACAATTTTTTATAATTGTGCTTCCAAACATGACTGAACAGTAGGCTTTTTAAAAGCCATTATGTGTATGTTATGTCATTTCAAAACAATTGCTCATTTATTTACATTGACTATTAGGCAATTGTTAACAAAAACGGTGTAAATATCAACTCAAACTCAAGGATATGCTTATTAGAAGCCACATTTTTGATGTCCTTTTCGTTATGATGATTACAATCTTGACTTCATTCGCATGCCTTGTATAAGGTAACCTTCTCATTGAGTGAAACAAAAATGGCTAAAGTTTATTTTAGATGTCGGCTTTTTTCAAGAAAGTCTGCTGTCATTTTTCTTGATGTTTATCATCATATGATTTCTTTCTTGCATTATGGTTTAGTAACCTTTCAATCGCTATTCGAGATGAACACCTTATGCTCCTTACACGTGTGAAAGGGCGCAGTGGACAAGTGAGAAGAGAGAACTTAGATATCATCAGACAAGAAGGTAGTACGCTGTCTAAAGTGATTAAGGGTTGTCTGGTTAGAAACAAGGTTCTGTGAAAGCCTCGATACATTGCACCATTAAAAACAATGAAGCACTGAAGCCCGAGGCATATGGCCTGACCCACATTGGTTCCTTCAGTCCAAACTTGAAATATGGCGAGTTTGACAACACTTTTTAAAGACCCCGGTGCTCAGTCACCAGTGGCAGAAATATTATGATTAGAGTATCATTGGACAGAAAATAAGTTACTTTTCATCATGAAAGCAATTCCAAAGTCATCTTGGTTATGACTTTTCAATTGGAAGCTTCCACAGTTGGTACACTATTTTATACTCACTGTACATGACATTTATCCAATCATTTCATCCATAAATAACAAATATATTGATAGGACTATAATGGTGAAACCAGAAAGCACCATTTTTCTAATATATTCTCATTGATGACTAAGAAAATGAACGTTTATGAAATTTTTCTGTAAAAAGCAAACTGGGAAGGACCAGTGTTGCAAATTTGGGCTTCACTGATGACAATTTTGAGTAATCAATAAGTATTAATACATTTCCTATTTTTAATCGGATATTGCTCAAGTTTTCACACTCGTTAATCTCGTTTTTCTGCTTTTTTGATACCAGTTTATTATCAGGGTGAATTTCCCTTTTAAGCACAATGCCTGTGTAATAACACGCAACTCAACCAATGCTTGTGTGGCGCCGCCGTGTACGGGTCACGTGATGCTTGAAGATGAATCCTGCATGGAAACAGCTTCTGTACAGGGTATGATGTATATTAAAAATGGAGAGTGTGTTCGGAGGGCTAGCCTGATCAAATATTTACCTACAGCGTAGACTGTTTACCGAATTGACGGTGCGTACGATTTACTAGCGATTACATAGATGCTGTATTAACCAGATTGCTTTCTGCAGAAAAAAAGGCGTCTTCACTGACGGCCCAATTGATATACACGTTATTCTTTTGAAAGGTTCAAGGGATTATAACCTTAAAGGGTTAAATGTGGAAAGTAAATAAATTTTTATTTGGAAATAGTGTACTTAGTATATTTACATGTATATTTTCACAGTTGGCCAATATAATTTATTCTAGATTGAATGTATGGATATTGTCATATCTGACAAAAATATTTAGTTAGATTATTTAAAGCTACATGTATGAACATTTTACAACCTAAAGTTGCTTCGATGTCTTATACATTGAGCATATTACAAGGCTGAAACAATTATGTTGTTTTCTCGACATTACTGGACATCGATCGTTGACTTGACTTTAACAGAAATGTAGTTGGAGTATTCATTAGCATTAATGTTGAATAATCATGTGCTCCATTACTACAACAATCTTCTCAAAACTATTGCTCTCTTAGCATAAATTCCCCGACAATGCACTGCCAAATATAGCATATTCCTTCCTTGAATTTAGTATTCATCATTGCTTAAAACACAACTCTCCTTTATAAGGACTTATACTTGTACATCTCCATGAACATATTCATCTTATACAGTAAACTTTGATAAATGTGCTTCATTGAACATTCTGCGCTGCACTATTACAAAGTATAGTCAGTCATACACACGTGGGCGTTTTATTCAAAGCGAATGGTAAAGCTATTCAAGCATAAGCCTTCGGGCATTTTGATGTCCTCGACGAGTACGAATATCCACGCGTGACTTCTCGTCTACCATGGGAACACGCCCCCGCAGTCAAAATTATCAATACATTGATCCACACAAAGTTACTTGTCTGTGTATCAAATGCCCGCGTTACATTCCTGAATTGGGGAGGAGAGGGGGGGGGGGGGGGGGGGGGGGCTATTCCCCCTTCTTTTTTTTTGCGTACAGTTTTATCACGACGGTAAGTGAGGAAGTGGAAATATATCGTTAAAAAAGGGGCAAGAAAGAGTCATCTTCTTTCTCCCTCTTTGTTTATTCTGGTTTCCTATTTTCCAAATGTCCGTATATTCAGCCCCACCCTTAAATCCGACACTGGTAATACTAACACCAAACCTTGATTTGCTATGTAGGGATTGCAAGTGTAAATGTTTGTCCTTGGTGCAGCGTGTCTCAGCGAAAGTATACAGCAAACCCGTGTAGCTAAATATTCACCTTTCGTGCATTAGTGGACATTATTACGTGATATGCGTAGAATGCCTTTTCGCTATTAATTTATATGTTACATGAATAATGTATTTTACACCTGTTACAGATTCATATATATTTGTGATTGGTGCCCAGCTGGTCACGTGATACAAATTGCAAGGTTTTTAATCAGCACATTTTCCCTCCCGGTCATTTTTCGATGTTATATTGATTGTCTGCATTGTCTAGCCGCAAGCATTTGACGCGCAACGCTGGATGGCTCGAGAAAAAATTAAGGCATGAGATCCCAAAATATCCTTGATTTCAGAAGCAAAGAGTAACCAAGACTATCTGATATAAAAGATATTGACTGCTAAGGATGTGTTATAAAACACTTTTGGACTGCACAGGAGTTATATGTTCTATGGCTATCATTTTTCCCCTCAGCGCTGCACCCTTTGTGAAAATATAACACCTTTGGGAAAATGCAGCTTCTTGTTTGGCGGTCCAATAACAATGTTATGTTACACACCCTCCCAGTCAATATTTGTTTAATGTTTGACTGTCTGTTTATTATTTCATCTAACGTTCGTATCGAACCCTCCTTTGCGAGTTACATGCGATCACTTCAATGTGTTTACAAGCAATATGGCAGTTTTCTCGCCAATTGGATGAGTCACACTATATATTCTTTAAATATTATAAAACATAAAAAGTATGGTTCGTATAGCAATATCTTTTTTGGGGTGTGGAAAATAACAGACATAGATGAAGTATGTATTAATTTATTTTCTAATGGATTTCTAACTTTCAAATCAAAGTTATGAGGCTTCTGTTTTTCATTTCATTTCATCTAACGTTCGTATCGAACCCTCCTTTGCGAGTTACATGCGATCACTTCAATGTGTTTACAAGCAATATGGCAGTTTTCTCGCCAATTGGATGAGTCACACTATATATTCTTTAAATATTATAAAACATAAAAAGTATGGTTCGTATAGCAATATCTTTTTTGGGGTGTGGAAAATAACAGACATAGATGAAGTATGTATTAATTTATTTTCTAATGGATTTCTAACTTTCAAATCAAAGTTATGAGGCTTCTGTTTAAGATTTGGGGGGGGGGGGGGTCATTACTAATACTAAATAGAGTGTTTGCACATTGGAATTCTTCTTGCGTAACAGAATGGAAAGATTTATAGGCGAAAAATGAATTGCAACAGAAGGCTCATGTTTTATTGATACAATGTAATTTCTAGAATTGCAAGCATGTCCGAAGGGAATAGATTTACGCTATTCAAGTTTTCGTGAAATCTCTTTTGATTGCTGGATTTTTGACCTTTTTTTTGGGGGGGGGGGGCGGGGGATATAGCTGAGTACATGAGATCGTTTTAAAACCCAATTTACAGCTCCCCGTGGGGTTTTGCGACTGATTTTCCCATTTTGTATAACCTCTTAACATTTGTAGCCCTTCCATAATGCATCAGAAATTAATATCAAATGAGAATTAATCATCAAATTGAGCGTCATCCACTTTTAGGATATCGCATTACCTTGCCTATAATGCGTACACGATCCGACCTATCATGTCTATACTGAGCGGTCAGTTAGCACAGACTCTGAAAGGTCCCTCAAGCGTGGTTCGCGCTCTCAATCAACTGTGACGTAGAGACAGTGTTTCTCTCCTCTATTCCCTCACGCTCGCTCCCAGCTCCACCGCCCAGAACTCGATTAATATCCCTGAAAGCCTTCTCAAACCCATCGCTAAAAGCCCAAAGGCAAGATAATACCGTAGAGATTTCATCCTCCGCGACGAAAATGAAAAGATACCAACATGATAATCACTTCGCCCTCCCAAACAGTAGCGTAGCCGAAGAAGGTATGAGGACTCGTGCCCCTTCCCCCCATCGAATGGCGTAAAGGAAGAAGAAAAGAGGGAGAGAGATTAATAGAAAAAAGGGGAATAGGAGAAGGGAAAGGCAAGGTGAAAATAACATGAAACAACTCCTCCGGATCCCTCCCCTCACTTTCTATTGCCTTGTTCTCTCGCATACCCAGTGCCCTCGTCATCGCCCCTATGATTTGATTCCTCACTACCCCCTATCTCCATTTCTTTCCCTCCTCCCATCTCCTTTTCTCTCTTGCCCATCCCTTCTTTTCCAGTCTGGTATCTTCCTCATCCATTGGGTGTCAGTATTAACAATCTCAGAATGTGACGCGTCCAAGGTTGAAAATAAAAATTAATAAGTAAGCGACGGCGCTGCTGCAAGGTTTTAACGGGCCACTTGATTACTTGAGCAAGTCCGAATTGTGGCACGGGAAGATTTCATATTGTGTTCCAATCTCTGGTGGACATTGTATTCGTCTGGACTATCTTCGCATCTACCCCTTGGTCTTGAGGTCTTTAACATGGAATCTATCACTTTTAACTCCTTTGGACTGCCTCCACCTCTCAATCGGCGAAAATCATGCTCCGATGGTCTCTACTTAAAGGAAAATGATAATAGAATAAGGTATGAATGATTTTTGTTTAAAATCGAATACAAATTTACTCTAAAAAGTAAATTGCTGAATCGCCATTTAGAATGAAATGAAAGTACATTTTCAAAATGGTAGATTTAAACTCGTAAATCAAAACTGGTTGAATACATCATGTTATTTTAGTAATAGTAGTAGTAGTAGCAGTAGTTGTTGTAATAGTTGTATTGGTAATGATAATGATGAGAATAATATTTTTAAATATAAATAATAATGATAATATTACGACTACTATTACTACTACTATTACTACTACTACTACTACTACTACTACTACTACTACTACTACTACTACTACTACTACTACTACTACTGTTATGAAAACAGCAATTTCTTCTATGGTTTCAAAAATATAATGTTTGGGATTTAATCCAATGTTGAAAGACCAATTAGAGCGAACTAAGTATTATGTTGAAGCAGACCAAGAAGCCCTACTATTATTGTAAGGTAGCGCCCAGTGAAGTAGGAGGTTTCAAACACAGCTCTTGTCCTTAAAGATAAAGGTGAGTTCTGGTCATCCGATTGCATTATGAAAGAAAAGGTGTGGAATGGATCAGAAAAAGTTGATTATGTAGCATGGAAGTATTGGTGTGTACTGCAAGGTTCTGGAGTCATCAAAGTCACAATGAATTTTGCCCAGTCTTGGTAAGTAACAAACACTGTACACAGAAAGATGTGTATGGGACTACACAAATGATGTCGGGGCTACTAACCTTGATTTCATAATCTTTCTATGCTCATTATTCAGCCAGTATATATTTTCTACCAAAATTGTTTGGCAAATGACATTTATTGGTAATCTTGAACATTCAGTGTAAGTTTCGTTTGATTATGAGAGAATACATTTTCTTATTTCTGCCAGAACTCACCTTTATCTTTAAAGGGAAATTAATATTCAATGTTTCCGCCATGCACAGCGAATTGATTTAATGATCGCTCACCCAATTATTGCACGTTTAACAGCGGAGACATAGCGAGCATCGAGTAGACTTAAGGCAAGCAACATACTCCAAACCATAAATCATTCGCATGTGGCTACGCCCGCCCACTGCCCTTTAATGTAACTGCACAATTCACATAAAACTTGATAAGTATAAGAAGTATAAATGGCGATCTTCTTTCACGGGGGACACTAACAATACACAGAAAAACACATTATTCAGCTATACAATGAACAAAACTTAAAAGTTATTTTCTTTTAACTGGCTTCAAATGTTTCTGCATGTAATTGCCTTAGCTTTTAATATATGGTGCTTGCGATATAGAATCATGTTGTGCAAAATGAAAAGAAAAGAACAATTTTCTCAATTGTATCCTCGTCGATGGTAGAACAGCGGTGTTGATCGAGTTATAATGAAACGGTGATGGATAAATCTAAGCTAGACGTTTCATCGTGACCAATTTATCATACAGACTGTCGCCCGCCTCCAAAGAAAAACTCGCCGAATGTTACAAGCAATTAAAGTAGATATCAAGTACTAATTTGAGGATTTAATTGTAATAATATGTTCGCGGCGTGGAGAATACATCATGACTTGATGAAGATGTGGTTGGCTGAAAACATCAAAACCGCCGAGTGTTAGGCAAACTACATATCGTCTGGGAAACTGTTTATCATTCGTTAATTGAACAGACATGTCATGTGTGTGTGTGTGTTTAGGACAATAGCATCATACACCGCATGTCAATATAAACGATTAAAGAACAGAAATGTGTCAATATGCAGCTCCAATATTATACTGCTTAATTTCCATACGTAGCCTGGAAAAAAGGTTTAAATTGGATTTTCGTTGGCAGATAAGATAGAGTTATCAAGAAGTGAGAATAGATTCACATTTTAATGGGAGCTCTATTGATTAATGAGAGTTACACTGATGCCCATAAGGCTGGAATATTTTTCTAGCCTATTTTACTGACATGGTTGTGATCACATAATGGTTTATTCTAAAAGAGTTTAAGTTTATATCTTCCCAGAACTTAATTGATCATTCTCTAAAGCTCTTTAGATCTATTAAAAAAAAATAGTTTATATTGTCAATTTCATTTGATATTAAGAGGTATGAAATACTTCGTCGACTCTATGGACAACAGCGTTCATACATATATAAGTGAAATTAAACAAAATATTGTAAACTCATATAGAGAACACCCCACTTGGCTGAAGGTTTACATAGGCGAAAGTCCGTGGGACCAAAGGCCCGCGATGTTTCGGTCTTTTGAACATTTCCGAGACTTGGTCAGGAAGGTTTAGTCTATTAGATCAACTTTTTCATTTTTATAAATCTTTGGTCTCGTGAAATGATATTAAATTTTTTTAGTCTTGATTATTTTGTATATCTAGAAAAGTTGTTAATTTTGTAGACTAAACATCTAAGTTATAAAAACGTATGAAGAAGCCAGTGAATTAACAAGATTTCTTTGCAAAACTAATCTTGATGGTATTGTTCATATTTTTATGGTGTATCTCTGCTATCCTGATTAAACTCTTCACACCATATTCCTCCTGAAACCGATTGTTTGTTTCCATGGCTACCCACAGCAGATCTGATAAAGATTGAGCGTTAAATTACAATTCCCCGTCGCCTGATTAATGAAATATACAACTTGATACAGGATCATGGCGTAGAACTTTGTAGAATGTTCGACTTGCGCCATTGTTATCTTCTGATGATCATTATTGCATCCAGCGTAAAACAACATATGCTTTATGTGTCTGTCAATCCTGGTTTACTCTGCTTCAAGAAATACATCCGTGATTTATAGCAAATGACAGCACATCTTGGTTTAAAAAATGATGTTTATACTTCAGAGTGACAAATATGGAGCACACAAATTGTCGTTGTTCTTTTTCTCATTTTCTAGATCTTTCAATCGCTTTGCATTATTACATTTAATAGGCAATCTTGTTTTCGCTTTTATATAATCAGGTGACCGAAATTGGTGAGCTTTTATTTTTCTCTCCTTGTAAAACGTCAATACATCGACGTGCAACTCGAGCATTTGTCTCCATTTGATGACATTCTTTAGAAATTTGACAAATTCAATGTTTCCCCGTGCCAGTTAAACTCTTTGACCTGAATTTGCGGCGTGTCATCTCGACATGGAGGGAAAGAAAGGGCAATTGAAATGTATGAATCCACATGAACGCGTGGCGCCAGCAGCCCCTTACCCCTTATAACAAATCACACGCCATGCGATGGAACCGGTGTCAGTATTTCAACCAGGTTCGTGTGACTTCGGCGCCACAAGTTCGGCGTCATCATACGTTTAACTTATCACGAACTGTGTCACCCTCAAGACAGGAATGGTTTCATTTTTCATGCAAAGTACATCTGATATATGACAACCTGGCCTGAAAAGTCGAGCTTGGGACACGGCCATTGCTCATGCGAATAAACGAATTACCTGTATAGTTTACTCAGAAGAGCACATTTGTGTACCATATGGACTAGTTGCTTCACAGTGATCAGATATCATTTTCGTAATGTCATAATTACATCTGGTTATTCAATTAATTTTAATGCCACTTAACTTCAACTCCAGACATCGTAAATGAAATTGTGTTGTGTTTACATGAGTAGTAAAAACAAATGCAGCTGATGGATATGATATTAACAGATGTTGACAAAGATGAAACAAGATAAACACGAATATGAGGACAAATTTCATTGATTGTCCTATGATGTTGTCGATGTGTGTTTAAGCAAAAACAGACTAAAGTATCAAATGGTAACGAAGTAAATTAAAACTTGTGTTTATAATGATCAAAGCTATGTTAACGAGAAGAGACTCATTCCGACATTTTGGACAGTTAACAACACCAGGCGCAAATTACTTTAGATTCCTAAAATGAAACGAAGTTGAAATTCAAAGAAGGCTAACAAAATGCGCCCTTATTGTTAAAGGATTTATTAGAAGAACCGCATTGTTGATATACTTTTGTCGTAATTTCAAATATTCGACTACATTCCTGCAAAAATCGTGAGGAGCAGCTTTTCCCATGGCTCAATGTAAGTCGTATCCTAACATGCATGGAATCCGTTGGCTCAGGGCAGGTGTAAAAATCAACATTTATAGTTTAATTGGTCACTTTAAGACGAATCCTATGAGAGATGAGCTCCCCTAATTCTCCAACTCTGCCGACATCAGAGCCTGCTTTAGCGGCTCTCTGCGCCACCGGATAAATACTTATCCCCTCTCTTCCTCTATGACTAGATGGTAAAGTGATTAATGGCATCTCAATTCCCCATCTATCTCTCCACATTGCCTAGGGCGAGTTGAACTAAATGTCCTGTAAATATGTCTTTCAAAAGATCCGCATGTGACGCGAGATAAAAGTGTTCATGTTTTGTGTCTTCCAAAATGGGGTCATTCTGTCAGTTAATTATAGTCTATAAGAATTTAATCGGGTTCTTATGGTTCGACAGATAAATATATTGCATATTGTTTATACATAATCGTTGTTAACATAATTATCTTTAGCATTGATTGTATTGAAGTCTTGATGATTCGTTTTAAAATTGCCATCGTTTGGAACAATAACAGAAAGAAAAAATCGACATCAAATGCAAATTGCAAAAGTAGAATCTATATAAACATGACCTTTCATGGCTGCTTCAAGACTCAGAAAACAAAGACAACATCTTTTTTCTTTTGTCACCGAATTAATCTTTGAGCGGTCAACAAAAAGTTCAAGTGAAAAATGTCTTGAAGTTTGACATTTTGAATGATCGGTGATTTTGGTTCTAAAGCTACGCACAATTTGAAAATGAGACGTAGTTTCATTCCAATAAAAATGAACGACTCCCCCCCCCCCCTCCCCCCGTTTCTCATTTCTTTTATCTTACTGTTCCCATCTCCTTTCATCAATAGAATGATTACGTTTTCCTGTATCTTGGTGGGAAACTAATATATTTCATTCCCCGCTGTATCCGAGAATTGTTTTTCTCGTTGTTACCCCTGGGGAGTGGACGGGAATTGAATGTCCCGTACCTCCCAGCTTTCTCCAGTCATACCCTCGATCGATGCATGATTGTCTTGCCTAGTGCTCTTATTTTTTTATTTTTTTTCTCATTCATCCTTTGTCCTTAAATTGTGTAAAATATTGAGAAAATCATCTGAAGAGGGATAAAATAGAAAAAGAATTATGCGGGGGAGGTACCGAAATTCTAGGATGGTTTTGCCCCTGGTGCTGAAAATTAAGCTGTCTTTTGAAGCAATTCCTTTCTAATATTCGCTCTTGGTTTTAATCGTAGTATATTCTTTAAGTTATGGAGCACGTTGTTGCCAGTTATTAAATATGTTTAAAAGCTTGCATTTAAGTATCCTGTGTTGTTTGTATAATTACGTTCTAACCAAAAAATATTCTTATAGAAATGTTTGTGAGCGCTGATCTTGGTTGAATACCGAACGCGAGAGAATTTGGGGTTGAGTGTGGAATCAAATCAGATCGTATCAAATCGATTTTATAATCATTTATAATTATGCGAGTCTTATATCACGTTAAAAACATCAATAATGCTATATATTATATTTACATTTTCATGAGTCTTAATTAAATAGAGGTAAAGATTCGTGAAGCTATTTCCTGTTATATTGATGTATAGGTATATAAAGGGGGCAGGGGAGGAAATAAAATAGAAGAAAAAAATTGTTGATTATTACAATAGTATTGGCAGTTCTTTCGTTGTAATGGCAGTAAGAGTAGCAATTTTGCCCTTAAAAGAAGGTTGAGTTCTGGGAAGAGGTTAACATAATTTGTGAGAGTTAGCATTTTATTATGCAAGTGTGAAAGAACATCAGAGAAAAAAAAATGTTCCCTGAAGAGCATGGCTCTTCAAATGCTTTAATATTCTAAATATGACAAGTAACAGCTAATAATGAGGCCCAATTTTTATGCCACATGTTTGTGTAGTCCCAAATAAATCTTTCTGTGCACATGCTTATTACTTTCAATACCAAGACTGGGCCCAATTTCCTTTCCTTTGATGACTCCAGGACCTTGCAGTACACACCAATTATTTTATGCTACGTGATCAAATTTCTTGGGCCATCACGCATTGGTGTTTATCAGCGTGAACATGGTAAATGCTTGTAATGGTATTCATTGCAGATATAAATGTGTATATCTAGTGTAAACAGTAATGTAAATACAGGATCAGTATATGCTCTCGTTTGAGTGTGCCTGTGCCGTGCACTTCATCCACTATCAGATTGTTTACAATGAAATGCACCTGGAAATATAATGACACGGGGCAGAGTTTACAGTGTGCGGTTGAGAGTGTGCGTGAAGAGTGCGTGTGTATAATTATCTGCATGCAAGACGGTGTTTTTGAGAGGGATTCCCGGCGGACTCTAGCGATGGAGTGTGGTGTCTAGAGGGGCCAGCACTCACCGTCAACTTTATCGACCGTCAGCCTGTTAAAGTGCCGAGTTTCGGCTCCTTGCAGGCTTCAAAGAACATGCGCCCATGTAGCGAGTTGTTATTGAGGCGCTCCTGAACCGTTGCGTTATCGGTGAGGGCCGGGTCAGCGCTAAGTCTCTCCATGTCAGTAGAGTCTGTAGAGTCTGCGATTCTCGCCATATTTAGAAATCATATTACAAGAAGAAGGAGAATCGGGTTTGTTACCACTATTCTGATGGACTGCCACATAAGTGAACTACATTGTAACTATCAATAGCCATTTGGTAAAAAGCTAATTGGCCAATGGCGCAATGTGTCCCGTACGACATTTAACATTAATCCATTTCATTCATTCAAAAAAGAAAGAAAAGATTTCAATATGACCATTGACTAATGATTCTTTGTTGTACCACTTACATCAAATGGTCTTGCCATTGTTTTTAAATGAAAGAAAATGGATAAAAAGATACATTGCATAGTATCAACTGGGAGATTAGGAAGTCGAGCCTAATAACTACTTGATGTCATCGATATAATGTGTATAAATGTAAATATAATCACATTCTACCGATAATGGCAATGACTCTCTCTTCCCTGTACATGAACTGCAATCGGTGTTTATATTACAGTTAGTTTGTTTACCCAGGGAAGCCTCGTCAGCCTGAATGTTGTTCTCTTCGAAAGTTCTACAATGGGTACCCCGGCAATTTATAGGCGTCCGTTTACACCTAGTCGGAAAGGGGAAAATGGGAATTAATGCCCTGCCAAAAGACGGTCGTGCCGGGGTAGAATTCGAACCCTCGACCCTCGGATTGCGATCCGGTGAATGAACCACTAGACCTCGACACCTCCCATCGAATCATTTCTGAAACTTTTTCTTCTATACGGACTGATATTATTCTCAAATCATAGTTTAATCGTGTTTCGGTAGAAGAATACAAGACCCCCCCTGACAAAAATGAGAAAGAGGACAGAAGGAACATGACATCTTAAAACCCATACACCGTATTTTGTTATCGAGAGGGGGGACGAATAGGGTTGTGTTACACAACACAATTAATCTAGGTCAGTGCAATTTCAAAATAAGTACCCCCTTCTTTTCCCCCACAATAATGTGAAGAGAAACGTGCCCAATCCGTATGGGGAAGAAATCAACACCGTATGACAAGGTTATGATGGAAGACACAACTGAATTAACTATGTGCTTTAGGTTAGGTCCCTATTGGAGACATTAATTGGGATATTAAATAATAATGACGATGTTATCATCTTCCGAAAGGAGCCACTAATCTATAGAGAGGAGCATGAAAGAAAGGGGGTAGAGAAAAAGGAAAAGGAATTCATCAAGGGATATTGACGCGAGGGAAATGGGGAGATGTCATCTTGACAAGGTATCTCGTTTTGTTGGTAAATTTTCTTTAACCATGACTTTATCTTACTGAATCTTGTATCCTTACTAATTTATAGGCATTTTCATTTTTTGATAATCTAAATAAGGACATTTTACGTGTAATTTAAATGATTTTTAGTTGCTTTATTTTTCATACATCTAATTTTATCACATTTTTTGCATACACGCTTTTCGAGATTAAAGTTCATATTCGGTATGGCCCCGCCCATCACTTTGTGGAGTGTGTGCAAACATAAGGCGTATTACGTAATCTGGACTTGCTTTATGTGGGATGTACAATAGATTATTGAAATTTCCATTGAATTGATTTTTCAAAAGTTCTTTGATCTTTTTAAAACAATTCTTCTAATTACAAGATCTCCAAATTAGCATTGCCTATTGTAAATGGAAATGGTTAATTAATTATCTTAAGTTTACAATGTGTATTCTTTCGAATGCGATTTCACCGCCAGTGGTCAGCTGCATAAACAAAAACCTTAAACGGTGCCCCCTCTTAGCATTGTATATGTGCGATCCAGTGCGCTGTATTATCATAACCATTCACAATCCATATTGCACGATAATTGACAGATGTATTTCGGATATCAACCGGTGCAGGTGAAATCCAAATATTGACCAATTGACATGTAACCCGCAAGATAGCACGTAGCACGCTCAACCGAACTTGAGTAAAGGAGCCTTATGCCTCGGTCACACCGCTGAACCGACTCCAAACCGATTCCAAAACGAATTATTGTTGGCTATTAATGTCATTGCGATATGTTTATGTCGGTTTGGTGTTGGTCCTTTCCGTGTGACTGAGGTGTGAAACAGAAATCACATCACCAAACCACCCAACCCGATTCCAGAGCAACCGATAGGTGTGAATAATGCGCCGTTTTGCTTGCCTCGGTCTACTTCCGGTCTGGTGTCGATGTGACTGGGTGTACATATATTATACACCTCATTGACGCGCGGAGCAAGCGTACGTACATCAAGTATCGATTGACAACGGAACTTTCTGAATCATTTCTTAAACGCGGAGAAAATTGAAAATAATCTCTTAAACTAGGCTATAGAGTATACTTGGAGTGGATTCTTGCGCCGAGAAAGTGACAGCTTCAATCTCGTAAATCAGAGATAATTTTACCTAAATCTTTCTTCTCTATGAGTTAAGCTGCGTCTACCTATTCCTACTACGGAATGCATGATGAAATAATGTACAGACTGAGAGATATGATATTACTCTAATACAAACTGAAATCATGTAGTAAAGATATAGGCAGTCAGAACAAAATCGCTGTATTTGTTTTCTGTCAACAGAAAATTATTTCTTTTTGATGCATGTATAATCTATTTATGTATCCATTTACCGCTAAATACCACGAATTTCCATTGCTAAAAGAATGAATATAATGAACCTTATTAACCTTACAATTAAGACAAAAAAGAAGAATTGGGTAACTAAGACCTCTCTGAATGTGTTACTGTTAATTATATCCCGAATTTGGAGTCACAAAGCTTAGTTTTTTTTTGTGCCAATAACAATTTGTTTGGATTATAAGAGTTGATTGTAACAAATATACGTAGTCTATTAAAGTGCAAAGAAGTAAATTTTAATGAGAGTTTTGCAACCGTGTAAATGAGAACCTACTTCAAAGTACAAATCATAGTCAAAAGCACTAACAAGAATATGCACGCATGGGACACGTGTTTAATAGTGGATACGTTTCCGGACTGCGTTATTTTTTTCTGCGGCACAGATTGGGGTTAGGTGCGTGTTGAGCTTATGGGAAAGTTTAGGGTTATTAGGATTAGGGTTAGGGTTAAATCAAGACCTCTTTTTAAAAAAAAGCCCCAATCTGTGCCGCAGAAAAAAATGGCGCTTCCGGACTGTGGATCACATTATCACATGCTTCGTAGTAAGAGTCTCAGTCTCAGCCCTAAAGCAGCCCGGCTCAAGCCAAGGTAAAAGGTGTGTGCCTTGAGCACCCACAGGGATAGAAAATTATGTGCACAATAAATGCGTTTGGCTTTGCATTCAAGTCTCGTCCATGCCTGATATAATTCATGATACGTAATCTAGTTATAATCACCAATTTAAATTATTCAGCTTACATGTATTGGCTGTCAATATGCTTTGTAGACACATTCATTTTATGAATGTTCAGCGTCAATTTCCCGGATTGTCTGAGAATCACATTCCCCAAATTCACCCTGCCCTCGTAATCATAATGTAAAACAGCGCACTAGCTATTAAAGCGGCTGGTGTATTACATGTATGATGCAAATCGTAACGCTAGACTCTAGTATCAATCTTCGCCAGAGGCTAATGAGGGTCGGTTCGCATTGTATTTCTTATTCATGCGCTGCCCTGGTATGTTCACATCTTTGTTAGATGTTTACGCGTGACACCTTCTACAGGAAAACTAGACTAATTATAAAGAGAAGGTAAAGAGTTCCGGAAAACGGTGCAAACTTTTTCTTATCAATCTTTATATGCCGCACAATTAATCTCTCGGAGCCACATTGTATCTATCATGGGATAAATACCCCAAAGGCTTTGAGATGAAGCAACTGTTTCCAGTGCAAGGTTAATCTATACCGATGTTAAGAGGTTGTCAAGGGGATAATCAAGAACGGAAATAGGTAATTTTGAGAAGCCACTGCACATGTTGCACGCAAGCAATCCTTCCCTCATTTAGCGCGTACTGTTCTCGCTTTTTCTTAGAATAAATGCACGTGTGGCAAACTAGTGACCACGTAGAGAAGCAAAGAATGCAACCGAAGGGTTAACATTTGAGCTCCTATGTGAGGAATATCGTAGTACCATTGACTCATGAAAAGGAATTGCTGTTCTAATGCCGTCAGGTTCCACATAACTCGAGTAATCATAAGTTAAAACTGTGGACCAAATGTTCCTGCAACACTGTCCATGCTATCACTCAGACTTTCGATAAATCAACCTTAGGTAATGTCAGCAGCTTAGATATGTGCCCAAATTATAATAAAGTGTTATGTGATCCGAGCATGTTTTTTTTAAAATAGAATATTCCATAAGGTATTGATATTTTCGTTATGAGTGATAATAACAATGATGACACTGAGTAATTTTTTCAAAAAGTATTTGTGATTGTGTTATGACCAAAGTGTTTAGGGTTGTACAAATCCAAAGAAATGTGTAGTGATTTTCAGTCTATGGAATTCACTCCACATCGGCATACGTGGTGGTAATTTAGAAGACCTCCAAGTTGGGCTTTCAGTTGCTTCGTCGCGTGATTCTATACGACCTTGTCATACGCCTAATATATTATAAAAAGCGGCATCAGCGAGCGCTTATTTTGAAGATGGCATGAATTTCCACGATTAGTCACGTATAAATGCATAAATATGTCACCGTGGCGAGAACGTTTCAAGCGATTCGTTCCATTTCATAATTCTGGCTACTCTCCTCGCCCAAGTGCTTATGTCTGATTAATATTTACCAGCCTAGATTCGTTCGCAGATGGTCGACAAAATCACGTGACCATTCTCTGCTAGGCCTTATACAATGCTCGCATGCACGTCACATGTGTTTGAGAGGCATGTGTGCAATTTTAACCCCCGTTCACCATGACAAATAACTGTGAAATCATTTTTTTTTTGGTTAGCGCCTGTCCACTTTAAAAGTCACCAATCAAAGCGCTTTACGGTGAACATGACCAGTAACGTGATATAGTGGTTCATTTACGTGACCCTCAATACAAGTGCTTAGTGTTCTAACCTCAGCCCGGTATTTACGTATTTTTGCAAGACATTAATTCATAATTGCAAGGTATGCTTGGGAACCTGACTATTAGTAATAATTGCAGGGCTTTCAAGAATAACAGCATTGATGCTGGTGATGCTACCCTGGGTAAACATCATTTTCATTTATTGTATTACTATGAGTATAGTATAGTGGTAGTCGTAGCAGTAGTACAAGTAGTAGCAGTGCAGTGGTAATAATAGTAAACCTTCTTATTGGACTATATTATGATTCTGCAGTGACAGTGTCCTTTTATATCTCCTCTTGGTAGCATCTTGGTATCTGGAGGAATGTATTAATCTCTATCGAATCTTCCTTAAACTTTCACGGATCTGTTCCTGTCATATTTCCCCCTCATCGTTCATTAAAACAAACTTAATTTCGCTTCGCTTCCCCTTTATTGACTTTTCTTCGCCATGATGATTTGTCATCCTCACCTTGCATGATATCATGGTTTCTTAATTTGCTGATTTCATATTTAAAGAGAGACTAACTGACAGACCTTTCCAGCCAACCGATAATTCAAATAATTAGAAAAGATCATTGGGGCGATGATTAGGTCAGTGTGCTAATTAGTCACTTGAGAGTACGTACTTCATCATTTTAGGGTGAAATAAATGGGGATTTGACAAATTGGCCGTTTGGGATTTCGCATAATCGGGTTTCTACCTTTTAATCCATGTGCCTATACTTTCATTCTATGTATACAAATCTATTTTTTTTAAAAACCAAGACATAAGTATACACCAATACTTTTGTTGTGGTCTCTAAATTGAGTACAGCATCCTTTTAACAAAATCCATGTGCTTGTTTATATGTACGCTAGGAAATGCCCTAATTATAATTAATGACTGAAAATCCTTGCTTACGTCATCTATTGAATTGCACAGCACATAAAAGCCAAGTATCTCATATTTCACTCCGAGTCAAGCACTTTTCATGATTGTCTCTCTAAAGAGGGTAACATGCTCGAATTTCTAAAGGAGGCCCCGAAAGCTGCTGTAGACATAACCTGTCTTTGTTCCGTTTTGAGGTTGTTCCATTCCCACGTTCCAATATTATACTGGAAAGTCCAAACGCGGAAATAATTTGCTTTATTAACGAGGAGAGCCTTCATGACATAATTTTTTTGTTTATTACTTAAATCACCTTTCATAAGGATACTCGTCAAATGATTCTGTAATTTTTGAGGTTGTTCCATTCCCTACTTCCAATATACTAGTCCGAATGTTAATACAATTAACGTTTAACGATAAAAGGCCTTTATGACGTAACTGCGTGTTTATTATTTGAATCACCTTGCATAAGGATACGGAAAAAGCGTCAAATGATTCTGTAATTTTATCAAATTTTGTCAGCCTAATCTTGTACGATACTATTTTTATTTGAAACACGATTCTAATCTACATTTGCCATTCCATATCCATGAGAGAAATAAGGTTCTGTCAGGATGATGAAAGCCTTTCTGTCTGTAGTTGCCATATGCCCTTACAGTGAGCATATTTTAAGAAAACTTCCCAGGGAGTGACGATGTTGTATATTGTGAGTGAATGAATCCGATGGCCGGGGTAATAATATTTGTAAAGCGCTTACAGACGGTAATAAATTTTAGACGCTATAATTATACATTCATATAATTATTAACAAGACAAATATTGGGCGTTCTTTACAGCTCATTTTACATGTCTTACTTCACTTAGAACGTACGTGTCATTTTCGTTTTGTTCAATGTTACATATGACGAAAGCAAATATTTCCAAGGCCTGAATTATGTCCTATCAAGGGCCTATTGTATGTGACAACGTGTTTAGCCTGTTGAAACGTGTGTAGAGTGTAGAAAGGATTGTCAGTTTGTGGGTATGTGGGTTAATTTTTGCTGTCTTCACTGATTTCTGTTAATTGTACATCTTCAAACGATCTGGAGCGTGACTATCCGAGGGTCATGCCATGTCAATCAAAATGAAAGATATTATTGAGAACATTAAAAAAGGAAGCCCTGTACATTTATTTTGTAAGCCCGTTGCCCACTCAAACCCCGAGGCTCCTGTATAATAGCCTCAGTAAACGAAATATTTCAGTAATAAATGTGCTATATTCATTTTGTCCATAGTTTGTCATACAGGCAGGGTATTTTACCGACATCGCTAGTATTGCTGTAATGTACTGCCAATTGCGCCATCTTGCGGTCAGAGCGATTTCCGGTTCATATACCCAATCATCATGCGCGCTGCATGAGTTGGTGATGCCTTGTGGGACATGGCTATCGACACATCGAGACATTGTGGGTAGCCGATGACAGTATGCGTACATCTCAAGAAGTGTCAGTAAAATATACACTGCCTTTAATATATGCAGGCCTTGAGTGCATATATGTAAGAAACCATTGACGAGACTTGTACAATTTGATTAGTCATATTATTATTCTCATTATTTTTAGCATTTAGTAGTAGTAGTAGTAGTAAGCAAATAACTACCGTTGGTGAAGGTGATGGGAAAAACTATCACTTCCGAGGCGATCTGGATGTAGCTGAGAAAAGATAGCTTATACATTCTGATCGACGAGGAAGTGACAGTTTGCCATCGCCTGAAACCAAAAGGTGATTATTTGCTTTATATTCCACATCTGAAACAATTTAACTACAGAGAGAAAAGGACGTGTGTTCATCTAGATAAAAGACACCTAGGCCCAAAAAAGTTTAAATTTCACCCAACCTCTCGTGGGTACGTTGCGCGCATGTGTTTTCTTTAATTGCGCACATTGGTAATTCGCGGTTATTTACGCCTGTTTTAGTGCGCTTTTGGATATAAAGATAGTACTACTATCTTCAGTGAAAGTGCGTTGCCCTGTGTAGATAGTAGTACTTTCTACACAGTGTAACGAACTTTTTTTCTCCCATCAATGATGGGCGAACTATCTTTCATCACGTGATTTATTTTTGACTAATCGTAGAGCAAGATTATTGGTATGTGGAATATAATAGCAGATAGCTTTGTCATAATCATGCGTTTACGATTTTAAAGCAAATTATTTGTTCCGTATTTATTTCTTCTTTTTTGATGTGTGCCCGAAACGTCAGAAAATGCAAATAAATGACGTCATAGGCATAACATGTTACCATTTGGGTAATGATTGTTTAGCTGTCAGATGATTAGTGGCATCATACTCCATCTGACAAATGCGAAAATCAACAAACGAAACACGATGTTTATTCTACCGTGACTTTCAATGTGATTTTTGGATTTTTATGTTTGTTTATTGACACCTATCGTTACTTTATTCGGCTTTCTGCACGGTCGTCCGTTTGCCAACCGTGTAGATTTGCACAAAACTATAGGCACCAATTGTGGGGTGGATTGCTTATGTGCAATACGATTGCTTTTCAAAATTACCCATTTGTATTGATTTTATCCATCATAACCCTTTTAAACACCGACATTGATTACTCTTCCTCTGAAAACTATTGAAGCCTATACCTGAAAGTAAAGTATTGTGTGGCAAATAAAGAGTGAAGACCATAGACCGGAAAGTACTTTGTCTCCTTACCCTTCATTCATCAGGATGCTGACATATTTAATTACGCTACAGGGATTGTGAGGAGGATGATGGCATTTCCATTGGTTACCATGGAAATCAACCATAGAACTCCTCGAAAACATCTTGTTAGACGTACTTTCTTCTTTTAGAAATGGAAATTGCGGTAATGCGATATGTCATGTCAACTGTCAATTTACGTGTGATATCCCATGTGTAAACTTCATTGAAAAGCCTATTTTCAGAAGAAGACAAAAAAACACCAATCTATCGCCCGCACGCGTTCTCAAATGAGAATTTCACCTGTCTTTGTAGTTCATACGCACTTTTGAGAAGTGAATTCCAGCCGGAGGAAAATACACGTGAACGAACAATGAGATGGTGAAGATGAAATCGTAATCATTTCTGTAAATAAATGTTACGCATTTCGTATATAATCAAGAATTACTAAAAATGTAGGATGACTTCAATATGTAATACCAGTATCGGTGCTCTAGAAAACAAAATATGGTAGCATTAAAGCAGGGTCTTTTCGATTGGGATTTTGTTTATTTTCATTTAGTTTATCTTTTTGTGGTATAAATACACATGCTGAATCATCTACTGCATGAAGTCAATGATATTGTCAAAGTTTTCCCGATTAAATGTTATTGAGCTGGTTTAAGTGATGAATTCCGATATCCAAATATCCCGCAATTTGTATGTACGTGTATTTATGCGGGTTATTTGTTTGATCATTAGATATCGATAACAAAACAAAAAGACTAATGGGGCAAGATAGGTTCGATTGATTGCAAGTTGTAAAATTTGCAACTCAACTCTCAAGAAAAGGCCCTACAAGTTTCCTAAATTTCCTAGGACTTTGTTAGGATTAAAGTTTTAACAATTAAATTAAGCTTTTTTTCTCCCCTCTCTTTCTCTTCATTCTCTCTCTCTCTCTCTCTCTTACTAATGGGGCGTTACAAGAAAGTTGAGTTACGATCAAATACAAATTTGCAATTAATCGCCAGTCTTACTCTAGATTTTGGGGATTTGCAATTGATTACAACTTTCTTGCAACGACCCATTAGGCATTGTTTGCTATATAGAGGGGCGCAAGTGACTTACCTAGCATTATAAACAAAATCTATCATACTATACGAAAACAAATTTTCTTCATAATATATAAATATTAATTCTCTCTTAAAGCCTTGCAAGGTCACTGGAAAGGTGGTTATCTCATCAACTCAGCTCTCAGTTAACATAAGAAAAAGAGGATCATGGGGGACCAATGGTCACCGATTAGTCATTGTTTGTTATATAGAGGGCGCAAGTAGCTACAAGTAGTGCAGTGGGCCTTTAAAGAATATAAAGCCATATACTTTCTTATAACACCTTTGACGACTTTATCATCAGTTGTGAATTCTTTCTTTCACTGACAAAAATGTGTTATTTTGCAAAAAAACACTTAAATCTGTTAAAACCACCCAAAACAAACATGTTACCCTTTCCAAATCACGTGGAAACCAACATGTTTGTATCAATGTTTCTTACATTTACCTTTCCTACATCAGACATGTATACATGCTTGACTATTGATACTGACGGGGGAGAAATGCAATAATATCTTAATGTTCCTCTTTAGGGAAAACCACTTCACCTTTATTTCCTTAGAAAGCGGATTTGTATAATGTATTTCATGCAAATGATTAGTCTTCAGGTGGTTTTAGGTGGTTGTTATGAAATACAGGGGGGAAATGAAGCATTCTCTAGAACCAAGCTCATTTAAGTATTTTTATTCTTTTTTGGTGGTTGTTTAATTACGTGTTTTGTAAGATTTAAGTACAGTACTCTGACGTTGCGGTGTAGATCTTTTAATCTTCATTTAGCCTTTATTTTACAGTTCTTGTCAGTATGGAAATTAGACTCTTCATCACCACTTCATCCTCTGTTATTTAAAGAAGATTATTCGCAAAGGATCAGAACCCTGGGAGTATAAGGAGGAGTGATGCTCAAGTAGTAGCGCAAACTGGCTACAAACTCTACGAGCTCAAAGATGATAATAATAATAATAATAGCGTTTTATTTACCCAGGGTAGCTACTTAAATTATGAAACTGCTCTTCCAGCGGGCCCTGCATAACATACGAACATTCAGAAAAAAAGAGAAGAAAATGTAGAAAAAGAATGATAGGCCTGTCCCACTGGATTTTGAAGTGAGAAAGACACCTCTACTTTAGAAAATCTGTTCATTGTGTTGTTGGTTTTTATATCTGGTTATTGCTACTCTTTATACTTAACTGATGAAAGTACAGATCTGTACGAACATTTTTTGAAAGAGAAAAGAATCTTTGAAGAAAAGAAAAATAGTTTATTTTGAGTAGTTAGACTAGTCTCGTCGATGTTTGAAGTTAAAATGAGGACAGCTTTACTTTATTTGTCCAAAATGTTCGCCTGCCCCCCCCCCTTACACTCAACCCCCTTTCTTAATCCTTTTTTTTTTTACAAATCAAGAACCATCGAAGTTGTAGATCTGTATCCGAACAATTTAGGAAAGCGAATAGAAAATAGGGGGAATTAAATACAGATAATTGGGAATAGAATGGGTGAGTTCTCCTTGAGGCTTGAGATGGAAATGACATTAATGAGAAGGAACACTCCTCCTTAGCACATTTATGTTTGCTCCTCAGTCTATCTATCTGTCTACAAGCGTTACGACCGTCTAGGTGAAGAGCTATGTATACAAACAATTTAGGAAAGAGAACAGAAAACCGAGGGAATCAAAAATAGATTATTTTGTGTAGAATGGTCTCTTTAGCACATTTATGTTTGCTTCTTAGTCTATCTATCGGTCTACAAGCGTTACGACCGTCTAGGTGAAGAGCTATGTATACAAACAATTTAGGAAAGAGAACAGAAAACCGAGGGAATCAAAAATAGATTATTTCAGTAGAATGGGGTCAGATATCGTAGGAGTGTCAAGTGCATACTCGACAGTGATTCAGCCTGCAATCGACGGACTGTAACATGAGTATGAACGTCACCATTTCTAATTTCAAACCCGACACCCCCCGTTCACATTAGGATTGTAGAGGGAAACCGAATAGTAACGTTTTCATATAGTGGTATCGTAATGATTTTACACAACCGCGGTCTCGAACACGTACGCCTTGTCCAGATACGCAGCAGTAAACCGCGTCGGTTTATTTTATGATGACGTAAAATGCAGTACGTTTCATATTTTCTGTACCTTAATTCGCGTAGGACGTTTGTTGTTCGCATTTGCTATTCATGTACACGAGTCTGTACTGTCCTTGAATAAGAAATTATGTTATTCCTTCTTTAAACAAGTTGTTTGTCGTCATCCACCTACTAGTTTACGCATAATTACCTCTATTGTCAATTATTACTTTACGTGTACGTTTTTTCTCTGTGTATTCTTTTATATCTTATCGAATGTACATTATAAATTTGTGGGAAATGAATAAATGATCAAATTGCATATTTGTATATAACTTACTTGTAACCACAAGAGGGGAAAGATGCGTATGTACTAAATATCATTCTAAAATGAATTAGAAGGAGAATAATTTTAATGTATTCATACCTATCTATTTTATGTGAAAAAGGACTCTTCAAAATTGAGCATTTTCAATTAAAAATCTTCACTAAAAAGTTCCTAAAAAACTTTTAAAAATTATGTGCGTGAGGTACCTGATGATAATGTGTCCGTGTACTTTATCAGATTATAGTTATAGAACTGTATTGTATTTAGACTTGCCATTATTGCTCATAACTATGACAATTTAAAACGAATTTGAAGGGAAATATCTGATATTTGAGGATGTTTGATCAGCGTTATCGCAAATCATTGGGCACAACGTCAATGCCCCACTGGCTCTCAACATACATACATGTACGAAGACGATGAGTCCCAATGGGCACAATGGTATGGTTTACACTGGATAAATAATACTTATTGCGGGATTAGAATACCGGTGGAAACAGGGTTCTCGAGTTGTGACGGCTGGGGTGACGGTCTACCGGTGAAGTAGGTCACGTCCCCGCGTAGCGCTAGCTGAGGTATAAGACAGTGACTACACACAATCGATAAGAGTTTGGACTGTGCTAGTCAACACGCCCCGGGCTATATGGGACGGTCAAGAGTTTGACAATTTAACGCACAGGTGTACCAGACACCTTTAACGGTCTCCTTTTTTCGTTTTCTTTGTCGTCATGTGGATCTTCATTTTTATCTCTCGCCCTCTCTTTCTCTCATTCTGTCTCCAAATTGTTTTATCTTAATGTTATTGATTGTATGTCTATCAATTTCCCCAACCTCTCTCCTCATCTCTCTCGCGACCCAATTTAATCTAGACCCAATTTCGTCAGCCACGTTTTACACACAAACACCCCCCCCCCAAAAAAAAAGCATTAACAGAAATTGTCGGATTTCTATGAATAATTGATACCCTTTAAGAGGATATGGCACACAATTTTTGTTATGAACAAGTATACAACTAGAATTCAAAATGCAACATCTTTGTATAATGCATGCTCCTCAGCAAGTTACATAAAAAAGATTATGAGATAGGAATAATCCCGGATCAGAGTATAGAGGATTATTCATGGAAGTAGGTATCATTAGTGTGCAAATAATACCTTTATTTGAAGGTGAAAGAGTGAAATGTAAATAATTACATTTGAGTAAAAAGAAGATTTGTTTCTTATTACCAATCTTGAGAGAATAATTTTCACGCTAATTTCTTTAATTTCCAATGAAGATGTAGAGTGTAGAACAAAGAGACCGACAGATTCATGAATATCATTTAAAAGGGGTTTCCTAGTCGAGTTGTCGTTGTCGGGTGGTTATAAACACATGAATGCAGTAGCGAAGGTCATGGATTCGAGCTCCGCCTACTGTCCCTTTTGCATGTAATCTCGCATTGCTTCTATGCATCCTTGCAATACACGGGTACTGGTGAGATGCTATAACCATTGTTGTTTCGTCAACATCGTCCTTTGGAGAACTTACACATTTCGTTTGTTTGTTTGTTGTACCTGACTGCTGAGAAAACACGTTTATGCTCGTAAGTACACAACCAGGGGACCAACGGCTTTAAGTCCTCTCCGAGGAACTTAGTAACGAGGATTAATGCGGATCAAAGGGCACTAGCGCTTTGACTTGGATTCGAACCGGGGACCTTCGACTGCTCTACCACCCAACCAAAGACTCGAGTTATCCTCGACCCCATGAACAAACCTTTTCCATGGTATTCTGTCTAGTACAACTTTACGGAGCTCAATAAGGGACTTGTCTATTTATTTTGGTCACACCTTCTATCCATGTGTTCCTTTTCTTTCCTCTTCTCTCATTGTCCTGTACACTTAAGCAAGATGTCTTGCTCCATAACCTTTGAACTTTCGAAGTATCCGAAGAAACTTGATATTTCATAATCGATGGTCTCCAAGATAGCGACTTATGTACGAAGTACTTAGAGATATTATGCTTATGGCGCTTTATTCATCCGGATTATTTTCATCATTACGTCATTATTTCATTAGAAGCTGCTGCAGATGGTAAACCTGTTAGTGCGGATTCACGCTATTGCAGCTTCCGCCGAAATCTCTCTCGGTGTCATCAATTTATTGCTCTCTACAACTAGAAATGCGCGCCACGACATCGGATCATCTGCACAATTCCCGCTGTGCATTTTCCGAGTTTCGAAAAGTAGGTCTTTCTGGAACCCCCTCGGCTATAAACTCATCACAGTTAATAAGTTGATAGGAAGAGTGATATCGAGTCCCTTCTTATTGTTAAGGTTTTAATTTCTGGTCGACATCCATAAAATAACAAGGGACCAAGTTCCAAGAATCACACCTGGTGAGAGAAATCGAATATCCACGCGGGATAGATAAATTCATACCGAATTAACAAAAAAGGGAAACCACCTAACAGACACCTACTCAGAAAATAAAAGAAGAGAAGTCAGAGAAACATAATAGTGAAAATTGTAATTAAAAAGGACAAAGAATAACAAAAGTTATGAATTTTCGAAAGTTGTAATCATTATTCGTAAATGGGCACTTCAACAAATTTCCAATTGTTTCAACAAAAAACTAAAGGCTATGCTTAAAACGCAAGTAATAATTCTTTAATGGATAATTTAATGTGTTTATTCTTCAGACGGAGTGCTTTCCATATTTATACTATATTTTACATAGGAAATATACAAGACACTCAGCAATAACGAAGAAAAAGGTGCATGTACTTTAATGTTCTTAAAAAAAAAACTCGATATAAGTGCAGTTTCCAAACGATATATACCTCCTGTTTATATTCCTTACTTTACACCACTTTCATGGATTAATACGTCAATTTTAAGTAATATTTAGATTACACCTGCTTTCATTGAGTATAAATACACTGCTGGGCTGGCTTATACTTTTTGAAATGTCTTACGCGGAATAATCATGATGATAGCAAATATGGAGAATGCACTTTGAATCAACTAATCGAAAAGTCATTCAGCTGCATAGAACATTCCCATGTAGTCTCATAAGTACTACTCACGTATTGAAATTTTAAAAAGCCTGTCAATCATTGATATGTTATAACGGTTTCGATGACTGTCATGTATTTATGCAATACAACCGGTGTATGTGGAAAATATATTGGATGTTGCTTTATTTGTCATGATCCCTGCCTTCTGCAAGCCGAAGATGGCGTGATCCACGAATCCGTACACATTTATAGTACGCCCAGATTTTATCGTGTCACGTCTGTTGCGATTGATGAAAAATGTCATCCGCCCGATTCTGGACGATCTATATAGTAGCACCAACTTATTACCCACTTTTCTTGGTATTGAGTTGGGGGTCGAACGAAACAAAAGCGTCGCATGATTCGAGAACAGAATAAAACATTTCTTCGACTGACCGAGACCTCTTGCTGACGTCATAATCATTATTCAGTCTACCTCCCCTTCCCCCCCTCCTCTCTCTCTCTCTCTTTCTCTGTCTTTGTCTCTCTATGTACTGTATGTATACAACTCTCTCTATATCTCTCTATATTAAATATCACCCTTTCCCAGCCCTTTCCTGCCCTTTCCTTTTCATATCGTTATGTGTTGGGTTATTTTTGTGTATGGAACCCTATTTTTTAATTTCCATTTGTGAAGTTGTTGTTCTTCAGAATGTCTATTCATTCTATTCAGTCTATGTCTATATACATGGAGTGATACCATGCACTATTTCTGACACCTGTCTAGATATTGCCCTGAGATGGCGCTGCAACTTCACATGCCCTAGAGTACCTATATATAGAGAGTAGCGACAACTTGCGCATTGACGCCATTTTGTTTCACTCGCCCGGTCTACCGCGCGCGCGCAGTGCATGTATAAACTTTGAAGTGCATAATATACTGTGTTGTGTCGGCCACATTTCAAACACAACTGTGCGAGCCAGAAAGCAACTCGCGCTATTGTTTGTATTGTATCTCAACACCCCCCCCCCCCCCGTACATGGAAAAGTGGGAGGGGGCTGAATGTCCATATACAAGCTAACCTAGCTTGCATCCCCCAAACCAAAAGTTTTGCTGCTCATAAGAGGGGTAGGGGGGGGGGGGGGGGGGGGGGGGGGGGGGAGTTAATCAGCATGCAACCATAACCCACATCATAAAATAAAGACATCACTGGCAAAAACAATCCGACCCATCCCCCCTCCCTTTCCATAGACAATGCCCAACGCACTCATAAAAATGAGAATTTTTTTTTTTTTTAATCCATGCACATCAATACCTTTACACACATTATAAACATATCCTCTCATACATCTGTTTACTCATAATTCAAGACACAGAAGTATACCACCCCCCCCCCCCCCCTCCCCTCGACACACACACACACACACACACACAGCTCCGAGTATAAATTTCACACAAAGTAACTTTGAAATTGGGCAATTCTTTTGTTTGTTGCTTTTTTTTTTCAATTTATTTCATGTCATAATACATATACATGTTCCTTCTCGAAAAGACATCCTTTTCAACAATACATAATGGGTATGGTATTAAGATATGTAAGAAAAAAAGGGGGAGCAATGTAGACAATGATATATGTATTTCCCCATGAAAATCATGTCATATTATCCTTGCCCAGTGTCACAACTTTACCTGAACATGTACTTTAGTTCTACACGTAGTGATGATTCAATTTAAACTTAGAATAGAAAATCTGAATACCATTGCACATCTTCTTCAATTCCAGATACTGCACAACTTCTCCCATACCATTCCAGTATAGATTGTGCCCTTTTTTAAAAAGCGGTATAAAAATATGCTCGCCCTGCATCAACTTGATTTTCTCCAGGCAAGCTCCAAACTCATGTCTACATGTACATCCCTGACATGACAAAACAACTTAAAAATTTGGAAATTCAGACATTACACAATGGGACTGTCAGGATCATCAATTACTAAAATTTTTACCAAACATAACAAACTGGAATGTGATGGGTATCATTATTTATCTGAAATGTACAATTCAACTTTGCTTAAACAAGCAAATGTACATAATCATGAATTATGCAACAAAACACATGGGCCTACTGCAATTTGCAAGCAACAGCGCAAAAAATGGGTCAATCTCTACTTGCTCAAGGAAATCTTCCATCATTGGAATGGTTATTTCACAAAATGAACAAACAGAAACAAGTCTATTTGGCCAAGTTTGAAATTGGAAACTAAGAACTTCAGTTTATGCCCAAGTACAGTACAGTGGGTCCTCATTATAACAAACTCCTTGGGACCAAGGAAATTACAGTTAACCTTGCATAACTCGAAGTCACATAAGTCAAACTTTCCCTAAGTCGAATCAAATTTTTTGACCAAACTATACAAAACATGTGTTATTTACATTTCCTATGTCAAATTTTGCATACATGTAAGTCAAACTATTTCTTGTGATCCCAACAGATTTGACTAATGCAAAGTTAACTGTACCTCTTTATATCGAAACCTTGTTATATCAGGGCTAAAAAAGAATAGAATACAAATAAGCAGGACCAGCAAAATTACCTTTTCATAATTAGAGTTTCTTTTAACAGTGCTCTTTATAAGGAGGTTGTAGCATATTGTTCCCAAAATAAGTTGTGCTTTCTAAATGAGAAAGATGGTTCTACTGAATTTCTTTCATGGCAAAGAACTGGCAAATAAATATTACAAATATGATATATCTATCATCAATTATTTAAAGGGAATGTGTCCACTGCAAACACCTTTACTGTATATTCTATGAATACCTTTAAAATGTTAAATACAAGAATAATTTTTGAGATACAGGGAAAAAAAAACCAACCATAAGTCTTTGTGAGAATAATTCCCTTACAACGCTTGAAAGTGCTTTTTTTTTGCTCTAAAAGTTAACAAAATGTGATCAGAATTGCAAAATATTTAGGATAGCACTATTAAAAGAACATTCTTTTCACATCAGAATGTCATTTTTCAACACTCCTTTTAATACTATATCAGGATTTCTCTTACAGCAATTATAATGTAAAAAATTAAAGGTACAGATTTACATCCTCTTTGTATCAATACTCTGACTGTTCTTGGGAACAGATAATCAGAGTGATATCAATGACTTGTATCACAATATTTTTGCATACTTAAAAAAAAAGGAGTTTGTAGAAATATACATTTGTTTGTCCTGAATCCAGTATTAGGATACACTGTACATGTGTATACCTACATGGTGTACTTAGCTCAAATAAAAGTTAATATTCATTGCCTAATTGCCCTCATACATGTATATTCACCCCTTCAAGTGTTCAAAACTAGAATGGAAATTACTTATTGCATGCTTGATTCATTTCACTTCACTTTTGCGGCTAGCTTCCTCATTGTCATGCTTTTGCTACCCAGTTCATTAAACTTCTTTGATGATTCTTTCTTACGATTGCCGGTTTGCTTCTTGCAAAAGAAATGTAGCCGCGATGTGATAAACTTCGCAAGAAGTTTCCTTTTGATGTTATGGCAGTCTGCAAACTTCACATCTTCAGTTAGCTCTTGCGCTCGTTCTAGAAGCACACTCTTCACATTTTTTTCATCCATGAGCTTGTCTTCAGCCTCGCGGAACATCGCTTCGACAGTCAATATCATCTTGAATGTCTTGTCTGACACACGAAGAAGGCATCCAGTTTTGAACTCTTTCAGCATGGTGAGCTGTGCATCAGGATGTGTGTCTTCTGTGTCTTCAGCTGTCACCTCACTCATGCAAGTTTCGCAAGTTGTCTCGTTCTTCTTAACACTGGTGGCACAGTAGCCTGCAAGGTTGTAGAGGCTAGCGCGCTCTGCTGGAGGAAGACAACTGACATCGGGGTTGTCTGACAGGATGATGCCTGAGACTTCGACTTCCTCTGGGACCTGCACGTCCTGTTGCAGGAAATCAGCGAGGAATTCGCCATCATCTTGGCTGTAACTCCCTGAACGTGGCAGCGTGAGAAACTGGGCAGTGCTGATGAGTTTCAGGGCAAACTTGAATTCTAGTGGGGATGGGACCGGCTTCCTCAGGCGAACGACAGAAAACAGATTTTCCAAACAGTCTTGTGTTAGTCTACCTGTAAGAAGGTATTTGTGACCAGCATCAAGAAGCTCCTCAGCTAAGCTAAGAACTGATGTAGTAGTCAAGATGACCCCGGTTTGGCATGGCTTCCAGTCACCTTTACCTATCTTCATCCCCTTGAACACAGCTATGACATCTTGAAGAAATGACAGAGTTTCCTTGTATTTATCTGGCTTCATCTTGCTAAGGGCCAAAACAGGATGACGGCTTGTCATGATCTCGAACCAATGGTTCACCATTTCGATAAACCAAGCTGCAGTACGATGGTCTGCACCCCTGCTTTCTTTGTTTGCAAGGTAGATGAGGGCACTGCTCACATCATGGCTGATCACATGTGTAGCGCTGGACACTTTCATTTTCTCGAAGTGAGAAGGTGCAAGTTTGGCCTTGGTAAGCTTTGGTGCCAGCTTCAACTCGTGGTGCTCTTGGAAGCATGCAAGGTCATGAAGGGGGTAATCACTGACGATGGATGAGCGAAGATGATGGCGCTCTACGGTGTCTTTGGAAAGAACAAAATTCTGCCCACTTATTAGAGCTGACTTGATGTTTTTGAACAAATGAGGAACATCAGCGAGAAAATACAGCCAACCTTCTGTTTCATGCGGGTGAGGGATTCTGTAGACCGTCTGGCAATGTTTACCGCATATTATCCCAAACGACTTCCACATAGCCCGATTGGCGCTACCCATATCACTTGTTACTGCTTGGACATGCAGGCCGGTGTCTGCTGCACGACTGATGATGTCCAGAATGATGTCCTTGAAGACGGTTCCATCTGTTGAGCCACTTGTAAAGTGATAGCCAATCGTTTGCTTCCAGCGAGAGGTAACTCCACCGAGCATGAACACAAGCGCATGGTCAGCACTGCCACAGTGTCTTGGCAATGTCACATCGCCTACAAGGTGACCACTAGTGACATCATACTCGACTTTTTGTGTCAGAGACATTTCATCTAGTGTAAGACAGCAAAGTCGTTCTTCCTTAGTCAGACCATCAACTTTCAGCTTCAGCAGTTCAAAGACCTGTGTCAATACACCTGGCTGAAAAGACATGTACTGTAACCTCCTCTGAAGTGTGCGTTCCGATGGTAGTGGGTATTGCAGTTTTAATAGGACTTTGTATCCTGCAGATCCGCATGAGAACCTCAGCTGTAGGGCCTTCTTAACTGTGGCTGGTGACCACTGTACCCCATTCATAGCCCGTCGTGACATAGCGTTTAGCTGATCTTTCCCAAAGATTCGTGCTGTCCGCGATTCCTGTTTCAGTTTAGCTTTCTGAATAGCTCTATACTGTTTCTTTGTTTTCCGAAGTTCAGTCTTCAAGGCCTTGATTCGCCCTTGCATTTTCATTCTTGGTTTACTTGGTGGTACACTTGATGTGGTGGGGTAGTTCTCGTCTTCTGTGGCAGTGTCTTCAACTGGAATAACAAATAACAGAGGAGAGAAAAAATTACAATAACATAATAAGAGAACAAAATGTAATTTGTACCCTTCATTTTGAGACAAACTTATGCAAATTAATCCCTTTTCTAAATCACATTGCTAGCATGAACATCTTAAAAGAGGCATTTTATACCTCAAAATCCTCCAAGAAATGAATGAGCATAATTTCATGAAATTAATGGAAATTTCACATACCAGTTTCCAAATAGAATAAATGCTAATTTTTTTCTAATCATGGAAACTTGTATTTTTCAACAAATGAAAAAGAGGCCCTAGTTGTAGTCAAACAGATTTAAGGGACAGCATCTCAAATAATGGAAAATTATTGATCTTTTTTATTTGTGTGTATGTGTGTGTTGGGGGGGGGGGGCATTTATCTATTTGATTTCAATGAACATTCTAAATGAATAAGAAAAACAATATGCAGCTGTTTTTGAGTATAACAAAAGCAGTCTCCCCCCCCCCCCCCCATGATGTAAGACAAATAATTTTTCACATGTTTTTATACAGTCCTGGGGAGTGTTTCATGAAGGGTCTTGTCAGTGATTTTCAGTGACAACTGTTATAAGCTACTGAAATCCATGCATCTGATTGGCTGAGAGCAACTTTGTTAGTGAAAATCACTGACAAGACTCTTCATAAAATGCTCCCCTTTACTTACGATAAACTGCATACATGCAATCCTACAGAATGAAGGCACACATTTTGTCTTCTAGGCAATTCCACTGGTTGGTCCAAAATAGTGAATGTGAGTAACCAACTTCTGAAGTTTTGAAGCTGCATTTACTACTCTAATATATACATGTATGTGCAGTGTTGTGAATAAAACTCATTTACCTTTAAACACCTATAGTCAGAGAACAGGAGATTAAGAGGTTACTCAATATCTCTCTAAATGTAACGTGAGTAACCATGGAATTGCCCTTCTGTAGTTTGGACAAAGGAAGTTAAAATAACGACAGTAGTTTGATGAAAATGATTCATTGATTCAGTAATCAGTACGTACCTGAACTTGAAGTTGATGTTGTTTTGTCGGCTGGGTTAATACAGTAGGTATGGTCAAAGGAAACGCACAATTTCTTGGTAGCACTAACAGCGTTTGGTGTACAGGGAAGGCGTTTCAGAGGTCGCCTGGGCTTCAGCACACTGCGATGGCAGAATATGGTTGGTACTGCCTGCCACTTCAGTTTTTTCTTCCCATCTGCTCTTCCATTTTCAAATTGTGATTCATCGAAGTGAATCTGCAGAAAAGAAGATACAATTTTGTTAATTCTAATTACTCCCTGGTCCTAAATGTAGGTAGTGCTATATATTTCAACAAATGTCACTGCATCTTGTCACCCCCCCCCCCCCTTCACATCACTAGGTCAGTTGGGAGAATATTAAAGTTGAACTTCTCATTGTCTGAAATTTAATAATTTTTCATCGACATACACATGCTGATTACTCTAATACAAAATCCCCTAATCTACTTTAACTAACTACACTTAGTGACACTGACAAATACAGAATCTCTGATGAAATCTCCAGTGGTGCTATGTTGGGTCTCAAGAAAGATATTTGATCATATATGAACAAGGGCTAGTGTCGGAATTCAGGAGAGCAGTTTTCTCTCGTCCTCCTTTGGAGGGTATACTTTGTATGACTGAATCTCTTTGTTGAGACCCAGACATTAGCACCAATGCCTAGATTTTATCAGACATCTCACTATTCCACATCAAATAGTTTTGATTCTGTTGCATCACCAACAGCACATGCGGATACACTAAAAAGCCACCATTTTCAAATGTGAATTACAAACGGAACCATGAAGACCGAAACATCTTTGTTGTTTAAAAAATTCTGAAACTCATTTTTTTGCCTAAATTACTTTTTTTGACATTTTTTTTGGTAAAAAAACTGGGTCAAAATGAAAATGTGATAGGCAGATTCTTCATGAAAAATTACACCTGATTGTATACTTTTGTTTTCATAACATTTTTTGTCATGATCCCCACATCAAACAAATGATTTTAGAGAGGAAAAAATTTGGCTGAGAAAAAGGGCCTTATTGTTGGTGTTGACTTGTTTTTATTGTCCTCTTGTTCAGTCTCCCAAATCGGCCGTGCCCCTCTACTGCCAGTCTAGCGTTAACAATTAAGTTAGATCATAAGACTGGAGTGAAAGGATATTCATTTCTTTTTAAATTTCACTTTCAACTCTACTGCCAGTCTAACGTTAACAATCAAGTTAAGTTAGCTCATAGTCATAAGACTGGAGAGGATATTTTTTTTAAATTTCACTTTCAACTCTGAAACTTCAAATTTGTACTCTGTCTTAGAGTAGACCAGTTCAAGAGACCCTGAATCAGGTTACCTAGCAATTTCTTTAATTAAATCTTGGTTAGAGTGATTTTGTGTCTGTTTTAAAAGAGTGCAGCAGACACGTTTCAGTGACAGTGGCCAGTAGTCAGTACAGTGGCAGTGGCAGTGCAAGAACCCAGAAATTCGAATCCACTCTCAAGCTTTTTAACAATAACATCTGAATTCTTGCTATTATTCACCATTCATGTGTTTATACATTCTAAGACTAAAAGTCGGTTGTTCTTTAAGGTTTAATAAACATTCTGTTCAGTTCTGGTTGAATTCTGTAGACCAATTCAGACAGAAGAAAGGCATGCCTATTCTGCAAGTTCAAGTTTACATACATAACCTATATACACCGATATTAATACATGGGACCGATATGGCACTTCTTACCTCGCACAAACAAGATGAAGAAGTTGGTTTCCACCCCACTCTGCTCACTTTGTTCTCCCATATTTTTCGTCTTTGTGGATCTGCGGGGAACCTATACATCTTGTACCCCTTCTCCGATTTATTGCTGCACCCGAAGGCGCAACAACCCGTCATTTTGTCGTGTTCTTTAAATCACTGACTGTCAGCTCGAGCTCGTTTGATATCACGGTCGCGGTAAGCGCTGTGCGCGCTGCGGAGTGAAACAAAATGGCGCCAGGAGTCACGTGACCATCAAATTCCGGTCCCCCCTATGTCGCTACTCTCTATATATAGGTACTCTAACATGCCCTAGAGTACCTACATAAAGTATGTAGGTACTCTAACATGTCCGAGGGCCCTTTCGGGATGCTCACGACTAAGCATTCCGCTCTCCAATTCGACACAATATTTATTAAGAAATTCACATAAATCGAGTATAAACTGTCCTCTGTACATATTGATAATGTCGGGGATATTACAGGTTTCTTTATTTTACCGCTAGGCGGAAGTACATGTAAGTTTGTCAGGGTCTATCCCATTTCCAAGTGCTTCTGGTTTAAATCTGAAAATCAGACAGAGTTGTCTTTGGCCGCGTTATGGGCTTCACAAATTTTTTTAGCCGGGAAATGCCCAAACAAGGCACCTCGTTCACGAAATTGTTATATCATACCACTGCTATAAGCATTAAAACGGATTTCAGTGGTTTAGGTTCTCAAAAACATGACTTGATTATTAATGTCAACTTAACATGTGAACTTTGCAATAGTATTACATTTTGACCGAAAAGTGTTCTTGTGCTGTCGGACGATCGTACAGCATAATGCTACTCATGCGAAGAAATTAAATTTATGTGAACTCGGTGCAATGTGCATTGTATACAAAAACATTCCAAGATGCATAATGCATCGTGAATGCAGTGACCATGATACACATTTTTGTTATACACGCCGGATCATTTCATTTTAAGTTTGTCTCTCGACGGGGGAGGGATTTCCAGGGAATCCTGTAATGCAATCTCAAGGTGAATAACGTGATAACAGAAAATAGTTCCAAGGGAAAACCGTGTTATCCATTCCCGCACCCCGACGTGTTTCTTAATACTCGAATGCTGATTTCAAGGTGGATGGAATATTAAATATCGAATATTTTCCACTGATTGAGGGTTTAAAGCATCTGGTTTCGTGAAAAATGAACCGAACCGGATTTATAATGTCTCCAGTCGTTTTTTCCTGGATATTGAATACGAAAAATGGCAGCTAGCATGATTAAATTGATGGTATATTGTATCTCATAAAACTGCGATCTAGGTCATGCGGGTTTGGGATTTCGAGGAAGTGATAGGGCACATCTGTCTCGATTTTCTTGTTTTTCTTCGGGTGGATTTACATGGCATAGGGTACATCCACACAGGGGCATCGCTTGTCCATTTTATGCGGGGGCGGCTGTCAGACCAAGTTTCCCCAAAGTTTCCCCTTTATCAATGAAACATGATCACAAAGTCTTTGGGAAAAAAACTAAAATAAATTTCAATATTGATTGATTTTTTTTTTACCGAGTATAAAAGTGCTTACAAGAAGATAGGCATTTCAAGAGATGCCCCTGTATCTACACAATCAACAAACGGATAACGCACACACACAACCACCCCTGCATATTATGCATATGCGAACTGTAATAAATGTTTGTGCAATTTCCCATTAATGTTTGAAATATACTAAAATTCACCCCCCCCCCCCCCCTTAGTCCTTGCGACGCCACTGGGTGTACAAAACATACCATGCGACACAGTCGACAAGAGGAAGACATATTTGAAGCGAATGATAATGGTCTGTGACCTTTTAAGTTGTCTAATATTTCCCTTGAATGACCCTCATCATAACGCCTCAATGACATACTGCTTGTTTCGGAATGATGCACACGGCCTCTCAAGCGCGGTATGTCATCCCGAGTTGTCCGAAACACACATTATGATGGATCATATTCGGGTCGGATGATAATGGCACGATTCATCACACTTTCATCAGGCGTATCCAGGGTTAGATTTAAGAAGGGGGTAAGGGGCAGTGTACTTTGAGAAGGGGCGTAAAGGTGAGAGTGAGGTAATAACGTGTCGTAATCATGGTTATCAATGCCGACATAAAAGCAGGCAGCAGGCAGCAGTTTACCAAATACTGTCTAAACGTGAATGACGAATCCCATCTTGAATTCATGAACGATTAATAATATAATAATAATGGGTTCTTGTATAGCGCTCATGACAGTCAGATTTGATCAATGGACAGGCGAGGAGTCTGACCATCGTCTCACTAAAGATTAAAAGTCAATACAATTTCCCAAATTACCAAAGGATTCGATAAATGTATCGGGTGGCTGCGTACATCACGGTTTCTAGACGTTTAGACTTAACTCTGATCTGTGTAAGAGAAATTATGTCTATTCTCGATGTCTAGTCTGCGCATTATATATGTGCATCACGCTCATGTAGTATTGCAATTTGTTCGCCAAGAATATATGTTAAAATATATTTACCCTTCCACCGGGTTCTTTTATTACAAAATTATTCAGTTTAGTATTGCACGCACTATCAATACTCATAAGGTCATTATCTCGACAAGTGAATTGAGTGTTGTCTTTCTTTATCTTTTGTCACTATACGATTATTTTCTAACTTCTCGCTCATTAGAAAATAATAAAACTACTAGTAATTTGTAATGAGGCTATTAAACAAAACTTACATTTATCTTGATGCAACAATTTTATCAACTAGTAAGGTATTATAATATCAAAAAATGTAAAAGATCATCATTTGGGTATGTACTTTAGACGAAGATGTTTAGGCACAGCTCTTTTACTCATTTATCTCGCTATACTATCATGAGACCCGTTTGTTATCTATTCGAATTTAGTAATGGTATCACCAGTAGTAACTATTCTTCTTTCATTTCATTGATTGAACTGTGTAGTCGAGTTGGAAGTCATTTTCTTTGTTGAAGAACGTTACACACAAAAACATAATTCAGTGCGTTAAATTTAATGTTAACTCTTTTATTTTACACCACCTTCTACGTCCGACAGGTATTGCCAATATCGTTTAAAGTGTTGTTTAAAACAGAGAATACATCGCACTTGTATATATAGGTGAACAATGTACCATACATTATTGAACATACCACAACGGCCACATTTGTAATCCTCATTGTCAAATCGTGATGAATATGAATTAAACATGTTTTTTAAAAAGTATTGAAAATTCGAATTCGAATTGACTGCCTACGATCATGAAATTCAACCGTTGGGGGGAAATATCTCAATCTCACTTCTAAATTAAATACTGAATTCCATTGGGAAAAGATGTCTAAGAGATAGTCGTACGTAGCTGGCGGTATACTTCATTTACCTTGCCGTTAACATCCAAGTTTTGGGTGCAGAGTTTGCATTTCATTTATTAAATTTTCATTTGGTCGTTTCTTAAATAGATTTATATGCTGAATGTTTTGAATATTGTTGACTGTTTAAATGTTGTCGAATACTTGTAATTGTGTTTATATTTCCCTTTTCTTTTTAATTCACCTAGGACATTATAAGAACGTTATCCCTTTATCATTTCATTATGGTTTAGTATTGATCAAACTTCATTATGTTTTGGTATGATTTATAATTTCTTATTTCGTTTCCTCATTTTCTGCCTCCATTCGCTTACTCATCATTGATGTGTGGTATGTCATCAAATTACAGGCAAGTTTATTTTGTTTCTAGCTTCTTTATGCACGAGAATGCACTATATTTGTATATCACCCTATATTAGACGATAGTGATTGTGTGATTAGTACATTGTAAATAGTTGATGTTAATCACAAACATGTTGTCGACGCCATGGTCGTAGTAGCAGTGGTTTAAGAAACCTGAGAAAAAACAAAACAGGATATAACAAAATAAATGTGCATGTTAAATAAACTTACAATAGAAAGGTGTTTAAATTATATCGCGGCATTATGTCTGTGTTCGCCGAAACTTTCCCAATCGTTGAAATTGCAAGAGATGAGTAATATCACCTCAGCTACTGTCATATTGATAATAAATAAATACACATATAAGAATGAAAACAAATTTCCCATGCATGCACGCCCTACATGCACGCAATCTTGGTCAACAGTCAAAGTTGTAGAGCGCCATCTACGGTATTATACCCCACCTCGGCTGCTCTGTTGAAATTATGTACAGAACTTCATAATACACTGATATGCACTTCACTTTTTTTTCCTGCTGTGAAAGTATGTTTCCATTAGTAGATATTAGAGGTACAACCTAGATTACTTTATATGGTAGTAAAAGGCAAGCATGTATTTCGTACTGATGAGATCTTGCGAGTGCGGGCTATCTGTACACTATTTGTAAATGGTTATTGTATTTGTTATACAAATGAAAATATATAACATTTTGTTATGAAATCTTGATAGAAAATGCGTGCACCCCCCGTGTAAATTTAAATTCCTGAGACGAATCAACAATAACCTTTGCACGCTCATATACAATGGAAAACAAGAAGCTGCTTAATGAAAAACAATGTGACGTCGTAACTCGACGTTAGCCTCTGAGAAATAGGTCGCTGTTTTGGGAATTGAATTTTCTCTAATACCCAATATAGAGACCTGAACTAGAAAATGAAAGGAGCGGCATCTCCTTTTAAACCAGTGGCCTTAGAAGGTATTAGATGTAGAATTACTCTGATCCCTCCGTCTAATGAGGTTGTCTCTTTTGATAATTCAGAAAGCTTGGTGCTAGCCGAGAAAGAAAGAAAACCTCCTCTCTCTAAACACGCTATACACAAGAAGCATAAAGGTTATGGAGGAGTTTTAGTGTATGACATAAAGGAAACCGTCAGCTGCTGAAATACAGAACATTGTGGTATATGGTGGAATTTTGTATTTCATTACAAAAAAAAGAGAAAATATATTATCTGTTGTTGAATTCTACGTCTAATTTGGTCTATTTTCATATGGTTTCAAATAATTAACTTTTTTTTCTTCAAGGAATATCAAAGAAATCGAATCGAGTAGCACATCAACTTGACAATATTGTAGAATTTAATTTTCCAAATCTTTTCTAATTTCCCATGGGTATTTTGTTTAAAAAGATAAAATAATTTTGCTAAGAATTGAAAATAATTGTCCAAATATAGTTCTGTCAATATCCGAATCTATCGACTGCGGTTAGAGAAAAAGGGTCGAAAAAATACCTCGTGAAGTAAAATATAGATGATATCATTGAGTAATCTTTCCCTATAAGGAAAACAATTTTCTCTAAATTTAATTCCCAGATGACTAAACTGTTTGAAGGCGGGAGAGCAGTTCAGATTCGGCAATATTTCCTTTGTTTTATGGGATAATTTCATTTTATTGGTTACCGTAAGGGATTTGATTAATATTCCTTTCAAAATATTCAATACGATTAAAAGAACAATCTCCAATATGATTGATGTGGTATGGCGCGAATATAGGCTAAGTGGAATGGTCACACACTATTTAATCATAAAAAGAGTAATATGCGGAAATATATTGAGCTACACATGCTATAAAAAGAAACCTACTATTTTCGCTCAATTAACGCTTATTTTTAATGATGCTATGACTGTTTGTCTCGTTACGTATGTAGTTCTCGCATTAATGAAACCTTTCAACGGAATATTAAAAAGTAAATGATAATATAAGTATTTTTGCCATTGACTTCTGTATTCCCATGTGTAAAAATCCGAGTAAGTGTTTTTCATTTTAGGCGATTTAAGAGCGGGTTTAGAAGTCCCCCCCCCCCCCGGGTTTTGATGGTTAATGTAACAAGTTTGGTTAATACTGTACGTCCTTATATACACACATAATTATATAGAATGCGAAAGGAAACAAGATTACATCAAAGTACTTTATTGCTGCTCTCCATTTAAAGGAAAATGATGAATATTTACATATATATATACATTATATGTAAATCTATTCTCGAATTAAACTCCATTTCTTTTAATTCCCAAAGTCGAAGTGACTCCAACTTTAAACGAGCAAAATTCATAACGGGTGCACTCGTTAATAGATTCGACGAAAATAAAGAAGGGTTTCGCTTCCGGGCTTCGCTTGCTTCAAACCAATAAAACACCATTAACCGGAATGAAAGTGAAACCGTGACATTCCAATGGAGTGATCTTCGGGGATCAAAAGACTTTCATCGGATGCCTCTTTAGATGCCTCTTTAGTCTCTGATCTGCGGGTGATCCAGGGACGATATCCAACATGTACTATCGCCCACAATCGTCATCCCTTTGGTATTTATTCAAGAATATTTCGAGGAAATTAGTTTTCCATGCGTCAGCTTGATTTCAAATTTTTAGGTGCCACGCAAAAGATCTCTAGGTGTGCCATACTGCATTTCTCTGTAGATTAGTATTCCATTCATTTGATTCGATTACATGACAACCATGTTTACAGTCGTTCAGCTTGATTTTACAACGGAAAGAAATTACATACGTACTATGTATTAATTCAACGAGTGAAAAATGTGTTGTGATGTAGCGAATCAATGCCGAAAACTAATAATTAAGTAAAAGCTTTGATTTCGCACACACTAATGCTTCTGATAATTGATGCTTTTTGTTTTATGTCGATCGGCATGAGTGTCAAACAAAGGTCTGTGCCAATTGTTACTGATGGCAATTAAAAGGTTTATTATGCATGAGTTGGAAAGAAATAAAACAAGGCCAACGTTACTAGGATTAAATTTAAAATGTGAGATCAACTTGTATTTTGTATGTCTTCCTGAGCGTGTTTTCTCGCCTTTCTCTTAATCATTTTGCGCTATCCCAAAGCCCTTTACCCATGCTTAAGTTTTGAGCTTAAATGAAAACATGAACAACATCCATTTTGACGTTTCCCTTAACAGTTTCTCGCCTTTTCCCCTGCATATAATTACAGTGCGACATTTAAGCTTTAAGAGAGCTTATGCTCCAGGCTCAAGTGAAACAGTCGATGTGTTTTTATCATCCTTTCCATTGTCTTCTGTGTCCGGCCCTCCAAGCTCTAGAGACAGAGTGCTGAAATTTCGAGCTAAAAAATTATGAATACATGCAAGAAAGAGAAAGATTTCACTTTTTTAAAACATCCCTTGAGGTTTGCTCTCATCTTTTCTACTCATTGTCTCCTTTATCGTCAAGCCCTACAGGAATGCTTAGATTCTGATTTTTTTTTTTAAAGGCGCGAACAAGTAGATTTATGATAATTTATATCTCTCAAAGTATGTTTCTTATCGTCTTTTCTAATTTTCTTCATGTTACCATCAAGACCTACTACCAGAGTGCTAACATGAAAACACGCGAGTCTATGAGTATATCCCTGTTTTTATCATCTTTTAAAACTATATTCTGTGCTTTGTTCATTTTCCCTTTTCACGTTTAAGTTCAGCTGTTTTTCCCTTTTTCTACTATTTTCTGCAGTAAAGTTACGCGTTAAACATGCAAAAAGAGCGTTACAATTTCGAGTGGAGTGAAAACGTGCTAAAAAGTAGTTTTTTTTTAAATACCTCTCTTAACGTGTTTTTCCGTAATTCCCACTATCTTCTGCGCTAGCAAAAAGCTCTTAAAGTGTGTTGAAAGTTGGCATTATTAAGGTGGCGTCAAAACCAGGAGTCATCTCGAAATGTGATACTGGAGGTATCAATGCACCTCTTATGCGGCGGCATACATACTGTCTCCCACACTTCTTCTTACATCCTCATACCAATTGCAGTATGTCTGCAAAAAAATGTCGCGTAAAAAGTCGTCCCCCGTAGGTGCCGCCTTTTGGGAAATTAATATGTCGCTTTCAATGAGTTCGTCTTGTTTTTCAACCACTTTGTTCGTATTCTGAGTAAGCCCGTGCAGGCCTTTCCATTATAATTTAAGTCGTGTTGACTGTCTGTATATACATATATTTTTTTCCTTTTCAGGTGGGGAAGGGGGGGGGGCATTTTACTGCCTTCTCATATATTTTATTTCACATTGATGCATACCTTGGGGATATACCCCCCCCCCCCAGACACAGACAGATAGGCAGACAGACACACATATACATACACACACGCATACGCACAACGAATTTGCAATTGGGTTTGGGTTTGTTAAAGACAATCATCGATTCACGCATAACCTCTTTGCAGTTGTAATTTCCTTTTCTGTGAGCTACCCCCCCCCCCCACAAGAAAACAAGCACTCATACGATAATATTAGTTAAATTTTAATGAAGATGGCCAATGACGTGTGTCATCATTTGTTCCTTTTATGTTGCAGACAGATATTTTCCTCAATATATTTACCCTTCCACATGGTTCCATTATTATATATACAAGAATGAACATCTTCTTAAAAGAGAGTTACATCTAGTATGTTTGTCATACAAATAAATTCTCGTCATAAGATATACCTATTTTTTAATTTTTTTTTTGTTTACACTGAAACACTTATTGTTTATCGAAATATCGCAATAACTGTTATATTTCACTGTATCGCAACTTCACTTCTCATTGAGCGTAGCATCAAACGTTACAACACAATCATAATGCACTAAAACAACAGACGTGTCTACGCGTACTAAATACGTCACGTTTTGCAAATTCCATTAGTGGAATTTTTATCATTAACCAGACAGGCATTTTGTTTTTGGTCGGAAGGTAGGATGGTATTTTCTGCGACTCCGTGTCTATGGGTGTCTGGCTGATCAAATACATCGATCTTCTGCATTATTTCAACGGTAGCTACTGTTGCAGTAATTAAACAATACAGGGCAAATAATATAGTCGCTTCCACTGGGGGTAACAGGAGACATCTACCTACTCATCTATTATTTCGTTATCATGAATATGATTCACGCTTTGGTGTATAAAGGAACGAATTCATGCAGGTATATCAACTTGGATTAGGGGAGAGCATGTTACTGAAATTATTAAAAGGAAATCCAACCTTAATAGCAAACATTGGCAGTTAAAAAAAGCCGAAAGCAAGATTGAAAAAGAGAGTTGTTTTTTTATTTATATTCTTTTCTCGCATTCTGACTGATTTGTTTTCATTGTCGATTACTACCTGCTTTGCTTCTCAATTTAAATCGGTGATGTAATCACACTTTAAGTTTACAAGACCTTCGTGAAATCGGGTCGTTGGTGCTCCGAGGGCGTACGTCCTTCCAAATATATGTTACATTCCTTGACCCGCCTCTGATATCATTTTCTTGACCGCTGAACCAAACATCTTCACCCTTTCAGATTTATATGATATAAACCCTGAATATTTATTTCGCTCTCTCTGTTTTCATCCTTCATCTCCCCCCCCCCCCAAAAAAAAAAAAAAAAAACCAAGCCAACTCAACTCGGTTTCCATGTTCTTAATAGAAATACAATTCTTTAACAAACTGTAGGATCTGTCTTTTGAACGGACTGGTTGCTCTACTGAAATCAAATTGCTTATTGTCAACTAGATTTTATTCTAGCAAACTACTTGCATCTTTATCATCTTTGGGACGAAAATAACGCTTTTTAATTTGAAAATGATATATACCTTTAAGCAACATTCGTCGACGCTCTTAATGTAGGACAATCCAATATTGATTTCTAGATAAGAAACAAACAACATACATCGGTACCATTGTGATCTAGTTTATATTTCTTATTAATACGTAATCTTTTTATTAGGATGCATAGAAAACAAAATTGGAAGTCTTGATAGCCTCGGGATTTCGTGCCGGCGATACGCCGTTTTTTTAACGTAGGTCTGAAGTTCGTACTTCCGTAAGTTGAATAATGGATGTACCAATGGCTAAATAAAGTACCAACCAGATAGTGCAGTGTTTGAACGCCGCAGGGAGTTCTATTGTAAGATATACAAACAAGAAAAGCTCTGTGAATATACATAAAATGAATTAGATTATGTTATGGAAACGATGGCCTTGTTATTTTTATACAGTTCAGAGAACAGGAGAATGGAGACATGATACGAAGTATTTCCGTTTTCTTGTGTGCAGTACTTGAAATAGTTCACTATTCCAATGATGTTGACAGTAGTGCACCACTTGCAATGTAAAGATATATATTTTTTTAAAGAAACGTATAATTGCTACCATGCCACATTTAAAAAATAATTTTCCACTTCTACAATGGCATTTTGTCGAAATATTTGTTCAAGTCAGCATTTCTCTGAACAGTATGGAAAATGAGAACATTTTATATTGGACTTTTGTGGTCATAATGTAATCATTTACACGTCGTTCCAAAGCGCTGCTCAGAAATCGGTCACAATAAAGTACTACAATTTAATGAGAATTCACATAGCACTTTTACAGGTAATAAACAAGTAAACTTTGACATTTATTAATTGTGCAGTTAAACACGTCTTCGGAAAGGGCGAATCCCCCCCCCCCCCCATTACGTCATTGTATGCCACACATGTGATGCGAAACCTTTCGGCGAGTTACTTAGCCCTACATGCCTATATTGCATAACTAATCAATCAATAAAGTTCATAAAACCGATTCAGTCGAGAAAATATCTCCCCTGAAAGCCATATACATCGCTTTTTATGGCGAATATATCCTAAGATACACGTTAGATCGTCTATTGACATCAATAAGGGGTTAACTGTTTTTGAGCTAGTATATGAGTAAAAAAACATATAGCTCCTAACAGGCGAGTCACAGGTACATGTACATCCATTAGCTAACTCTTTGGTGATTTTGGCTAATACATTTGATTTATGTGATAATTTTGCAAACATTCGACTTATTTTAGCTACAGAGTACGGTTACATACATTGTATACCACTGTGACAATCAGAATATCGCATGATTGGGATAGTCACTCACCATAACACATTTAGCAGACAACCAATCACAAAAACGTAGATAAATGATCTGCTCTGTAGGTTTTAAGTTCAATTCTCGTCATATTTCTTTAATTTGATATTCAAAATGTGAGCTGCTGAAAAGAGAAATTGCCCGTACCAAAATTGATCTCCTCATCAAAAGTAACGACTTTTGAAGAAAGTACTGACGCACAAACAAGAATTCGGCGCGCTCGGCAGTTGGCACAGTTTTGTGTTTCTTTCTATTCTTCCTTTCTCTTCTTCTTGTCATTTTGTATGCTTCTTGATTGTTAACGATTTGAAGTTGTATATTAATTTCTTTGTTTTCTTTCTTGTAGTTTTTGTTTTGCCTGGGGAGATTCTAATGACTTATCACATATTTTATTGGCGATTCGACCCCTTTAAGACAGTACGCTGAGGTAGGAGAAGAAAATCCGGATTCTACGATTTGTTTTCCCTTTTTTATTTCAAGATTGGCGTCAGGAACGAAGGCCTCGGGGAACGGGAAAAGGTGTTCCGCTCTTGCATCAATTAGACAAAAACAGGTTAACTAGTTTGCAGGCACAAATCCTCCTCGGTCGTAGTGGGAAGCAGAGTGGCTGAACTGTAAGACTATGCAGACTTGCATGGTCTACTCCACTGCATAGGTCATCTAATACCTGCTCACGAGACAGCCAGAGACTGTCAGTGTTAGGCTCTGCTCAAGACAATATGGAAATGTGTTTCAGTGTCAAAAAGAGTCTGTTCCTGTAGACTGCATTGTCTCAATTGCCTGTGTCTATTTGATATAAAGCCTTCTCTGAGTTTGGTATTCGTGGTCAGAAGCTTTGGGTAGCCGTTGGGGCGCATGTGTACTGCTTTGTAAATAAAGCATGACGTTTGGGGGTTCTAAAAAACAAAGTTCGATGTACTAGCGCTTGTACTTGGGTTAGATATCATCAGCTCTTTCTCTCCAGATCTGAGTATCGTTTTCCTTCTTCACTTACCCTCTCAACTCCTCCCCGTCCGTCTCCCCCCCCCTCTCTCTTTCTCGCTCTCCCTTTCCTTCTCTATCTCGATTTCGACCCCTCTGTATGTCTATCTTTGTATCTATTTATCTATCTATTTATTTATTTATTTATTTCATTATCTACCTGTTTGGCTATTTAAACTCAGTCTTTCCCTCCATTCAGTTCTGCATCTCTTCTATATCACAATTTCACCCTTTCCATCCCCTTTCTACCTCCCTTTATCTATCTCTCTCCCTCTCTCTCACACTCTCTATCTCCCTCTTATCTTACTCTCACTCCCTTTCCTTCTCTATCTCTCTGTCTGTCTATTCTTACCCCTCTCCCTCTAATTTGGAGTCCCTCTCAATTCAAGTGTTTTTATCAATGATGTACCGGTACCGTGGCCCGTGCACCCGATTGTTGACGTCACATGACGTAACAATGCTGATGAACGTTGATCAATGTATATGGATAACACGAGTAGATACATAATGGATGGCTCTCCAGGTTGCTTGTCTGAGCCCTTTTCGAAGCGTCATATATTACTGTGCCCAATTTGTCACCCTTAGACGTAATATTTTCCATTCAGGAGAAATCGATGAAAAAATCAGACCAAATTGATATGGCAAATCATAGAGTAACGAATGAAACCAACCCTTACATGAATCAAATTCGTTCTGAAATATCTACGTCGCGTTTGCTGCCTGCTCTCAGTGCAAATAGGATTCAAATGAATAAATAAACAAATAAATCGTGAATAAATAAATGAGTACATATAGCTTATAAACCAAACAATAATGATGGTGATGATGATGAGGATGAGTGTGATGATGATATTGATGATGAAAATGATTATACTACTACTAATAATACTTATTATAATCATAGTAATAATAATAATAATAAATATGATTATACCATCATTATCACAATTATAACAATGGTGATAACAATAGAAATAATAAAACGGAAGTTAAGGGTCATCCATATTACTAAGAAAAGAGAACAGCTTGAAACACTTTATTATGGTACGTCAATTCTATATTTGCACCAACTCTATCGTCGTGTGACTCACAATATTTCGATTGTGTTTTTGTTTGTTCGCATACTATTTTCTACCTAACCCCTCTCTCTCTCTCTCTCTCTCTCTCTCTCTCTCTCTATAACGCACTCTTTTTCATATCTATCTCGCCCCCGTTCCCATCTTTCTATCTATTTCTCTCACTATTCTTCCTTTATTTCTTTTTCCCCTCAATTTTTTTTTTATTTCGCTCTCTCTTTCTCTCTCAATTAGTCCCCATGTATTGAGAATGTATGACAGGTCCTTTTCAGTCATAATCATGACGCCTGAAGAACCATTGTCTGTTTGTTCGGGTAGTTCTAGTTTCTACCATCAAGGCATTTGTTTTATTGATTGACAGGTATGCCATTTGTACATGTCCACTTGGCAACGGTTTTGTTACGTTGGTATTATAATGGAAGAGTCGAGTGCCTTCTGTTTTGGTTCAGTCATTTCCACGCTCTGTTCGGGTTACCGTGGAATTTTATATCCGGTTTTTGAAATTAAGACTTTGTTCGAAACACTTCTTGCGTCAATTATTTGCACCTTGTCACTCGTCTTTGAGGGATGTGATGCCTACAAGGCATAGGTTAACTTACTCTTTTCATTCAAAATGAAAATAAGTAGGGTGTAGTTTGACTATGATGTCAGATCAAATATGTGTTTAAGTGTAAAGTCAAAGAATAATTAATTCAAAAGAAAATGCACTTTCCAGCTAACCTGCCCAGAGAAACGATTATTCACATTCTAGCTTGGTCTTTAAAGCTAAATCTATTTAATCGGAATTTGATAGAGAACTAACGGTTCCTGTGCAAAATCAATATGATTTTATGAATAAAGAAAACACAGTTTATGAATGATAATGAAGCATCGAGGGACATGTATGTTATATCAGGTTTTATTATTATTCTTCATATCAGGGTTATCAGAGTAAAATATCTCTACATTACACCTACGAACTATTGTGCTTCGTGTATTATTCTGCGGTTTACCATGTTTACTGTATACATCGCGATTTATTTACGATTTTGTTGTTGTATAGCGCTTGCTTGATTTTAAATAATTTTAAAACACAGCCAGTGTAATCAGATTTAATTAATACAAAGTAAATTATTGAATACAATTGCTTGATAAACCATTTGATACGTGTAAAGTTAACATTCACCATACCAACAAATGTCACGTCTACCGTGGGTCTGTGGGTAGAATGGAAATATATTAATTGTCATGTTTTGAAAGTTGAGGTATTGTTATAAGATATACTCCAGCGAACTCCTACGTAGTGCGTTCCGCGCTGTAAAAGATGTGCAAATAGTTGACATGAATACAGAACTGTTATGGCAATTACATACTAATGGTTGCAAACCATTATGATCTAGGCACCAGGTTTACAATGTTGACTTTTTACTGTTTATTTGAATCTGGTTACTTTTAGCTCAAAAACACAAAGTGGGCTTTTGATTCATACTTGTTCTTACTGTTAAAGTTCCTTGTGACGCGGTTTTCGGTAATCGACCTTTATTTGTGTTGTTTTATGCTTGTAAGGAATTAAGCGATGAATATTTAAAGGATAATGCATTTAGTTTGCTAGAGTGATGTTGACGCTATGGTGTCAGTCAGAAGCTTCGTTAATCAACCGTGAAGGTTGTTTTCTTTTTACTCCACCCTTGACGGAATGACGTCAAAAAAGCTCCACGACGATGGAGTGGCTCAAAGTGAAATGTCGCCTCCTACGGCGCAATCAATCTCCTTCGACTGTTTTGCTCATTTAAGATTTGTCATTGCGTGGATAATGATTATCCATACATGAAACGCACGCTGGTTGGTGCTGCTTCTGAAATTCGGGGATAGAGCTGTGACAGCGTCTCTTTGTGTGCTCCGGGAGCTACCCTGATCAGCAGTACTTAGTGGGATCCGAGCGAGCGGCCACCGAAAACGAGGCATCCTCACGCAGGCAGCCAAGCTGACATCAATAGTGCATTTGCGCGGGAAACCATCGCAGTGTGTGTTGCCATTGACGCGGTTGGTGCCGCTTGCTTTAGATGCCTGTATGAGCATCGCCGGGACTCCATGAAGATTAAACTCCAGAAGGAAGCCCTTGCACCCTGTTTAGAGGGAGGGAAATCTGTAATGTACCCGTAACGGTAACCTCAATCACCCGCTGCGAGGGCAGGTCGTTTGAGGCTTCTTGAACTTTTTTCCTTTCTCTACCGAGCTGCTTTGAAACCAGGAGGATGCGCTAAAAAAGGAAATAATATCTGACACTGTTTTTGGATTTCTATATCTTTTCTTCAAACTCTCACTGGAACCCTACTGGATTTAACAGCATGAGCCTATCAATCTGGTTTAATATCTCGGTTTCGCCAGTTCGACCTCGCTTTACTTTTCTCCAACCCTGCACGGAGTTCGGGTCATGCAAATGAATTGGATTATCTCTGTACTGCATTCGTTTTCTGTCTCTTTCTCTACCACTATGTATTCATGACAAAAAACAGGAAATTCTGACTTGATTTTCAGTGGATTCATGACGTGACACACTTGCTCTTGAAGTTCTATACTCCGATTTAATTTACATTTAGTTATTGGACTACAGGAAATTACAAAGTGGGTATCCCCGTTCTATGAGCATGCAGGTGGTTTGTTTAGTTATAGGAGTGTTTTCATTAGCGTTCCTTGATATTTGTCGTTCGTGAGGGTTGATGGACGCAGCAATGTTTGGATTGTAATCCATTTTCAAGAAAGTTAATGTGATCTCTTTTCTTCAATCCAGATAGATGCATTGAATTTTGGACAGTTATTTGGATAGTTATCTTGATAATGCTACAACAAATTATGGTTCCGTTTATGTATGTTATTTTTACCTTCAAATGAAAATGCTAATTGCAATTCCGAGTACAGCTTAGACTATGTTAACGAGCATTACCATTTTGACAGGGCAATTAGTCAATATCATTCCAGTGACAGATCTGGATCATTAATTCGGATTTCTCTGGATACCATACCATTTCATCATGAATTACTTCTTGCATAAACGCAGGGAATGTGTTGTGAGTCCGCTAGCCCGACCGCTATCGTCCCTCGCCAGCGGCTCGGGCAACCGTATGGAACTGACTAGCCCGTTGTACGGCGGGGCAAGCGGCGGAGGGATACGCTTTGATAAGAATATCCACAAGCAGCTTCGGGAGAGTGAAGACATCGATATGATGAAGTTGTCAGCGGAGTCGTTGCCGGAGAATCGGTTGTCGAGTTTCCGCGACGTCTGTGATCTCAGTCCGCAAGTTCGACGTCGAGCTCAGAGGTAAGCGGGCCCGTCATCGTAGGCCACGGTATTTTACAAGAGTAAATGACACGCATGGCATTATATTTGGTGTTTCAGGATGCATACTCCCTGAATCAGCATAGTGGTTGTTTTCTTCTAATTAGTTAAATGGCAGTCGTATTCATGTAATTAATCGAACTGCCATCGACATTTAAGTGGCATGTGTGAGTCCTGTATAGGAAATTATATGAAATGTGTTTTGGAGTTACTTACATAATTATAAAATGATGGAAAGTTTTCCGTTCACCCGCACTGGCATTGAAGTTACCATTGACTTAACACTTGGGCGTATCCATACCATTTCATGTGTGTGTGTGTGTGGGGGGGGGGTGGGGGCTGGTTCGGGCCAAACATGCCAGTTAATTAACAAGAAAAAAACAAGGAAATCTACAAATATGATATGTATCGATCGGTAATCTGTGATCTTTGATTTGCAATGGTGTGACCAATCTACCAATTTAACCTTGATTCTTTTCGGACATGCACTTTGCCGCGGCTAGATAATGATGTCAATAAAACACTAATAAGTAGTATACTAGGCCTATACGTAAGGAAATAATCACATCGCTATCTCTCGCATATGGGGAAATCACCTGACAATAAGGCATATGTACTCCACAGCTAAGTGAGGTTGTATTTGCACAAACTGTGCCCACAGCCTATAAAAACACAATTCATGTATTCACGTAAGTGCGTTTGAAGGCCAAAGCGAAAGCGCTGGTATATATATGGCAAAAGTACAAAGCGACTTCTACTTTCAATAAATTGAGCATGCTAGGTAATTTGTCATTGACATCGACAAACTACTTGTCTTGTGTAACGGGCGCATGGCGGTAGCTAGCGAGCTATGTGCAAGCAATTTGATAAAGGACGCCGAACAATTATTTACTTTGACGTCTACATGCCTCGTGCTTGAATCTATTCTATGACCATTCCAGGACGAATCTCTCCCGGCAAAGTTTCGTCATCTCATGTTTGCCGTCGACATTAACAACAAACTTAACGCAGCTAATGGATCGACGGTTTTCACGACATAAATATAAAATTCATTCGAGAAATTGATTTAAAGTGACTTGGTAAATGGAAACATTGTTGAAGTGTGATGAAAAAATTGCTTAATTTTGGTATAAGTTTTTACTTACTATATTCCTTCTACTGTACTAACCCTCTGACATGCAGAAAATCCTGAAAACATTCTCAAACCACGAAGATATCTATGGTTTTCTTTGAAGGAGTCGATGTATGACACCCTCTAGCAGTGATTAACAGTAAATTCTCCCAACCATTTTTGAATTTTCCCAACCGTTTTTCCATGAAAAAAGACATAAAACAGGCTATAAACAATCTGTCAACACTTAAATGTCTGGAATGGAATGTAGAGCCATTTCATTGCTTTGTGACAATTTCCATTCACCTAAAATGTAATTAAATTTTAATAATATAGTTGGGAGAATTACGGAATCGATCAGATCAGTTTTTCCCAATTTGTACCATGAATAATGGTCCGCTTTCACTCAAATTTTCAGATTATCTTTAATTTTACATCTAGCATTGAAGTCATTATACCTTAGCACCACTATCTCTCATCTGAACAATGTTACCAAGTCCCTTTAAGTATTGAAAGGCTTCCCGGTGTTTTTAGTTTTGCAAGTCGTAGGCCATTAACTAAAGTGAGAAACCCTACACGGTGGGTATAAACATGAGTAGGCGGTAGTAGGTCCATGCAAACGGAGTAATTTTTCACAAATGGGAAAATATTGACAATTCGTTGAAGGCTGGTGACGCATTATTAAACATTTTACTCGCCATGCTCGCTGTAATAAAATATCAATTACTAGGTTAATGTGCGTTACAATGTTTATAATATATTAGCGTAGGCAATTTTTGATAGTCTGAACTAATAACTTATACAACATACACGAATGTAGATAACATTTACATTCGCGCAAGTACATAATAAGTGAATAAATTACCTAAACATGTAAGTCTAATGCTAACCAGTTTTACTTAGTGGACACTATGTTCGACTACTCCTTAAAATCCGCGCTGTGCCACGCATCACATTGACCCACTGGCATGTCCAGGCATTGGCTCGGGAGGGGGGGGGGGGGGGGGGGGGGGTGTCTGCAAGATATTCAAACTTATCATTTTTCCATATTATTTCGGGAAGAAACAGTTTAAGTGGGTACAAGACATTCGAACTAATGATGATCCATTTATTTTAAGGAGGGAAACCGTTTACAGAGCGCGGTTTCCGTTCGAAAGGAAGGGGTAGCATGATTTTTTTTCTTCTGTTTTTTGTTGTAGTTAAAACCATCATGATCATGGACTAGGAAGTCATCATCAAATAACTTCCAGTTTGGCATTTTTGGGCGTGTTTGGAAGACAGTGTAAATGCCCCTAAGGATGTTTTCTGATAACTGCTTAAATCACATAAATAATATCTTATTTCGACCATTAGTAATCTTTAATTGCTAATGATGTAATATAATGTCGTCATAAGCAGCTCAGAATGATATCTAGCTGCCTGTGAGCGAGTGAATCGGACGACCGTGACATCTTATATAGCAGTTGGTAGCTTCGGATGCAACTGTAGATTATGCTAACTATTTACTTCATTGTACATCTAACAAGTTGTCCAAAGAACGGGTATAGTGCATACTCGGGTATCCGGAGATTATATATTGCTCTGGCTCATAACTTAATGAACCAAAGCAATATAACACAGAGCTCCTATATAGGAAATCTATTCATTCAGATGGTCATATCTCAGCCAATACTTAACATTTTCAACTGGTTTTCGACATGTGGACATTATTTGTTATGCTCTTTCGGAAAGTGAAGAAGAAATTGAGAAATTCTAAGAATAGATTTGTATGATGTCACAGCTTCGGTACTCTATCGCATTAAGACATCTACAACAACGAGCAACAAGTAGACTTTGTCTGTGAACTGTTTGCACTACTACACAATACAAAGGATATACGGATGACTTTATTCTTCACTTACTTTCATCATAACTCATGCAGATCAACACGTTACTGTACAAGCGGAAACGACGTTGACATTTTCATTTAAACATTATTCCAGGCCACAAAATGTGGCGGAAAAACCGCCATCAAATGTTGATTCTGTCACCCGGAAAGTACGCAGAGCTGGATCGTTGAGAAGTAAATATTGGTGTATTCCATTCCTCCCTACGTGTACTCTCTGCCTCTGTCTGTCTCTGTCTGTCTGTCTCTGTCTGTCTGTCTCTCTCTCTCTCTCTCTATACCTTGCATGTTGATGACAAATCTCCCCAGACAATATATCCCTGGTTGACGCAAGCATGTAATGTAAGCAAGAGTGAATCTATAGCCGGAATCTTGACAGAACTATTAGAATTACAATTTAAAAAAAAAAAGGGGGGGGGGCGGTTGGCATTTTTCGCCTTCCTCTTTTTTTAAAAAAATGGATGCCTATGGCTGCTGAGCACTTCGGTGTATCTCCTGTATTGTGGTGGTGTAGTGGTTCCTTCACTTATCTCCTATCAAGAGGTTGGGGTTCGAATCTCTATCTCGGCTCATGCTCTTATATATTGCTAGCTTATCAACTGTTGCTGCCACTCTCGACCCAGGTGAAGTAAAGACAGTCATCGACTGCTACATGTGTTATGAGCACATGCAGGGATGAACGCTTCGTTTGCTTTCTTCGCCTCTCTCGACGGTTGCTCAGTTGCCACACGTGAAGTTTTGCAGAAAACAATAGGCACCAATTGACGAAATAATTACTTTATCCAACATGTCGTTGCAAAATACGCATTTCTGGTCTTGGGAATGTCGTGGTCGAGTGGTTTAAGGCGCTTGACTGGAGATGCGAAGGTCGAGGGTTCGAATCCCGACACGGCACTAATATCTTTTGGCAAGATATTAACCTGTACTTGCTACTCTCCACCCATGTGTCAAATGGGTACCCGGTAGGATGCGGCCGTCATTGTTGGTCAACGATTTTTGAGCATCAAAAAACGCCTGGCTGGAATGCTCCCCAGGGAGTGGAGATTGTGCACAAAGTGTGTTCGGGCACGCACTAAATCCAATGACCGGGATAATAGTATATTTGTAAAGCGCTGTATAAAAATTAAATATTATTATTATTATTGATTGGCTCCATGACAACTCTTTTAACTCCGGTAGAGATTATGTTACACTGGAAACAGTCAATTAATCTTGAATCACCGCCATGCACACACACTGTTGTACAGGGATATTATTTGTGTGGCATACGTAGAGCTCAAGTAGTCTAACATGTTATCAACTCATAACTTCGGTATAGACCTTATGATTGTGTGTGATTCCACAACAGAATGTACACATTTTTTTTGCTGTATACGGGAAAACTAAAACACCCCAAAGCTTACTGCAATTACAAGTTTAAAAAGAAAATACCGATCACATTTGCTGTAATATATCATAGTACCTAACGGATATTTAAAAAAAAAACACCTTGAACTACAGTAAACAATATCTTATGTTGTTATTAAGTTCAACAGTGCATCAATCACGGCTAATATGATATGGTCTAACACCTTTTGTGGCCATATGTCAATGCGGAAAAATAAACCATATGCCTGGGACCAGGGATGATAATGTATGCGGTTCAAATGTAATCAAATCGTACTTATTTCCTCATTATGAGTTTCCATAGAGATTGATGTTAATGAGATTTTCTATTTTTTTCCTCATTCAGTTCGATATGCTTCATGCATGGTAGATGCTCGATTTGGAGTAGTTTCATATAGCGATCCCATTTCAGCGCAAAGTTGTGTCGAAGGCCAGTGGCATGACCTTTTGAGATATGTCTAGTGAATATCTAATACGAGTGATGTATTTCATTCAGAGGCAGGGTTTGGGACCGGGGAAGGGAAAAGGGTCTTTTTTGTCGTCCCCGGTAATATAATTCAGGAAATTTATCACAGTAAGCAAATATCAGGGGAATGTAAGACTGTCTTCCAATGATAGTATGTTTCTCTGTTTTTATTGTTTTTTGCCATAATGTGTGTGGTCATTAATCCCTTATCGGTGTTCTGTACGCTAACATATCTTCGATATTCATCAAATTTCTGACCCCCCCCCCAAGACAAATATATATACCAGTTAAAACTTCAACTCAATAAGTCACGTTAACCAACGGCGTCGCTACACCATTTGTAATGCGGAGGGGGGGGGGGGGGTTCCGGCAACTCAGTAATACATGTACTAGAGAAGGTAATCAAGAATGGATTCATTTGCCGACAAAAAGGTCAAAATTGGCCTACACAAATTTTAAATGTGTGTGAGTTGAGGAGGGGGGGGGGGGGAGGGTTACGCCCTAACAAATCTCTTGAACACCGATACTGAATATGGAGATACTTACACTTCTTCACACCAACAGTAGTCAACAAAGAATATCACCTTAAGAAATGACCGACCTTTTCCTATTATCATTATTGCCTTGTCCATATCAGAAAGAGACCCAATGTAAATTATTAAAATATGGAAGAGGCTTTTGTTAATCATTGAAAGAAAGTCTCCCTGAAGCATCCCTACCGTATCAATCATGTTGGCCCAAGTTGTTCAGATGATCTCTTTTTCAGCAAGCGTAACGAAAGGGCTTAATCTTATATTTTCCTCATTTTCCTATTGATCTTTCTATTCTACTTCCTCTACTTCTTCTTTTTTTTCTTCTTCTTCCTCTTCTTCTTCTACTTGTTTTTGTTGTTGTTGTTGTTGTTCTCCTTCTTCTTCTTCTTCTTCTTCTTCTTCTTCTTCTTCGTATTCCTTCTTCTTCTTTCTTCTTCTTCTTTTCCTTCTCCTCCTCCCCTCCCTTCTTCTTCTCCTCCTCGTTGTTCTTCGTGTTCTTTTAAATGTTTGTTTCAATTCTTCTTCCTCTTCTTAATCACCATATTGTTCTTCTTCTTCTTCTTCTTCTTCTTCTTCTTCTTTTTCTTCTCGTTCTTCCTCTTCCTCTTCTTTCTCTTCTTTTCTCCCCCAATGCTCGTAATGATCTGATGATGGCATATTCGACACTGCGATCCATCCTGTGCACAGAACCGGTATAGTCTCAATCGGGTTACTTTGTCACTTGCCTCGTTAAAGCAGGCATCAATTAATCTTCTTTTGTTTTGGTTTCTGGCATGGGCATGATTTCATAGAACCATTGTAAGCAAAATCGATAGCATTTTATGAAATAGGTTTGGTAGCAATTCAGTGTAATACCGTATGACACTTAGTCCGACCATGGTCCGACCCTCCTGAACAACTAGCTCCTACAACCCAGGGGGGCGTATGCAGCACAGGACAAGGGACGGCCCCTCCCATCCGGGTTTGCAGTTCTGGGTTAAAAGTCATGAAATATGTACAACCAGGGAAGCTGGTAAAACTAAGGCAAATCGGAGTCTTTTACTGCAGTAATTTCAGTGTAAATATTCAAATTGCTAGTTTGCAGCTCCCAACGCCCCCCCCCCCCCCCCCACCCTCCGCGAACACCGCGTCATCAATTCATATTTCGCTCGTTATCTTGAATAGTTACACTCCTGTAAGTACATAAATTATGGCCCATGCATATACCATGTAGAAAACATTTCCCCATGTGTCCCTACAGGTATTAGAAAGAAGCACTTTATTTCTTGAGTTTCGAAATATGATAATTCGAATATTATGAATGCAACCTAATGCGAGCTCACGGAATCATTACAGTTTCACGCGATCTGTCATTTCGATTGCGTTATTATCTGCGCTATTAAACCTGTCAATGCATGATTGCATGCGCTAGTAAATCAACGCAGCCTTTTTCACATATGTAGTAGTCATTTTCTTGCTAGATGTCACTCCCACATGATGCGTCAAAGACTGCGTCAGTTGCTGACGTAGCCTTGTGTCAGGATATTAACGCCTCGTTTACAGCGGACATAAAGGTCCTGAAAAAGAGAAAATCATTGGTTGAACATAGGTCTGCCTTAAATTGGGATGGGGGTATTTGAAATAACATTAAGTGAAAATGCAATTGAAAGACATGCAAGAAAGGATTACACTGTTATACGATCAAATGGATTGACTTTTACAAAAAAGGGGAAGTAAGGGGATAAAAACAAACGTATTATGTGGCATAGAAAAGAGAGTAGCACAGGTACTTCCATAGGTACTTATAGCACTTTGCTATGAATTGACCGGGTAATTCATTGATCCACGGGTGATATGACTTTTGTTTGCCACTAATTGGGATGGACACCTTTAGAAATTATTGTGTTATCATCCCATAATCGTTTCCTCACGCGTAAAATCGCCATAAGCTTATTCAATTTCGCTCAAAGCAAATTTCACACCACAGCGCAGATTTACGGGTTAAGCATGAGCTGTACATCGATATTAAAGGGCGAGCAAATCATCAAACTCCCTATGAAAAAGGGAGATCGATAACGACTTGCGCTTCATGAATACCGATTTGTATAATGGGACACTGTTGCGGGCCAAAGGCAATTAAAACGAACCCATTTTCGTGCATATTTGATGTCCCAATCTAGTGTCTGGCATGCAGCAATTAGGCCCTATTGTACCGAGGCATGAGTTTTAAATGGATTACGCACGGCCAATAATGATTTACGTTAAAGGGGGATGTTCACTTTGATATATAGTTTGTTTTAATAGAGGCAGAAAAATGAGAGGGATTTGTCACTAAAAGCTTGAGCAAATTCCGATGAAATCAAGAAATTAATGATTTTTTGAAGTTGCGATTAATCAAAAAGAAAATTGGGAACACTGTCACGTATCTTACGAGGTTCCCTCCAATATCCTCTGATTTCATAAACTTTCATTTTATCGTATTAATGACGGAATATTTTTTCCAAACAGGGGTTGTATATACACATACTTATAATAATTATATTTAGGGTGCATGTAATGATTGAAAATGCTTCTATTAAAACCAACTACCGCTTACCAGGGTGGACTTCATCTGTAATGATAGGGGTTACGTGTTATGTATAGGTGTTCTATTTCGCACTGTTTGTCATCAGACTCTGAAACCTCAGTCACATCGACGAGACGTACACCAAGACCGACGATGGAACAAAACGAAAACAGACGTTACCCCGTAACTGCTCGGGCTTTGTCGGTTATCGTTTGGTTCTTAATCGGTTTGGTGGTGTGACTTGAGTATTAAAGAGTTCGATGACCTTTTAACGTCAGCATGGAGGAATATTTTAGTGTACTTTAACTGCACTATTTAAAAAAACTGCGTGTTGAGGTAATTTTTTTGGGGTCTTTTTTTTTCGGTCTGGAGTAATTTCGGTTGGTATGACAGGGGTAAAGGAAAGATGATTATGGGAAGAAAACATGAACTATCATGAACTTTCTCATGTGCTGTTGGGTTTCTTGTTGCGTCCATTTTATATAAAGATATTTTTAGGGCTTCACCAATTTTGAAAGCAATTAGCTGTGAAAAACACGCAATTATGTCACGTACTCTAGGTCCTCCTTCTTTGTTTTTTGTTTTTTTCTTCTTATAGGGTAGGGGTGGTCGTTTTGATTTGTTCTATTTTGGTTTTATTTTTGTTCGCCCATGGGCGGTTGCAGGAAGAAGGAAGTCACGACTCTTTTGTATAATTTTGTCTCCGTGCGGAGTATACAGGGTACACAATTAAACAGGGCTAAATATAAGCATAATTATGTAATATTACACATGTTTGTACGCACGTGATTGTACACAATCAGGGGCGGATCCAGCCGGCGACAGGAGGGGGGGGGGGGGGCCAAATCTTGAGAATTTTTTTTTAGCACCGACTCAGCCGGCCGGGCCGGTGAATAAGCGGGGGGGGGGGGGGGGGGGGGTAAGAGCACCTTTTATTGAGGAAAATTCAGCGCCGACTCAGCCGGTCGGTGAATAAGCGAGGGGGGGGGGGTGGGGGTGGAGGTGATGATTCGAGAGGAGAACCACTAATTTTTGTTGAGGGGGGGGGGGTGAATATATATATATATATATATATATATATATATATATACATTTTTTTTGGGGGGGCGGGGGTCCGCTTTTGTTTTTTGTTTTTAAAAAGGTTAAATTTACGTTATTATCCTATTTTTTACCGTTTTGGGGGCGGGGGGGGGGGGGGCGGGCCGGAGAAATCGCTACGTGGATCCACGCCTGTACACAATCATGGTAAAGTGTTTGGAGGAAAGTATAGGCTAATTACTATCCTTCTTCTCTTTCCGCTTCTTCTTTTTCCTCCTCCTTTTTATTTTTATTCTTCTTCATACTTTTCTTCCTGCTCCTCCTCCTGCTTTTTCTTTTTCTTTTTCTTTTTCTTTTTTTTTTCTTCTTCTTCTTCTTCTTCTTCTTCTTCTTCTTCTTCTTCTACTTCTTCTCCTTCTTCTTCTTCTTCTTCTTCTTCTTCTTCTCCTTCTTCTTCTTCTTCTTCTTCTTCTTCTTCTTCTTCTTCTTTTTCTTCTTCTCCTCCTCCTCCTCCTCCTTCTTCTTCTTCTTCTCTCTTCTTCTTCTTCTTCTTCTTCTTCTTCTTCTTCTTCTTCTTTTTCTTCTTTTTCTTCTTTTTCTTTTTTTCTTCTTCTTCTTTCTTCTTCTTCTTCTTCTTCTTCTTCTTTCTTCTTCTTCTTCCCTTTATTCTTCTCTGTCCTGTCTTTGTCATGGGGCCCCAACGCAAATGCTTCTCTAAGACAAAATTAATATACTTACATGCACGATACATGTAGCTTTAATCCAGTAATTAGTTTCCTGGCCTTTTTATTCAAATACAAAAATAGATAATAAACCACAAACAAGATATTACCTAAATCCCAGCCATACTTTTAATCAATGAAAATAGCAAATGTTTTTGAATTACACAGAATATGACATCCCTGAATCCTAACATGTACGATTCATCTAGACAGCACAAAGTTCGGTCTAATATACTGTCATCTATATGCATTACACGACCTGTCTGCTAAACTCATAAAGGTCTCATCGTGCATTCATGTAATATAAAATTGATTAGTTCTTGACATTGAAGCCTGACTGGCTTGGTTTTATCTATGTTATTGACGTGTTATTTGTCGCTTGATAACAAGCAGATGCGCTGATAAGCAATTTTCACAGCATTTATGGTTAATAACTCTACAGCTTCGTCTTCTTCTGTTAATTTGTAAAGGGTTACCTAGCCTATCACGAAGATCTACATGTATATGAGTAGATTATCAGTTGTGTATATCATGTTTATGCAGTCTTTCCTCGTCTTTGATTTTGTCCTGTTAACACTGACACATGTTAATGCAAATTGAAGTATTGTGATTGCCTATAGTGTAGCCACAGGAAAAAAAAGCACACGTAACCTCCTAACATCGAATGACGGGAGACGAAAAGAAAGAGAAGTATAAAGAAGATAGACAAGGAAAGGGAGAGGAAAAGGACGAGAAAAGATGATAAAACGACCACCTACACTCTCCCCGTAAATGCAAGTGTAAATTTCTCTTTTATTCATCGATTGTTGGTGACCGCCCCCCCCCCCCCTCACGCTAGATGGCACTACCCCTTGGATGTTGATAGTTACAATGTATGTGCAAAGGTCTATTTGAACATTCTAGTCATTCAAGATGACTAATTAAAGATGTAAGTTATAAACTATACCCCTGCTTAAATTTTAATCCTAAACAGCTAATATCATAATATGAATGTGATTATTGACCACAACTTGGGTTTGACTAGTCAAACAGAATCCACTGCGTATTAAGCTAAACTTGCTGAAACCTTAAATCTGATTGGATGATACTATGATAGATTTATTTATTAAGCGTTGCTTAGGGCTTAATTTGCCAATCAGCATCCATCTTTTAAACGTTTAAGCAAGCCTCGCATTAACCTCGCTCCTGATTGGATAATTTTATTACAGGCATATCGACTTCTTCTTTCGTGTCCATCACCTGCTCGTTAATACTAAGACCTGTATTACTATTAGCCAATCAAGACTCTCATTTCAGATGTCATAAAAGATAACGCAGACAAATCGATCCATTTGGGCAAAATTGGAAACAAATTAAGTCGTTACTCGAGGTCTAGTAAACATGTTACACTACTAGACCTAGATGACCTTGTCCGCAAGCGAACTCCAACTCGATCGTTGAAATCATTTTTAAAGTAATTAAGTAAATCGGCAACGGCTATCGAAAAATCGAACAGCCTACGTTAACAAAAACACCTTGCTGTCGCCTGGCTTGAGAAATTGCATTTGTGTTGTTCTATGGCGGTGAAGGGGTATTAAGAAAAACTTGCACTATTTTTAATGACCTCCTCTCGCATCCTCTTTCGGTTTATTCCACCTCATCGCATCTTTGTGTCAGTCTGATGGGATGTCTAGAATGACCTTTCTTTCTTCATCTGCATGTCGGATCGAAGCAACAAAAATGGCATTTAAGGTGCTAGGAAATTACAAAGAATGCATTACTTCCGATATATGCTTTTTGTGCCTCTCTGCACAGTCGCTCGTATTCCACACATGTAACTTTGCACAAAAGAATATGCAACAATAATTGACGGAATGATTCCATTATGCAAAACAGCGAATGTTGGTCTTCATTTTTGGTATTCACTTCTTCTATACCGATATAGATTAATCTCTTACAGGAAACAGTTAAATCATATTGGGGCCTTTGGTATTATGGTACAGGAATATTTTGCCCTCACATTTAAAGAGGTAAAATCGGGGGAGGGGAGCGTCGGGGAAACTGAAGCCCCCCCCCCGAATGTTAAAATCACCAATGTCCACACGTCGCATCACCCGCGCAGCGATTTTTTCTAGTTTGTTTAGTGTATTTGGGTGACAAAATATTGGCTTATCCGCTTCGCTTGCACGCAGTTTTAATAAAGGAATAAAACAGAGATGTCAGTGCCTCACCCTCCGGGGTAATATTTACACATGGTCTGACATAAAAGATGTCTTGCATGGAATAATATTAATAATCCTTATTCCCATAATATTGCCATATCTCTATTCTATAATGAATCTAAGAGGAATTCATGATTAGTAACACATGTTGATTGTCTCGTCACATAGGATTTGTTTACATCATACAGTAATGAAAACTTGAGGATGGAAATAAAAAACAAAAAACACTGGGGCTGCGTCTTTTGCTTAGTATGGTATGGAAAAAAGGAGAGATGAACTTTATTTCCAATAAAGACAACCTATGGAAACAACACGCATTGGAATATCTGAGGAAATCACATTTTTTTATGAATTCCCTTCTACTGTATGGTCCTCACTATTTCAGAATTTAGATGAAACCAAATGTCAGCATCTGGCAGAAAGAATAACAAAATTGATTACCGATATTTGCATCGAACGCACATGTGATGGAAAAAAAACATCACGATGAATAAATAAAAAAGAAATCCTTAATTGCTTTTTGTACTCTCCCCTTCTTTACCATTTACATTACGTTTAGATGCGCCCCTGGTAATTAGACCCTTTTAATAACATAGAGAGGGTTGTTTGGTTTTAATTAAAACAAAATGCCAGACGCCCTCAAGGGAGCATGTTCTATATAATGATTTGTTACTAATGACCGGGCATGTTGACAGGACAGGACACTGTGTACTAAATGCACAATTCGACTGCATTTCTTATGTATGATGATTATGACAAGCAAACAAGAAAGACACAACAAACTTGGCCTCAAACCACTACATCTCCCTTTTTTTAAAGACGATGATACGCCCCATACAAACCATATACATGTTGGTGCGAATCTTTCGAATGATCTCTTCGAAAACAAACATTTTAAATGTGTTTGGAACATGTATCACAAAAGGTATTCCGTAGTATGCTCTCATATTATATATCTCTAGTATTCTCGGTATCCTGCGTACTATTTTCTTTGTGATTTTCTACCTAACTACATCTAAATCTACACCCCCCCCCCCCCAAAAAAAAAAAAAAAAAAAAAAAATTATCATGCAATGATTTACCTACTGAATGTGATGAATAAAAAGAAAGCCCAAAGCAACAATAAAAGATCAAATCAAACATCAACTTCTAAAATTATTCACGACATGGTTTCTGAATAATGTAACCGATTTTGTATTCTCGATTCTGTCTACAATGATACTTTTGTGTTTTTCTACGAACTTGTGCAACCACTTGAAATTAATCATGCAATGTTTTACTTTTTGAGCGCATTCAATTTTGTCTGTCACAAAACATAAATTTGAGATCAAATTGATCAATTAAAATAAATCAAAACGAGTAATAGTCGTTATTTTGTTAGTATCTTAATCATTATCTATAGTATTCTTAATACTCTGTCTACCTCAATTATTTTGTGAATTTTGAGCAAGCGCGATCTTATGGGAAGCCCTTGAAATTATTCATGCAATGATTTACTTTCCAGGATCCGGGGTATCCTTTCATCAGCACTCTGGTATAATGGATACTCCGCGGGCCGCACAGATTTTCTAATCAATCTGCGTACTATCATCTGATTATCATAATTAATGTCGCCCCTGATCGGGTGGCCAGGTCGATATTGATCGCCGCGCGCGGGATTGCATTCAAAATAAAACGTCTGGTTTAATCATGGGCTGTAATATCATGAGAAGGGGCGTCGCGAGATTGGGGGGGGGGGGGGGGAGGTGGCTGGCGCCTCGAGTCCTGGTATAGAAGGGTACGATTTGCGACAACCCATGGTTTGATTTGATTTCATATTGGGTCAAACTTTGCCCAGCAAGGGGTTAGTAATTTATCCAATCCTCGAAAATTCTAACGGGCAAAAATAGTCGATACGAGAATATGGCACTTATTGGGACATTATTTCTCATCTGTTTTTCCTTGTGTGCTTCGGAAGAGAAGTTGTAGATAGATGGCCCAATATATATTGTTTTTCTTATCATTATTATTATCATCCTTATTATCCTTATTATTATTGTAATCATTATTTGTTGTAGAAGTAGTTGTATAGAAGAAGAAGAAGAAGTAGTAGCAGTAGTAGTATAATGAATAGTAGTAGTAGTAGTAGTAGTAGTAGTAGCAGTAGAAGTAGTACTAGTTGTAGTAGCATATATAGTATTTTCTTTAATTATCTATTAGTTTATATTATGGATCAAGAAGTTCCGTGCAATGTAAGTTTAATATCTTATTCAGGTCTACTTTTCGAGAGATTAAATGCAAACAGAACTCATCAAGTTTTACTGCATACTTCTATTACAGTGCCATTTGTTCTCAGAATTAATTAAAAAGACTGCAGTTATGTATGCTAATTGCATCTATTCTACATCTGCATTTGATTTATGCGGGCTGTGCTGTCGATGGGAACTTGGAATTCAATTGAATTATTTTAAAAACTTTTTTCTTTTTCGGCGGAATCATTTTGACTGGCAGCACTGGGCAGGAGAGTTAAACAAATCAACCTGTATTGATATACTTCATGAACAAAACAATGAAAACCTGTACCCTTTGCTTTCGATAAACAGAACAAAGCGTTGTTGATAATACATTTCAACTCTATTCTTCTCCCATACTCGTTTTACAGAATGGGGCGCTGTGTTGCCTATACAATATATTTGTATGTGTGACCTTTTAAGCGGCGCTCATTTATAATATGTTTGGCATTTGACGGTGAATATCACCAGATCCCGTTAATTGTAATGACGAACGAAAATTATTTCCTTTTGATTGATGGCTGTAATTTACGGACAATCACCTTTATGTTGATGGTTGTAATAAACCCACAATATAGAGATGTACTCTTGACACCGGACTCATGCAGCGCAGATCGATATCAAGATGGCGCTTAACTGAATGCATGGGGTGCTAACTTTCAATGTGGAAGAATGCGAAAAAAGTCGCTCGTAAATTGCCTTCTTATTCCGAATATGTATATAAATAGATAAAAACAATGGGCCAAATTGTTCACCTTGTGTGCAGTCTAATTTAGCTATATGTGTTGCAGTGCTTCTAAATATTATGTGATTGTTAGAAATATTAAGACCGTTTGGTGTGTCAGTTTGTCATTCTAATTATTCATAAAAAACAAGCTCACGATCAGTTTTATACTACATCTTTACACAACTGTCCCTTCCCCAAAGATCCATTTTCTCATTCATTAGTCTCTCTAACATACTAGATACCGAATGCAGTAACTATAGAGCTATGTCTTTATACGAACTATGGTAATGTTGACGTTATTATTTACGCTTGTATCACTCCGACGATGTGACGTAGAATCATTAGCGGATGCGCCTCATCTGGTGTTTTGCCAATTCAAGGATCCTTGATATATTTAATGATTCAATTACTCGCATATTCCCACGTGAGCCTTTTTATTTTCATCTCTTTGCGTCATCTATACAAGACGAGTCCCTTGATTTAGTAACCTAGGGGAACGTTACATATTTACGCCAAATTGACAAGCTTGTGTAATGTTTTAGTCTCAGACCTGCATCTCACTAAAGAAAAGGCCTGGATATGGGTCATGCAACACAAAGGTTTGCAATCAGTCGCAAAAATGAAAAAAACGATTCTGATTAGTTAACAGTCAGCTTTTGAAAAAAATATGTGCATTCAACGATGACAGTGATTAGTCATTACCAGTTCCTGACTGATTGCAACTTTTGTGCTACGGGGTCCTGGTCATGCAATGGGCCTTAAATAATTTTGGATAAATGAGAGAGCACAATACCACCCTATGCCAGTAAGTTGTCTTCAAGAACTTTACGATGTGTGCTAATTTTGTTTTGCTCTTTGAGTGTCACACACAAATTCTTTAAAACGAGCTTGAACGCATGTGGTGAATTAATTCAACATGTTTTCAAGATGAAATCTTCGATGGTGATAATGTCATTTTCAGAATCCAATTTTCTAAAACTCAACATCTGTTACCTATCTCATTAAATAGGTTACGCGTGATGAATCTTCCTTGATCTACATCCCACTCATAAATAGTTGCTACATTCAGACTAAAGAAAGTTAGAAACGCGATCGCAAAGTCTTTCGAAAATCAAGACAGTTTTAGCATCTCTGTCTATCACCTTCAGAAATGTTCGAGCCTTACAATGACTTATAACGAAAATTGAACATTCTTAGTTATATATTAAAGGTGTGCAGTAGCGCATTTAAAATGCCCTTGAGTTGATTTTTTTTCGAAAGTCTTTGCGAAGGTGTTTGAATAATATAAACAAGACGAGAAAAACAAGCATGACGTTTTAGAAATAAATTAGTGCATAATGAAACAGGAGCTAGTATTGAATTAATTAAATTACTTTTGCAATTAATACACATCAGGATAATATTGCTATTTATTGAATGCTTTTAATTCTTGATGCTATTTTGTCGGCATGAAAGGAAACATCAATGCACCTGTGTCTAACTGATCGCTAGTATTATCTATTCCATTTGTATATTCCCTACCACGTAACATCTGATAGTAAGCACTAATGGAACTGCTGATTTCTTCTTTAAAAGTACGAGATGATTGAAGAGATAAGAACGGTACGATAATAATTTTACTAACGTCACATAATTATACACGTAGGTGTTTAAAGTGGAAAGCAATTGAAGTGATTATGGAGGGTAATTTCATTTGCGTGCTCTGCAAGAGATATTGATTCGTGTTCATGTATTTTCTTTTTGTGTCGTATTGTGGCATATTAGTATGCCTGTATAGAGATGACGTGAAGTATCGTATTGAATATCGATTCATTCTATCGAGTTTATTTGTTTTTTTATGAATTTCACTGATGGCTTTTTTAGTCCCTCAAAATTCATCTTTTGCGAGTGAAAGCTGATTAATCTAATGTCCTCTCATACGCAATCACCTTCTTGAAATCTTAATTCCCCAACTCTCTATCCCTGTCTCTCTCTTTATCAAATATATTTGTAATGTTCTCAGCGAAAGAAGTGTTGACAACAAGTGTTTAAATATTTTGTTAAAGGATTCCATAAAAGGATTAAGTCACGAGCGCTATCGTGCTGACATATGACAGATATTATCAACTAATGTTTCCTTCTGGGTCTGATTTGTTCCTTAAAGATAAACTTTAGTACTGGTAATGCGATTGCATTGTGAAAGAAAAGGTGTGGAAAGGATCAGAAACAGTTGATCATGTAGCATGTAAGTATTGGTGTGCACTGCAAGGTTCTGGAGTCATCAAAATCATAATAAATTTGACCGAGTCTTGGTAAAGTAACAAGCACTCACATAGAAAGCTATATATGGGACAACACACATGGTGTCGGGGCTAGTACTACCTTGATTTCCTTGTCTTTCTATGCTCATTACTCAGCCAGTATACATTTTCTTCCAAAATTGTTTGGCACATGTCATTTATTTGTAATCTTGAACATTCAGTGTGAGTTTCGTTTGATTCTGTGAGAATTATTTTTATTTTTTTACCAGTACTGGAGTTTATCTTTAAGGTTTTCTTGATAAAATTAAATCAAAAAAATATGTACATTGGTATAAAGGTTATCATATTTTGAAGAAAATTTTATTTTAAAACGTTTTACAACTTTTAGGTCAGGGAATATATTCATTGGAAAAATTGACTATATATTAATCCACAATAAATTTGAATAGCTGAACTGAACATCTTAAATAATTATATATTCACACGTGTAGGCCTATATATAAATATTAAAGGGGGATGGGAGAGGTGGTTCAGTATTAAAGAATTTAACCAACATATCCTGTCTCGGAAAATGTATCTACACCAATGCCTTGTACTTGTACAAGCGAGCATTTAATAGAATGGGTATTTTGTCTGCAGTTTTTCGTGAAGCATTCTCTTTTCGTGCATGATGAAAATCAAGTTTGAAAGGGTGGCCGTGCATGTTAACTGTGACAGCCTTCCACGCTTATTTAATGTTACATTTTGACTACTGCCTTGGGAGTAGTGCTGCCAGGGGGTTCGTTGTCGCTGTCTGATTCGCAACTCCTGAGCTAACAAGCATCGAGAGTTGACAGCTCTTCGTCTTATTAGCACATATTCTAGTTGGGAAAGTAAACATGAGGTATTGAGTCACGTTCTAGGCAACGACAGAGATGCATTGAAAGATGTGGAGGAAAAAAACGCCACTGGAACTAGCGACAAAAAGTGGCATATAATGTGCGTCAATAAAACATAATTTTGATTAGTGATCGCAAATCACAAATAAAAAAAGTTACGGAATGCAATTATCTTGCATTAGAATGACGTATAGCTGTCTAGTGCTCAAACATACAATATTCCACCATTCAAAGATCTAAATTCTCTCACTCATTCGTTATGCTCCCTTGTATATGGTTTCTCACGACAATAATAGTGTGAAACTCAGCCTACCGTGCGCCAAGGCCCCGCAAGTGTGGGTTAGGGGCTCTCTTCCAAAATTAAGGGGAAGGGGCAAACTCTTTTGGCCACATTTGAGGAAACTCAAACTTAAGCTCCGATACTGACATGAAAGGAAGCAAATGCCTTCGTTAAAATGCAAATTCTGTCTTGTGACTCAGACTGTATACTTTGACATTATGCAGATGTAACTACAATTCGAGTGATCATCATTAACAAGGTTAATTAATACCGGATGTGAAGCCTAAGGTTTAATGAGATGGTGCCCCAGGGGAAAAGAAGGCCGAGGGGAGAATTGGATGTGAGGGACGGAGGGACGGATGTCAAGCACTTCCAAACTTTAGGTCGAGTGTCGCCACGCACACGTGTTAAGCAGAATTACTCGCTCTTAAAAAAAATAAAAATAAATTGTCTAACTTCAGAATCAATAACATTCAAATCACAAACACAAATGCTGAAACTTTAACGTACCTAAAGTTTTAGATGTAGAAGGGTGCCTCTCGATGCCCCCCCCCCCCCCCCCCCCCCCCCCGCTCTTAATCATTTTCCGCGCTTTCTTAACAAATAACTTGGCCCATTAGCACAATTCATATATTTCGAAAAATAGGTCTCTAATATTTGTTCTTAATATTACAGATTAGTCTGATCCAAGAGAGTAGGAGTGTAAAACTGTTATGTATGGAGGAGTAAGGCCTTTGAATTGGTATACAGTGGCGTGGGCCTGTTGAAATGTTTGAAATATGGCGAATAAAACGGTTTGTATTTGCAGTAGACACTTTGAAAACAGCTATCCATTCCAAAATATTTCTGATTTATTTCTGTCTCGAAAGCCGAGTAAACAGTTAGCAACATGATTTACTGGTGAGCTAAGCTCGTCGTGAAATATTATTTGAACGGTACAGTTCTCACGTTATGGTTAGCGCGACATGTTTGTTTTTGGTGAAGTTTGCACTGAATAAAATACAAGGTCTTTGAATTCCCTAGCCTTGCCTCTGTTGATACAGTAAAAAATAATATTCCCACCCCCTCCTAAAATGAAAAGACGAAATATTGATATTGACCCATCGAACCTAGTTAATTGAAGATTGTGTTATTGAGTCTTAGTCACACCTAAAGTATTTTAAAACTACTTTATGGTTTATTTTTCCATGCGTTTACTAATATGTTCTTGGTAACCTTTGGCGTTCAAACAAAAGAAATGATTAAATTGTGTAACACCTTGATAATATATACTTTTTTGTTTCGAGGAAGAATGGGAGGTACAAGCGTGTTCCTGGTCTTAGGGAAAGAAGCTATACGATTTACAATTACATCATGTTATTTTATCAGTTTTAACAATTTTCCTCACCCCCAACATAAAAATAGAATGCTTACATACGCCACTGGTACACAATCTGGAGGCATAAATTCCTCCTCCTTAACAGTCTCATTACTGAAGCTAATTTATGCCCATAATTCGTCTTATACAACGTTAGACAAATCCTTCAATTAGGTCATATCATCGCGGCCCTCCATCTGTCTCCCCAATTTGTCTAAAATTATACAACAAATTGAATAGCACGTCTATATGTCATCTTCAGTAGATCGTAAAATCACTATTCTAATGGATCTCTAAAGTGCCACCTCCTCCCGCATGCCCCTTAATTTAAAGAGAATGTCGAGTTAAAGGAAACTTAAACAATAATTTGTTATATCTTTTTTTTTAAATGTTGATGAGGAAGAGTATCATAGAAAAAAAGAAACATGAAAAAGATGGCTCTTCAAATGCCCCCGTATTTGAAATAATATGGCAAGTAACAACTAGCGATTGCGGGCCACAAACTCATGCCGCATGTTTGTGTAGTCCCTCATACACATTTCTATGTATTGTGACTTTTATCTAAATGACTGGGTATATATCTTATCATTTTCATGATTCAAGTATTTCGCATTAAACACCTTGACTTATGTGCTATACATGATCAACCTTTACAAATCGTCTCCAGACAGTTTTTTTTTACAATGAAATAGCATGACCTGAGCTCAACTTGATCTTTAAGTTTGTATGCTATGTGTCAGGGTACTTTGTGAATAACGCTTATGGCACTGCGAATGTCCATTTCCGCCCACCAGCCAATTTGCGCGAACAACGTGAAAGTTGTGCACTAAGTAGGCTGTGACTGCGAGCTCGTTTCGATTGTCAGAGTTCACATGCAAGAGGGCAAAGCGAAAGAGATTTTCGCCCACCTATAACAAATAAACGGTGAAGGAGAATGTTGCGTTTCATCTAAGTCTTAAGGATTAGTATACCCTAGTAATGGGATGTCTCCATGTACCCACGCAGTGGCGGGTTCGGGATTTGGTAAGAGAAGGGGGGCTTGAGAACGTTATACCTGCATGCTGAGCAAGTTGGCAAATGCAGAGGGCTGTCAAAACCCATAGTATGGTGGGATTATGTGCCCATTCACCAAGAGTTAAGCTGTCGCGTCAGACTTTTCCCCTGCGGTCCCCTATAGATCCGTCGCTGCCCCGTACCTGCTTTGTCAATTATTGTGTTTTTTAATGAATCGCCTCAGGTGGTCTATAAATACAGTTGAACATCGTCTGCTGTCTGCAGTAGATCTTAAAACATTATTTAAATGGATTTCCAAATCTACTCCCACTATCTACAGTCATGATCTATGCTCTCGTTTCTAAGGTTACATTGTGAATGAGACTTATGTTATGGAAGTGGCGTAGCTACGATGGGGACGGGGTAGGTGCCCCCCCCCCTTTCCACTCAATCGAATTGCCCCAAAATGTGGGGGTCTCAGACAGAAAGGAGAGGATACGGTTCCATACAACATCTTGGTAAGAGAACATAGTTCCCTCGCATTTAGTTATGTATTAAGACCGGTGCCCCCCCCCCCCGGCCCCCCTTGCACCAGTTCCATATCAATGTCCGGTCCCGTACCAAGCATCCATGATACACAATTGCTAATTTCACCTAATAGGTAATTTGCTCAGACCTTTTTTTTCTCGGTCGTGTCCATCTTAGGCCATTCCGTGTTACTCTCCATACGGGAAAACAAACCAAGTTTTCGTTATCATCTTATCTAAATCAAATTTTTTTTTTCTTTGTTTCTTGTCAACAAACGTCCAAAAAACCTGTTGTATCCAGATAGTATTTTAGGAATTCCCTTTCTGAAACACGCCCTTTTTACAGCCTCAACAGATTGAACAAAATATGGCTGTTGGACCAAAGGAATCTCACACTTCTGACACCTTTTAAATATTTTGATTTCATTTCATTTCATACAATGGTCTACTTAAAAACTAGGCCCATGTTCATAAAACGTCACTAAGCTCGTTATCAACTAATTACAAATGCAGACTTGAGTTGTCAGCTAGGCCAACGTTTCAATATTATTTTTGCACTTATTCACCTATTTCCTATCAAATTAATTCCGAATAATAACATGCCACTTATAGACTCAATGAAAATTGCCTCTGCTCGGATTCATCTCTTTATGATAAACCATATACAAGATGTCAATGTATGATGTCATATGCGCGCGTTATAGTTAGTAGTGCCGTGTTTGTGCCATCGAACTGGATCGACCAAATCAATTGATTCATAATATATGTATATGCAATATTTTTTCCCGTAACATGAGAGTAATTTTAATAGTTTCATACTATTGATTAAATGTATTGTTAACTGTAACTGTATAATTGTTTTAAATGGGGGCACGCTACAAGAGTCCTATCTCGCACCCCGGGGCAACGTGTCTGACACGGCCGGTTGTAGCAACTACTCCGAAGATCAAGATTACAGTAATCTTGATCTAAGGAGACACGAACGAACGAACGATAGTTAGGACCGTCATAAAAGCTATGCCACTTTACAGCAATAATAATCGCAGCTGTTTCTATAACATTTATTACTATTGAGGGAAAGTAGGCTACACTCAAAACTAATTGGAGCGTGTAAACACGCTACGAGAGAGAAAAGCTGTTAGCGCTGACAAGGAGTTGAGTCGGAGCCTCGTGGAAAACGTATGTATTTATGTGTATGAAATGCTCGTGGTTATTAGTGTATCCCTAGGTGGAAGACATTACATGTGTTCTGCTTTTGGGTTTAATTATCATTGACGTTTCAACAATATATGATTATACCTTGAATATACCTTAAAGGCCACACCTCGCCATCGTGGTGATGAAGATACAGTAGATAGTATGGTGTGACAGTGGTATGAAGTAATTTTAACAGGAACGCGTATTAAGCACAAATATTGGCAATCAGTCGCAAAATGGCAATGGCAAATCAAAATCATTGTTGCATACACATCTTGTTAAAATCGCTGACCGTGAACCAATCAGAATACTCGTTCCAACTTTGAAATTGATTTGGGTTGAGTGACCCAGGGCTGACATACATAACTTTCTAATTTATCATGTAATCTTCTCCTGGAGAAGGAAGCCGTTAGCAATTTGTGTTTGTTTATCTTATTGCAAAGGAAGTTGGATAATTATTTGCGAGAATATGCATTGGTGCTGTAGAAGTTAGGTAGTTGGTTTTCTACATTTTCGGAAACTACAGGTAAATACAGAAATGCCAAGACTCGTTTAATTCGAACGAAAGCACATAACGTCCTGCTATCAAGCAAACAATAATTGTGCGGATATCTAAACTTATAACATTATGTGACTACTTGGAAATGTAACAAACATGTACATGAAACGTCCTCCTTGAAAGTGTGATTCACGCTGTTGTTCAAACAGGGCCCTTTCGATTGTATCTTTCTCCATGCATCTTTCGAATGTCTCATTTTCTTACACTGAGTACGTCAACACTTCGTTGGGCGTGCTCCATCTTAAGGTCACTTGATGAAAACACCTTCAAGTCAAAGCATCCTCCTCTCCATCACCAGACGATAAAAGTCACCATAAACTAGAGAATGTTTCCCTTTTCTCCCGCCAAATGCGAATCACGTGATCAGAGCGCGCGGGAAGAAAAGCGCCACTCTAAAACATTAAGGTGATTAACTGTGCTTGAAGATTCGCATGGGGTGCTATCTTTGGGCGATGATGCCTTCGGATGGGGGCGTTCCTTCCCGATGTTGGTGTTTATGGCCTCTAGAGATGGAGATTTCTCGATGGAAGTCAATCAATCAATCCATTTAGAGTTCCTTCCGATAGGGAGTCGAATTGACTGAGTCTCGCCCGATTGGTAATTGTGAATTGACAAAAATGTGACAATGTGGTGTAAGCATTACCATCAATATGCCCCGGGGTAAAGTTTTCCTTCAACAAGATCTCTACAGAATTTTAAAAAGCAATTCCTAATTTAGCCTACTATACGTCTTGCGTGAATATTATACATTTACGAACTGATCAGGCTTGAAAGCCAAACAATGATAGTGTTTATTTGACTTTGATCACGTTGATGGAAGCACACGAATGACATGAATCGGATGACGTTAAATGTTATGTTATTAATTCTCGGGATTGAAAGCCCTTTTCTGATTAATCGCTTCTCTAAATCTGTAAATACCACACTCTTTCTGTATCATATACCCCCCCCCCCCCCGTTAATCTATCATCTCTATACCCCACTCCTTACCCCCCCCCCCCTTTTCCAGCTTCCCTCTTCCTTCTCTCGTTTTACAAATCTTTACTCACATATATATTTTTATTTTACGAAAGACCTGCCTCCTGCCGACCCCCCCCCCCGCCCTACCTCCCTCCATCAGTGCTGCTTTAGCGGCTCTCGATAAATATCCAACCTCTTTCAATCCCGATAATAAATCTACTTTATTAAGCTGGGTCAGTTGGTCTAAAAATTCAATTTCCTTTCCTCTAACGGTCATTTCTCTTTCTTTTTTTCTCTGGGCTCGCAATAAACGGCGACCTCCTTCCCTTCAAAATGGACAATTGACGATCTAATTGCATTTTTTTCTTTGTCACCAATTTAATAAAGGAAACTAGGACAGGTGAAAAGCACAATAACAATATCATCAAGTATTCACATCACACGAATGTATTTTCCCATTTATCTTAATTATTTCTTTTCTTTATGGACAGTTCCTGTTTATCTGAGGCGATACGAATGAAAACGATATGAAAGAGGAAAATGTAATAAAGAAAATGAGTCTCTATTCCTCAAGAGCTGAATAGAAAGTCGTGACGATAAGATGAATGATACATTCTGGGTAGTGACAAAGGAGAAAGATTATAAAAAAAAATAGAATCATTATAATTGGATGGGATAGGTAGGGAAATGGATTGGAAATTTCGCAGAACCACCAATCTAGAAATGTCATTGCAGATTAAGAATTAGATTTATTCATAAGAAGCTTAACTCATCTGTATTAAATACAGAGGGCTGGAATATTTGATTTACATCCCCTAATCATGTGTCGATCGTATTTTCTTGTTGGTATAGTTATTTTATTTCAATTCCTTCTTGTTGTTTCTGCTGGGAAACGGCAAAATAAATTGGAGTTTTAATGCATTAATCCTTTCCTTAGTACAAGAACGATTTGGAGTGCATTAAGGGATCTAAATGAAATTTAAAAAAAGGGGTAAAATGTAAATTCGCCTGAAATAAAAGTGATGCTCATTATAAAAAAATCTCTTCATGATTGATCACTTGGCTCGAATAACTCGAGCTGTTTGTCAGAAATGTTTTGTGAGCGCTCTCTTTTTTAAATTTCTACATGGAAGAAAAAAAGTTCCAATGTCACATGGAAGTGACTTCTCCGAATATGCTGTCTTCAAATACATTTCATGAAGCAAAAGCAAAACAACACAAACGAAGAAGGTTTAGTTCATCTAAATTTGCCCAACTTTGTAATAAGGTTTTTCAAATTGCAAATTTAACCAATAGAAAAGTTGAAGTGCTGGTGTTACCCCCCCCCCCCCCTCCTCTCCTGGTTTCGATGCTCCTTTCACAAACATGAAGATAACTCCTTATGCCAGTTTGTACGAGGTGCGTCATTGTTAATTGCGTTATCAACGACGCTAATCAAGTCCTTGGAGGCAATCAGTCCATACGCCAGTATTTCAACGGAATGTTTGGACCTTGTTTGCGTTCATGTGACGCAGACGTACGTCAGCAAACATGACAAATGACGCCTCGTGTTGAAGGGGGAGTTCTGCTACATCGCTACCTGCATCATAAACTGTCCATCTTCTAAAGAGAGTGAGAATTGTGCACTAACGTGGCATCACCTGCCTAATGTTTAGGTTTATAACCACCTGACCCAATTACACATTTACAAATGTCACCCCCCCCCCCTCATGTGACGCAACCAAAGCTTGTCTATCGAGGCGTTATAATTGCCCGCGTAAAATAACGACTACCGAGCCAATTCATTCTCAACAAAGTGCAAGGGTACAACCATAGCCTGAAGGCGAATCGATGGATAATTTCTGAACCTTTATAGCACGTTGAATTTAAGAGTTGTGCACGTGTGTGCGTCCCAATGCTCATCGGACGAGGCTACACACTCTGTAAAAAGCACGCGTTCCGAATTTGCGGGGTTGCCCTCTTTATTCGAAATTCTTGAAATCATAACATCGCCTTTCTAGAGCAAAAGGACGTTGACTTGCATGTTTTAAAACATAGCTAAGCCCTTTTAGCACTCGCCGGAAGACATTGCCATGAAGTAAATAGGCCCTCAGATATTTCCTAGAATTTTGTCTAAAGGTTGTTTTTACGAAAGGGAAATGCACCACGGTATCAAGTTGGCTTTTAGCAAAAAAGAAATATTGAGAAAAAGATGAAGGAAGTGTTAGGCTCCGCTAAAGGATTTAACGAGGGAAGTTGCATAGAAGATACGCTATTCCGTTGCTTGTAATGACAAGTCATCCGCCAACGGATTTAACAAAATATTTTTGAAATAGCAAAACAGGGGAAAGCAGCTCTGTGATATCCTACAGTATTCACAAGCAGTTTTCTATAATTAGTCATTTCCATTTTTAAATAGGAAATCACACCTGCGCCATATATTTTTAGACCTTCATATGTTATTCTACACCCCCAAATATATAAAGATTTATTACGTTATTAGCAACTAACGAGAGGAATGTTTTAGTTTAAAATAACAAAATCAAGAAAAACAATTTAAGTAGACAACACATGGAAAACTGATTACAAGGAAGGTCAATGATTTGCCAAGTTGTGAAAGTATTAACATGCAAATATTTGTCCACATTTCTCACACTTTCACCGATCAGGTTTCCAATTTATACTGATTTTACCCAAACCAACTTCAAACTAGAGTGGTCATTCCCTTCGATTACAGATCAACATTCGTGGCAATTAATGCAATCGAAACACCATAACATGGAAAACTGATTACAAGGAAGGTCAATGATTTGCCAAGTTGTGAAAGTATTAACATGCAAATATTTGTCTACATTTCTCACACTTTCACCGATCAGGTTTCCAATTTATACTGATTTTACCCAAACCAACTTCAAACTAGAGTGGTCATTCCCTTCGATTACAGATCAACATTCGTGGCAATTAATGCAATCGAAACACCATAACAAGAAAACAAGGCAATTTTCTATATTCTGTTAGAATACGGGCCCTAGGGAAAAATAGATGACTATTCTCAGGTTCCTCTCTATGATAAATTAATTAAAGATATTTAATATCTTTCAACTGCTGTATGCAGTATCTCATTGCTTCATTCTCTTATTTGATTGTATTACTCTATCGCTTTCCCCTCGAAACTATTTTCCTTTTCCTGGTAAATTCCCGTGCATCTTTTTATCCATGTTCTTTATTTCTTTAATTATTATTATTAATATTTGTTCGTTTGTTTGGTCTGTTTTTTAGTATTATTATTGTATCTTTCAGACTTACATACAAGAAACGTGAAAGCTCTTCACATTTTTTTTTGTATAATGCCCCTCCGCGCAATTACGTTCCAATCATCAAGATTTTAATGACGCTCGATTTAACGACGGAAGTTGCCAAGAAGCTACGCCATCGAAGCTACTAATAGTGTTTGTAACATTCCCAATGCAATCAATGTAACGCTTTTGTATTATATTTGTATGATCATTTCCTGCAATTCAGTGTTTTGACCATTAACTTGATTTTTTATTCGAACTATTGTTTTTACTCAAATAAACCACTATCAAATCAAATCGAATTTAACGATGTCCTTGTTTTCTTCTCTCTTTCTACAGTTCATCAGCAGTTGATCTGGCAGCTAGACGGGGTGTTTTCAGCCGTAGACACTATGGATCGGTCGAGCTGGTGAGTTATCTATTCTCGTGTTTAGGCTACACTTTATGTTTGTTTGTTTTATTCATTCACCATGTAAAATAATTGTTTACAGATATTAAAATTCAGCGGGTTACATCGAATTATATTACATAGTAGGAACAGTGCATAAACAAAAAAAAGCGTTGTTCAGCTGTGTGCCTCTCGTATTGCAATCACAAGAAATTTCCTCTAAAGCCGTTCCAGGTAGGGAGTGTTAAACCGCGGCAGTACAGAGTCAGGCAGCAGAGAAGCCCCATTAAAGACTGTTTAAGCCTTACAAGCCGACGGGCATTCATTTAAGAAATATGAATGAATTATGAAATACATTGAAGAGATGCCCTGAGACTTACAATGATGCCTATGGAATTTCCGATGTCTGAATGATTCCAAAAACATAACTCGAAATGCAATCGTGTCACAGCGATATTCGTGCAATGACGCCCGTGTTCCTGCGTATCGAACGAAATAGCTTCCCTCGGACTATCCAGAGCAATTTGTAAGAAGTCTGTAGCTTCTGTGATAGTGGAGATAGGTAGGGCGAAAGAAATGCCTGAAAACGGCCCGAAACGAAGAAAATGGCGCCTGGAGGGTCACGCATGAGTGAATCCGGAGATAAAGAATTCAGTGACCTTGATCAATGTATTCATACATTATTTAAATATGTTAATATGTAAATAAGTACCATTGGCATATAAAATAAAAGAATGTGACGGTATGCTTTTTAATCAAACAATCTCATTTACCACATAGCAGTGACGACAAGGGAGTGGGAAAAATAAGCTTTTTATTGAAACACAATTTCACCTTATCTAATGTAACCGGTTTCCGTCTTTACCGCTAAAACTCGAGCACACCTTCTGACGTAAATCAACAACAGACTGTCTGCGATCTAATTTTTCAAGGCAAGCTTTTATGCTTGCTTTGTAACTACGGCCATGCGATACCAGGTGACCGCAGTCAAAATACCAGTTCTTCAACCCACTGCTTCAGGAGAAAAATCAATTACCATTTTTCACCAAAACACCTAACAAGCAGATTTGTCGAAATACAAGGCTGTAATGGAATCTGGCTTGCGAATCGGAACAAGGTTTAAATGAACGCACTGGATTATTCTCCAGAGGTCGAGGCAACGGGTACGGAAATCAATAATACTCGTTTGTTCATTTCCTTGGGGAATACACGTTAGTTTCCTGACGTTAATCATATCAAAATAATGAAATTTTCATTCCAGTTTCAGTTCAGTTTATTTCATTTTTGCACGGCACCAACTTCAGCCTTGCGTCCTGCTTTTTGCCATAAATTGCAAGTTTGTTGATGTTGTAATCGTGGAATTAAAATAAAATATGAGAGTTAAAGAAATAGACAATTGCGCAGACGATATGATTTTTTTCTGACCTCAATTGTACATATTTTTTTAAAGATCTCGAATTGCGTAACCATTGAGAAAAAAGAGGCTCATATAATTCTTATCTCGACTATTCGGTCCGTTGCGTAGAGGCGTCATTTTGCTGACGCAGAGCTGCATGGTCTTTTGACGCGTCATATGACGGTGACAGCGGTTCAAAGATGAATGCGTCACATATTGCGATGAATCGCGGGTAATGACGCAAATAGGTTGTAATGGCGCAAGAAATGACGCAATCGAAGTAGCGCCCAATGTGCAAAGGGCCTGTTTATAAGCGGCAAATTATACTGTTTTCTTTCAATTACTCATTATGAGGTTATTGTTTTGTTGTCATCCCAAGCTAAGCACTCTTTTGATAGGCCACCTTGCCGCTTGATTTTGTCTCCCGTCGCATCACCTACGGTTATTATGCGAACTTACCCAAAGGGCCACAGTGTTCCATTATAAATAATCTTTGGAAACAATCAAAGTGGTAAACACTCATCAGTCACGATTGATGGTTTCCGTCGTTTTCTCGAACGAATGCCTCGAACGATCCTTATCTCTCTCTCAACCCCCTCTCTCTCTTTCTCTCTCTTTCTTTCTCTATCACACACACACACACACACACTCTCTCTCTCTCTCTCTCTCTCCTCTTCCCTCTCTCTCTCGCTCTCTCCCCATCTATTTTGAAGATTTACGAAATAACACACTATTTTCTAGAGGGATGAAAGCAGATCTTGAACAATATTTACACAAGTTCACAATTGTGGCCATTTAATCATGTCTAAGTTACTCTATACCTTTAAACCCAAACCATCCACATATCCACGTCTCTCTTCGTCACGTGACCTAAATTGGTAATGGCATTACTCCTCAACACGAAGAAACCCATCACCAAATTGAGAATGCTTCGTCTCTCTTACATGGCTTGTATGGCCTTATTTTAGCGGGAAAGTTGACAACATTCTTTAGAGGCGACACATGGTCGTCTGCTCAACGGATCAAGTCCGTCATGTAACGTTAAAGAATCCTCGGGGGTGTCGCTGTATAGTTTTAAATAGAAGGGGTGGGGCGCTTTGTCGTGTATCACTATGGCTGTAGGTCATGCAGGAGATTACTTGAAACATTCAAAGCGTTTATACGCCTTCATGTTCAGTTCACGAGCGATATGCGTAAATACGCTTATTTTTAATGAATAGCAACGAATACAGGCGTACCAAATATTTTCGTCGTGCACTCATCAGAGTAAATTGCATTTATATGGAGGGGTGTCATACAGCCCCACAACCCACCCCTTTCTTCTACGCCCCTTCCCATATCGAATAGGAGTAATGAGGTGGAGGGGAGGGGTGTCAAAAACATATATCTTTGTCAGACATGCCAGACTGTGATCAAGTTGTCCATCAATAATTGGTGGGTTTTGAGGCATGGTTCGATGGCTGTTGTTTTTTTCTTCTTCAAGAAACACAAATGTCAGGTATGACAGGCGCATGGCGGTAAATCTGTCAGAGTTATTTACCTAGGTCGATTAATATTTGCCTAACTATATGATACCTACCTAGGTCTATTAATATATGCCTAACTTACTTACGTGCTCATTTATTAAGTTCCTGTAGTATGAACACAAGCCATTTTCATTTAAGTTTAACCTTATATTTTCATTTGAGGCCGCCATCCTAGTCAAGGGTCAATTGTTATGATGGCGGTCTTTTGTACTTTTCTAAAGATAGTTAGGATAATACTTTAAATTCATAATACTATATCGTATAAATGATTTTCTTATTATATGTACCAATGTAAATCACATTTTGACATGATGTAATTTGTGTATAGATATCGGATTCTTCAGGTCCGCCCCTTCCGTAAATTGCTGTTTTAAAATCATACATCTACAGCTGCCACTGTTATTTTATAGATACAATTTTGAATAGGGGAGCCGTAACTCTTGTTTAGCTGGTCAAATTTCGTGAGGGGATAGCACCTAGGTTTTACATCCCTAAAGAGATCGTAGGGGAACCCCGGTTTCAAGCCCAGGACCCTGGTAATACTAAGCTACAGTTTAGCTACCCAATTGATCTTATATTCTCTGTAGCTTTTACTTTGAACCACGTTTCATCCGTTTGATTACTCCATCAATGCACGCGGTAAGCAAAGGTTTAAGAGTTACTCTTGTTATACTTTAAAAAAACTGCCAATAGCTCTCAATATATCAAGGATGCGTTCTGGTGGCATTTTTTCCTTCGAGACTCTTCAATTTCCCCTGACAAACCAGACCAAACCAAAGTTGATTTTCCGAAAGATATCGCGGTTAACTCATTTCCGGAAGGGATCCAGGGAATTGGTGTCAGCCACATAGGTAAAATTAATTGCTAATTCGATTGGATTTCGCTTTCATGGTAATATCTCAACAAGAACAAAACAAGGGGAAAGACATTTTGCAAAACCCTAACTATTGAATCCTACCGTCCATCAGCGAAATCAGACTATCACACATGTAATAGTTTCTATACAATCAATAATAATCACTACGTCCACCAGACATATACTTCTGTCATGTGGCCTCATTTTGACCAATTATGCAGCAAGATTATCGGTATGCGACTTCAAACTAACACAAGTTATCTTAGAAGTGCCCCAAGGGATACACAACAAACGGGAGAATTATCAGCGACTACATTTACAACCCAGTGACAAAACTGCCCGTTTTGAGATTCGCTTGGACTTAAATAGTGATCTTATATTTCAAACATTCCTACATTTCTTATAATTGGTCCGGTTTATTTCAACCTTTCTCCTTTTTTAGTATCTTATTTTCTGCTCTCATAAAAAGAAACGTATTACAAGGGTTTGATTTCCCTTTAAACCACATCTCTCCCTCTTTACTCAGCTGTTTGGAGTGGGTACCTAATAATGTTCCGATAAAAAGGAATACAGGGCCTTTAAAATATTCCAAGAAAAGAATACCACTATTTATAAGTTGTAGGGTAATATTGTACCATACACACATGTATGGTCTAATATGAGCCATTGTGTCTTTTTGTACTCTCTCTAAGCATAACACGTAAAACCGGGTGATAATATACACTGTTGGTCTGGAATAATTTTTTCCCCCAATTTATGGAATGATTTTGACAATGATTTGTTCTTAATAGATCTAGATAATAGTTTACATTCTCCGATTTTATTAAATAATAATTTACGAGCGTTTATTTTGCGTGACTGCTAATGCATGTGTATGCGACTCTGCCTATCAACTAGGGGACCTACGTCCTTACGTCATAACTGACAGTAATGAGGATTAAAACAAAAGGGCACTAATAAAGCACATCGACACAGTTTTGATCCTGGGGCCTTGCTTTGCCACTGAATGATGACTGTACGCAGCGGGGGCTAGGGTAGGGGGCAGCCCCCACAAATTAAACAAATAAAGATAAAATGCAATAAATTATCAATCATCCATTACATTTTTCACCGGTCCCCAACAGGAAACATTCCTCTGTACGGCCATGCATTATGGATTCAAAGTTTCGAACGTGTGAAAATTACAATGACGTATTACCCAATCCAAACAGGATTTCTTTATACAGCGTGTCCACACACAAAACAATTTATCCCGAAACTCTATAACGAAACGTCGTATAAAGAATCGTTTACATTTCAGGGTGTCCACACACAAGAAACGTCGTATAAAGAATCATCGTATAAATTTCAGGGTGTCCACACACAAGGAACGTCGTATAAATAATCATCGTATAAATTACAGGATGTCCACACACAGAAGAAAGTAATTCTGAAACTCTACAGCGAAATGTCGTGTGGGTGCGCAGTTTGCTACTGCGATCATGAAATGGAAGCGGAAATGAGACATCAGGTCTCCTTTCTCTCGAGGTCACGTTAAGCACCGCCCAGTTATACCGTTCTAGTTCGACTAGTTATACTAGTTACGTCCACACACAACATATTCCGTGATTAGGCGTGATTAGGCGTGATTAGTTATACGTCGTATAACGAAACGCATGTTTGGGCATCGTTTCCTTATACGACGTATAGTTAGTAAGCGTCCACACACACAATTTCATTGTATAACTATCGCGAAACAGTATAACTATCCCGAAACGGTATATCTAATCACGCCTAATCACGGAAAATGTTGTGTGTGGACACGGGGATAGACTACGGCATAGAAATCGACCTTGAGTTGATTTCTCGAAAGTAGTTGCGAATGTACGTGTGCACCATGTTCATACTGCAGAGTGCGTCATGTGTTGATTCGAGTGCAAAACACCTCCATCATGACCGTCATGCGTGTGAACAAACCGTGTCAATACAATTAGAGACAATGGGCTATCTGGAAGGGATTTCCCCGAGTAATTCCTCGACCAAAGGAGAGTTAAAGACGATTTTAAAGACGAGATCTTGAGATTAGAAGACCACCGCTCTGCCTCTAAGCCATCTGGTCTGATCCCATTGCTTCCAGCCAGTTAGTGTCTTTTACAATGTAATCGGATGACCAGAATCAAGCTGCATCTTTGGATTATAACTTTAAAAAACTTCTAACCTCAAAAACCAATCACGCGTTGCTATGTCTGATATGCACTGTTCTTGGATCGTAGGTTTATGTGGCCTGTCACCGCATAGACGTCACTCGCTTCGTCCCAAAAACTGTTTTGATAGCTATTATTTTCTCATTCTCCCTTTTAGATTTTCCCTCTTCCTTCTCTTGAACTCTATAAATGCTACCTCCTATCATCTGAAAGTGAATGTAATTTGTTGAGGCAGTTTTGAATTTCAAAATGTATTATTTTTAAGTTCCCGCAAAGTGTTTTCCCATACGCAGTTCGGACCAATGATCTAACGAGTGATCTTATTTGGAATCTAATTTCTTTCATACTCTTTGATTTGCTTATAATTATATTATCTTAATCAACACACAATGATTATTATTTATTTTGAATATTTCAAGTTTCTAGACGTGAACAATATATTGTTGCTGTCCAATCTTTAAGTACACAAGAATACCTACCCGTTTAGGCTTCGTTGCACGAACTAGCATTTTTTCTAGCTTCATAAACCATTCCTTTCGGTTGTCTGTGTTAATACTTTTCTAAGCATTGATTTCATTGTTGCCTTAATGAACCTGTGTAATTATTTCGATTTCTCTTTTTTAAATATTATGTTCTCTCTTACGTTCCAGACTAATCTAAGGGCTATACATGTAGTACAGGTACGCTTAAAGTTTTTTCTAACATATCAGCAAAATACCTAAACTTGCAAAACGCAGTTGAAAATTTCCATCGCTTACTCGTTTTTTTTCAAATACGTTATCATCTTAAGAAGTAGAAGTAGCAATTTACTCTATGCAGTAGATAACTTGTTTAGTGCAGAGATAATTTGCCACAAGGTAAAGTGAAATATTTGTATTGATAGAAACTCTTTTAGAGTAGGGTAACTTTACTGCCTGTAGCAAGCTCACCAGATCCTCTTTATATACGAATAGCGTTCTAGAAGTCATTTCTCAAGATTTTGAAAATTGCCTGTGTAGTGTGATATTGTTTAACTACAGGTGTATTAGCAAAATAACTGAGCGTTGCTCTGCAGATTTCAATAAAAAATATATATCTGTCTGTTACTTTCCTTAAACTAAATCGATTACGTATGAATAACTTGCTTTATCTTATCTACCCCCCCCCCTCTCAACATATAGCACCATAATTATTATGCAGTACCCTGAGGCTTTGTATCTTTTCATCAACGAATTGAAAGATTCTTTGCCGCAGTGTTTCTTTTAGAAAGCGTTTTAATGTCAATCTAGTCTCAATTTCTATTTAGAATAGTCGTCAATGTCTTTCACTTTTGAGTAGAAAATGAAGTTTTGTCAGTGCCGTGCAAAATACCATTTCTTGAGTTATACAACTTTCAACTCTTGTAATCTTATATCAAGATCGTTTTGAGTCATAACAAAATTACTGCCGCTTTACTATTTTGTCTATACTTTTTAGTTTTTTATTGTGAATCGTATTGCTTATTAGCTTTTTACCTTGTAAACTATAGGCCTTGCCGCAGGACTTAGCCTCATATGAATGAAAACACTATTTTGGTTTGCAGCTCTCCCACGTACCTTGAAATAACCACCTCGTAATCATACAACACGATGCTTCACAGATATTGAATCTGAAACTACCGATTCTGAAAATGTATGCCCGAATGTTCTCAGCTTTCCGATATGATAAAAGTAACATGATAAGAAGAGACCTGGCATTAATCTCCCTGTAACTATATAGATGATATAGAGTCTAGAGGCAAATATTGGATTTCCTGAGCGATGAGAGTAAGATATTGGTTACACGTAATCTAGTACCGTAGGCTATAGTGAAAGATCTCTCTTACCTAGGGTTTAAGTGAATTTTAGATCATTGAAACCATTTTTAAATCATGAAGAAAAAAATTGTTTGCTATATGGCATTTATGGAGTTTTACGTTCACGATATATGTTTTGGCGTAGAATCAAAATATAAGTATTTTTGTTTACCCCACAGCATGTTTATCCGAAGTGCTCCGAGTCTATGATATCTTGTAACATTGCCTACTCTATAAAGTTGCTTGTTTGAGACCACTTCAGATAAACATAATGCAAGTGGATGCAGAGTGGTATGAAAACTATAATGTTTCTTGCTTAATGACTTTGCATTGGTATTTCATGATTTGTTTTAATTGTCCTGATTTCTCGATTGTATTCCAACAATTTTAAACTAGATCTTGTTTGTTATCACTCGATGTACGAGTACCGGGGAATTAAAAATGAAAATATTGATTTTGTTTTTGTCTTTCACCTGCTCTGAAATTGCCAGTCCCATAACTAAGGTAATCGAAACATGACAAAACCACAACTGGAATTTCAGCTATTAAAATTGAAATCTCTGAGGTACTCGTACTCGAAAACAACACTCATTGTAGTCTTAGTAAGTCCTATTTCTGCTCCTAAATTGCTACTCCCATAATTAAGGTACTCGAAACATGAAAACAGCACAACTGGAATTTCAGCTATTAAAATTGAAATCTCTTGACATCCGGGAGCTAAATATTACATTTCCTGTTCGAGGATTAAATGTTATGCTTTCAATCACGATCTTCGGTTGTTTGTATTTTTTTAATGGTACTTTTGGCGTATTTTAGATCATGTGACTGATTTCACCATATGGTGAGGAAGAACAGATTTAAAGGTATTTGTTATTTAGCCTATTTAGCCTTACGTACTGCACAGAAGAAAGGGATGGCTGTCCTATTCTTGATTAGCCCTCCCCCTCCCCCACCCCCTCCCGCCCTTCGACGTAGCTTGTGACACTTTACGGGGGGGGGGGAGCAATGTAGACCATGTAGGAGGTTTATATGCGAGGGACAGTCTAGGAATGGTCGTAAATCATATAAATGTCTCCAACCGTCATTTCATTGAAGAAGAAATAATACGGCGAATGATTCCATTGCAAGTTGGACATGTTTGAGTAAAAGTGTAAGGAAGACATTAAATCCTTGTTTTTTTCTCGACACTTTGACACAATTCGTAGGATCAATATCAAGTGTTTACCATGTCTCGGAAAAAGTAGCTAAAGCGAAGGAATGAAATGCAGGGCTTTCTTACAGTCGTTCCCATAATGAAGACGACTACATATAATGGCTTAGCTAAAGTGGAATAAGAGAACACATGACAACATGCAAACAAGATGTTACAACCCATCCAGTACTCGACCTATCTCTATTGCCTTGTTCCTTTGGAGTTTATCTACCTAGTGTGCTAGTGTACCCCATCCCCAGGCTCTACAAATGACTACAGATCTAATCAATAGAAAGACACATACAGGATGTGCGCAAGAATAACAACTGCATATGTCAACTACATGTATATAGACATAAAAACGTGTTGTTTAGGACATGTAAAACTACTTTATTGATTTTATGCGTGGTTTGGGATGAATTCGTTTGACACAGTCACAGTTCGACATACAAGTAGGTATGCTGTAACAAAAACAGATAAAAAGGAATGACTACAGTGAGTTGAGTGAGTTGTTCTAATACATAAATATGGATCAAATGTGCTTAGAGTTAAAGAGCAGAGGTCAGTTCCTGATTGTATTCATAGGAAATACACGATATCATGTGTAAGAAATTAAACAAAATCGAGTAACATGATAAGTGGCAGTCGTATAGTCATGATGTTATTTAATACACCATCAAGTTGCTCCGATATGACTCGGCGCCAATTTCTACAGGCTTTATATTTTCAAAGATATTACAGGTTGATATAGGTTTTTAGCTTATCTCAGCTTAGGTTTGGGGTTAGGGTTAGATTTAAATTTAATGCTGGGTCCAGGGTTGTAATAAGGTAGACGGTTGGTGTGGAAACTTAATGTCCGAGAAATAATGTCGTCAGAGCGATCACCGTGAACCCCACCTAGCTTTCAAGATATACCATCGTTTTTCATACCCTCCTATATACGGTTGAATTCCTAGGCCCCGTCTCACAAAGAGTTGATATTAATCCCAACTTATTTGCGATTGATATCGATCGCAACTGTGTACATAAGAGATAGGGGACTGCAAACTTGCGATTGATTGGAGGACTTGCGATTGATTTGGATCAGTTACAACTCTTTATAAGACCAGGGGGTGTTTCACAAAGATTCTAAGTCGAAATTAACTTTAAGTTGGACCTAAAAATTATGGAGAGCCATTTGTAGCCTTAAAATTAAATATTTCCAAAAGCAAAAATTATAATATTTTAGACTTTTTATAAATTCCACATCAAGAACATGAAATCTCCTTGATAATAGAAAGTATGAATGATTTGAATCAACATTTTATGCCTTATGAAATAACTTTTACAAATATTTTCAATGATGATAACCGCTTTCCATAATTGTCAAGTCCAACTTAGAGATAAGTTCAACTTAGGATATTTGTGAAACACCCCCTGGCCCAGGCATATAGCAAGAAGAGTATCTAGGGTAGATATGAAGGTCGCGGCCCCTCAAGAAATCGCCCTTGAATCTGATAACCCAGTTAAAGACAACAAGAGCAGATGTTTATGCTGTTTGCAATGAATATGATGTCATGTGATCATCGTTGCTAAGCTTTATATTGCTTTATTCTACTCTGATTATCTTGTTTTTCTCCGTAATGTAGTTCTGAATATTTATCGATTCCAAATCGTAAAATAAACGCAGTACAAAGTTTTGATTGTTCATGAGGCTTACCGGCAAATCTAGGTCTTATCTGTTATGATTGTAAACGCAAGGGGGGGGGGTACTATATAGGCCTGCGCATCAAGATAGAAAGGTCCAAAGGAATTCCTTAAATATTACAAACAGCAGCACCTCGAAAATAAGACGCATATTCTTTCACAACAAATGACCTCCCCCACCCAGAAAGTCCGGGGTCAAATTACCATCAATGGAGTAATAATTAAAAAACAACAACAACGACTTAAAAATTAACATCATGCGACTTTGTCCAACAATGTATTTCAGCCCACTCGGATTGACTGCCAAAGGTATCTCCCATAAAATTATGTTAAAATCTTTCTGTAAACGCCTCAGTTCCGAAATGCGATCCCATCACATGAACTCAGCACTTGCTCGAAAGTCTTCAAAAAGATTTTTTTTTTTTAAGGGATGATCATGGAATTCTCTCCTTCCAGACACGAACTTTTCCATTTGACCATGGTGAGCCGAGATAGAGACATTTTACTCCAAACTCTTGCGGATGTTCGTTCCTTCCCCCTTCTCAGTCAGAGGTACTTAACACAGAAACCTGCATACCATGCTCTTGTGGTAACGGTAGCAATACTCAGCTTCAATATTCTTGGCGTCGGGAAATTCTGTAAAGTGAAAAAAACGCAATATATTGTGACACGGAAGGAGGCGGAGACGTGTATCCTTACACAAATCTTACTTGATTCCCCCCACTCGACTGAAAGACGAACTACTGTGACATAAAGTGCATCGCGTGCCCTACGTTCGTGCTATACCCAAAGTTCTCCTCTCTCGCCATGCTAGATTTATAGACCTAATCTACTGTGTTCGGTGATGTAATGCTGGTAAACACGAATTCGTGATGGCTAAATTATAATTTTGCCAAAAACGTAAGCCTGTCTACCATCTATGTTTCTCTATCCCTGTCTCTTTCCCCCTTCTCTCCACCCCTCCTCCCCCTCTCTCTCTCTCTCTCTCTCTCTCACACACACATACACACACATACACACATCTCTTCCCCTTCTCCCTCTCCGCACATATTATACACTCACACACTCTCTCCCCCGCCCTCCCTCTCCATCTCTCTCTCTCTCTCCCTCTCCTCTCTCCCTCTGCTCTCTCTTACACTAGCTCTCTCTCTCTCTCTCTCTCTATTTCTCTCTTTATCCCACTCTCTTTCTTTCTCTCTCTCTCTCTCTCTCTGTCCCTAATTTTCTCTTTGTTCCACCTCCCATCCCTCCCTCAACTCTCTATCACCCTCTCTCTTTCATTAATTATTGAAGATATAGATGATAATATGTAATCGTATTGTTCAGATTGAATTACGAACATGACTAGTTAATTTAAATTAGTAGAAGCAAGTGCGAAAGTGCAAAGTAAATTAGATCGTTGTAACAACTCACCTCCTGACCCCTCCCCATGCATCCACTATAGTAGAGTTACGTCACGGTATCTAATTGCGTGAAAGCCAACGGAATATTACAAATTATGTAAACATTATCTACAAAGTGCATCTCATATCAACCACAACCATCGGTGTGCCGCTTGTTTTTGCTTTTCCTGAATTCGAGTTTTATAACACTTGTAAGATAACAAGTAATCAATTGAAATCCTATGAATTTGTTGTTTATTATATAAGCAACTTACATCACTGCGAAAAGGTAAATCTTGTACAGTTTTAGCGTATGTTTTAAAGATGAGATCTTCTAAACATTATATATATAAACATGTACTTATCCGTACTGCCCCTCCCTTCCCGCCCCAACACACACACCTTTTTCTGTTAAGGTTCAAATTCATTTTAACCCATCTGCCCGTGGTTAACCCTACCCCCCTCTTCATAAAACATGTTCTAGCTGCGCCCTAAAGCAATTGAAAAAAGGTTCATCACGTAGACAAATTCGTATGTACTGTGAGCTTTTAGAACCATCTAAATGATCAGATATTGACTAAATCTTGCTAAAATTCACTACACATGAACGTTTATATGGGACTACACAAACATATGGCATGAAAATGGGGTATACAGCCTTTAGATGTTACTTGTCATATTGTGTATATTTATTTGCCACTTGTGTGATGAAACACTCTGATCAGCACGAGTGCTGTTTTTCATAGGGGGGTATTTGAGGGTATTTAAAGATATATCCTTTTCAGGGGACATTTTTATATGATTCTCTATCAGACTAACATAAAAAGAATGATCTGAAGAGCTGTAAGGGATATCTTCACCTTTCCCTGAGCTCAACCTTCTCTATGAGCACCTTGATAGATGAGAGTGACACAGGATTCAGCTGTGACCTTTCACACTCCCTGGCGAAATGACGTCGCGGTCTTACTTATAAGATGAAAATATGGCCACTGGCGACTTCAGTCAATACTCATATGATTTATTGAAAAGAGAAGCACTTTAGGGCATTTAATAAATGCGCTGTTTTATGGGTATGAAGAAATACCAAAGTGCCCGATTAAAGCTCCCCATCTTCGCGGAAAAATATAATAAAAAGATACGTAAAAATTACGTGTTCTGTAACCAACACCAAACAATGGTTCATAGACATTGCTTAAGTGCAATGTGCGGTTATAGGCCTATATATTTAGATGATTGTTTATTTGTTTATTTGCCTTTTACCAAATGAGAGGCTGACTAAAAATGATAGACATTCGAGAGATACAAATTTACGTCTTTCAAGAATGTATTTTAACGCGCTTTTTGCTGGTACCTTTTCCGACTTACATGAAATTATATGATTACCAGTATCATGAGATGATCCACCTGCTCCGAAAGCAAACTGTCATTTCGCTATTTCTCTCCCTCTCTCTCTCTCTCTCCCCTCTCTCTCTCTCTCTCTCTCTCTCTTCTCCCCTCTCTCTTCTACATCTCTTTCCTCTCTGTCTATCACTGTCTCTCTCTGTCTGTCTCTTATTCTCTCTTTCTCTCTTTCTTGCTGTTTATCTTTCTCTCTCTCTCTCTCTCCCTCTCCCCTCTCTATCTCTCTCTCTCTTCCAACTCTGTCTCTCTCTCTATTGCTCTCTCTCTCTCTCTCTCTCTCTCGCTATCTCTCTCTCTCTCTCTCGCTATCTCTCTCTCTCTCTCTCTCTTCTTCTTCTTCTTCTTCTTCTTCTTCTTTCTTCTTCTTTTCTCCCCTGCCCTTTCTCTTTCTCTTGCATTAAAAGAGACAAAAATGGTGATTGGCATTTTATTATTTCTAGGCATTTAGAGTGTTTGGTTTTCTTCAAGTAACTGATAGATACACGTGTACTTTATTGTTTTTTAAAAGCTGAATCCTCTCCAAAATAGCATGTTGTACTTATCTTTTACAGAGAGTGAATTCCATTATTTAATTGGATTTACGTTCTGAAACAGAATGATCTTATGCCACCCCTTTAAAGAGTAGGTTTATACTTTTTTGTTTTCATAAATAGATTTCACTCCCTCTTCGATTGTTATCCTTTATTTGAACAAAAAAGTGTATTGTTAAAGTAATGTTGGGGTACGGCATTGTGTTATTGAATAGAGTCGGACACAAAAAGATTAGAAAAACACAAGTAGCCTACTCATTATCAATCAGACACATTTTCGGAAAACCGAGTATAGGCAAATATTCGGAAAACAGAGAATGGCGCACAGTGAATATATAACCGTTATCGTTCAGTACGTGGCAGTGTGTACAAAAGGCATGCTAACAACAATTTTCTGGATATATTAATTTCATATGTCAGTCATCTGGAAGGTATCTTTCCATTGCTAATCCTTCATTGATGTTGAAGTTAATTTATCCACAGTATTATATGCAATATTTTCCGATGGGTCTTTTTGTGCATACTGCCTCGCATTGAAAGTTGAGGGCTCTCTATTTACCAAGCGTTATTTGATATTTTTCCAAGTATTTGCATGTACTCGGTTTACCAAAGTTGTGTCAGGTATATAGTAGGCTTCTTGATGATTATCAAAACCTTTTTCCATGATTGTGGAACGACATTATTAAGATTTGATTTTCCACTGTCTTTAATCACATAGAGGTATGTTTATAAGATAGATTTACTGTACAACTTGATTTGTGTTTTTTTCCTTCTCTTTTTTGCATTTGTTGTCGATCAAGAAACGTGCATCATAAAAAAACATTAGATAATCTGGGAATGTGAATTAAATGTATCCTTGAAAAAGGTTTAGAATAACAAATCGGCATAATTGGAGTTTGAACTGCGCGCATGTTGGCTTTATTGAACACAAAATCAAATCATGTAGATCCGGTGTAGGCAAGTGCTTAAATAAGATACGAAAAGCCCAACATTCAACGCCGTTGTAAAATAGGTCTAGTACGTACTTTTAGTGGTTCTTATTTTTGTTGTTCCTGTTTTGATGAGGTTAATGATAATCAGTTTTTCTTTTTATCAGCAGAGTTCCTTTGTTTAACACACGACATTTAATGCATTCCGTAAAACGCATATATTCCTGTATGTCACTTTTTATTCAACCATTCATCAAAAGCAAACACCGAGTCTTGGCTTTCCATTACCTTCTGAAATCGTCCATTACTCTTTCACTTCAATCTCTGGTTCGTATACCTGTCTTCTGGCTTTGGGTTTCCGCGTAGATTACCCTTAAAATCATATTTGATCCTAGTTCCGAATCCTTAAAAGGGTTCTGTCAGGTAGTGAAATAGAGAAGCACTTAAAACATCAACTGCATTTCGTTCTCAAAAGTGTGATGGTGTTCTTTTTTGATGTTAAA